>NC_140453.1:27163757-27224587 GCF_963576455.1 Neolamprologus multifasciatus
TACAATGGCGTGATGAACCTGGAGCTCGAGCCCGCCTCTGGCGTCACATCTGTTTATTCACGTCACAAAGTTTGAGTTTACTGGACGTTTACAAATAAAAAGCTGAATCACCTGCGGACTCAGGTGATTCAGCTCAGGTCTCAGGTGAGCCTCACTCTATGGTTTAAATAGTCCTTTTTTTCCTCCTGGCAGGAGCAGCTGCTCACACACCTGCTGAATTTTCTCTCTTCTGCAGTCTCGCACTCTCTGCGGCTTCCTGTTTCCACTCAAACGCCTCCATGCACATGCACAGTGTTAACCACAGACGCACGCTGCTCTGAAACAGTCAACTTCCTGTGTGTTCACCTCTTGATGAACCCTCTCTCATGCTTTTTGTTGAGTTCTTCATAGAATTATCTTTGTGATCACTGATGTAAGGCACATCCACCTTGCCATCCACTCTCACCTTATCTGTGACCCTGAAAAGTCTCAATGTGACAGAAAATAAAGTTCCTGAATATTAAAACTATAAAATAAACTTCACTGTCACCAGCCATCAGATTAAACAGGAAGTGATTCCATTTTATTTTTAGTTAGTTTGTGGGTGATCGCAGCCAATCAGTGGAGAGGTGATGATGATGAGACGATTCCATCCCATAATTCATAGTAGCACTCTATCAGATTAAAAAAGAAAAAAGCTATCAGCAACTCAGATTTGTTGATAAATGCCTGACGCACCTGAAGCTTATAATTCTGTTTATCTGAGCTTCCTTTTTGGACACAATACTGTTCACTCTCTTAGTTGTCAGAGGTCAGGGTGGGTGGAGCCTTCAGTGGGTCTCACAGCTTTCTGTTTTTATTATCTTTATCAGTCTCGGTCGTTGTGTCCTTGGGCAAGACACTTCACCTACCGCCTACTGGTGTTGGCCAGAAGGGCCGATGGCGCGATATGGCAGCCTCGCTTCTGTCAGTCTGCCCCAGGGCAGCTGTGGCTACAACTGTAGCTTGCCTCCACCAGTGTGTGAATGTGAGAGTAAATGGGTGGATGACTGGACGTGTAAAAGCGCTTTGGGGTCCCTAGGCGGGACTAGTAAAAGCGCTATACAAATACAGGCCATTTACCATTACCATTTACCATATCTTTATTCATTTCTAATGTGGTTCTGTTAATGTTAATGTGTTTTAATGTTGCACTCTGTAAACTTTTCCTAGCGTGGACGCTGACATGTGTTCTGTATAAATAAAGTTGTTCTTAAAAAAAAACACCTCTGTAATGTCAGCATTTTGTAGTCCATCTTCTGGGTGTTGTAGTTTTATGCTTCCAGCATTGGGTTATTATTCTCCAGGCTCTCTGATACTCTCGTTATCTGATTGAGGAAATGGAGGTGGCTTAGGTCACGTGATCATACGATGGTTATTTATTTATATATTCTGTATTTATATATGTGTATATATGCTATATTTATCCTTATGCTTCTATTCGCATTCTCTTTCCCCTTTTTTTTTATATTCTAATTTCTTTACTATGCAAATTTCTGTCTGTGTCCTGCTACTGGAAACTGATCACGGTTACATTTAATTCAAATTGCTTGAAAAAAGTCCACATGAGTGAACATGAAAAATTTACATTTTTTAATGATGACAGAAGACATTAGCCAGTCACTGAATACAGTTTAAAAACTGTGAGACCAGGTGTGTGATGTAGCTACGGTTCAGAGAAAACAATAATCTGAGGTCACCTGTCTGTCCGGTTGAAGTGCTACAGTAAAAAGTGTCCCCTCAACAACAGAAAGGACATGAACAGCTCCTCAGTGCACACAAAAGTTGTTTCTGATGGAACCCGGCAGGTGAACCGTGAACCTTCTGAACACCTGACCAGGTGAAATGGGAATAAAAATGAGTTTATTTGGACACAGATATGTGATCAATAATCAGATATCAGCAACAACTGAGTCACATTGTCTCTGTGAGCTCTGATTGGCCTGCTAGTTCCCTGCAGGTGTGAATGTTTGAGATGCAGTTACATGTTTCTGTGTCTGCGGGAGTGGCCACGCACTAGGTGTTCGGCCATCAGGTACGATGCTGCTGTTTCAGTCTAACACGTGGCAGCAGGGAGGCTGACAGTGTGCAACACAGCAGTGCACACAGAGCACTGCAACATCACAGATCAACGTCTCTCAGGCCTTATTCAAATCCTCGTGTTTGTGTCACCTTCGTTACTCTAGCTTCTGTCTCTAAAGTTCTCGTTCCAAACATTTCTGTTTTTGTTTTTCTGTGCATGCGTAGCACTCAAAGTCCCCCAGTTCTTGGTCCTGGCCCTCTGTGGTCACTGCAGGACGCTGCAGGACACTGCAGGACGCTGCAGGACACTGCAGTGTTGTGGAACCGCTACCTCAGGTCCCGGGTGGTTTTCCTGCTGCCAGCCTCTCACTGCCTGTGTTGAGCTCTAAAGAGTTGTTGATCGGCTGGATTTTGTTCTGGCTGGTGTTGGACGGAGTTCTCACCAGCACCCTGCCACAGACCTGTGCAAGTCCTCGCCGTAGATCCTTTCGAATGTTGTTGCTTGACAAGACATACAGGATTGGGTTGACAGCGCTGTTGATGGTGGACAGGCCCAGCGATATGGTGTAGGGTGTGTACATGGCCTTCTGAAACGAGCAGTTGTCAAGCCACGGGAAGTGGAAGATGACGCCTCGGACCAGTAGGATGACGTGGTATGGGGCAAAGCACACCAGGAACAGAACCACCACACCAACGGCCAACTGCCGGACACGGCGTTTTTGTGCCAACTGCAGCCCTGTGCTGCGCTGCACATTAGCCAGGATGCCGCGGTTGGTGACCACCAGCAACAGCAGCGGGAGCAGGAAGCCGATGACGAAGCGAGCGTAGTAGAAGCCTGTCACCATCGCGCTGCTCTGACTCGGCTCAAAGCAGTGGTGCGAACCCTCTGTGGCGCCCTCCTTCATGGTGAAGACAGGGGCGTGCCCGATGGCCACCACCAGGATGATAGCGAGAACAACAAAGGCGGCATGGCGTTGCCGTCGCAGGCCACGGGACTCCAGGCTGTAGACAACGGCGACGCACCGGTCAAAGGAGACACAGCAGAGCAGGAAGATGCTGATGTACATGTTGTTGAAGAAGATGTAGCCCGTCAGCTTGCAGAACGCTGACGACCATGGCCACCTGTGACCGCTGTTCACGTAGATCGCCCACAGCGGCAGCGTCCCCAGGTAGGTGAGGTCACAGACCGACAGGCTGCACAGGTACACGCCCAGCACATTCTTCCTGCGCACCTGCAACCCCGTGAGGAGGACTGTCAACAGGTTGGCGGGCAGACCGACCAGCAGCACGGCGCTGTACAGCAGCACCAGCGGTAGGCGGCCCTCATCATGCGGCAGCGTGCAGTTCAGGTCACTTCGATTGGTCGTCTGGGTCACCATCTCGGTGACTGCCAGCATGATGTCTGCGGGGAGAGACAACCAATCAGAGCCCAGGGCTAATCATCTGCAGAGAGATACAGCCAATCAGTCTTTATACTAATATCAGCATAAATAAAAACGTAACTTAAAGCACAGTGAATAGGATCACACAAGAAGGTCAGACAGGATCCATGGAGACAGCAGCAGAATCCGACCCAGCTGAGCATGCTCAGCAGCGAGAGCTGCTCTGATCAGTGTCACGCTGAAAAAGCACCTGAAGGTGTCAATCAAACGGCGGTCTGAGGGGAGGTTTTCACCTGCTGTATGTGGGCTGCACAATTCATATAACACCTGGCACAGCCCTGAATAATGACCTTCAATGGAGAGAGTGGGGATTTTTGCATGATTTTAACACCAAATGAGGCCAAAAACAGCTCGATCATTAAAAAAAGGTCTGAGCTCTCACATCTCACCCACACTCTTATTCTGAAACTTGATTTATTCATCACTACATACTTGAATAAAAAGAACTTTCCCCTCACAGACGAGTGCAGGCTGAGTGGCTAATCTGTGACAAAGAGTTAAAGCCATACTGGTGAGCACCGCAAAGCAAGGATAAACCAGGTGATCAGAAATCTGTTAAATTAGATTAAAATAAACTAAACCCTGAAAGAATTTGAGACTGTAAAGTAAATTTCACTTCCCCTTCCTTCTAAAGTCAAAAACCTTCAGTGTCGTAAATGAGCTTTTAACCATCTAAATTCTGAAAGCTGGATCACCAGCTGCCTGCAGGTAAATTTGGGATTTCTGGACTTGTATCAGGACTGAGCTGTTATCAGGAGGTAATGAATTCACTTTAAGGTGAGCCGACCTGTTCCAGATCCAGGTCTGGGACTATTTATTTATGCTCTTCAGAGGTTGAATCTGTTTCTAGGTGTTCACACATTGTTTTTTAAATCTTAAAGGGTTCTTAAAGGGTCTTAAAGGGGTTTTTTTGTGCTCGCCGTTTATAAACTCATCAGCAAGTTCATCAGCGACCTGAATCTTTCCTGTGGGCACAGTCAGACACTGTTAGCTTCCTCTGACCTTTATACCACCTGATTGATTGGTCATCAGGCTGACCGATCACGATTATGAGATGACTTCCTGTCTGAAGTGAGCCTGCACAGGAAACTGCTGCAGGAAACCCTGCCACAATAATGGTTCTCACGTCTGTCATGCTGAAACCTCACCTCATCGGTGCATGGAAACCACGTATCTCTGGGTCTGGCTAGGTAAGCTTTCTTTTTCTGTGGTTTCAATCTGAGCACTTTACACACCTGACACAGGAATACATACTTGAAATGGCGATCGATAACTTCACCTCCATACTGATCCCTCATCAGTTCACACATAAAGTCATTGTAACAGTACTTCAAAGGAGTACTGCAGAAGTACTGTGTACAATGCACTATTAGTACTCTAAGTGCGCGGCAAGTTTAAAGTGTACATTAAAGTACTCATTTGTTACTGCAGTAAAAATACACAAGTACTCAGTACTACAGTTATCGTTACTTTATTAACCAATCAACTATCTTCTGTTATTACTCTTACATATACTACAAGAAGAACTGTTTCTTTAAGCAGTACTGCAGTAAATTTAGCTGTGTACTTTGTTGTACAATAACAAATAAAATAATCTAAACCGGTTGCAGATCAATGAAGTAAAAAAAAAAAAAACTAAACTCATTTTAGGCCTCAGACCTCTTCTTCTGCTGACAGCTCTATGTCACACTGCGTTATCTTTGGCGTGTTTCAGAGTC
The DNA here is from genome assembly GCF_963576455.1 of Neolamprologus multifasciatus. NCBI lineage: Eukaryota > Metazoa > Chordata > Actinopteri > Cichliformes > Cichlidae > Neolamprologus > Neolamprologus multifasciatus. The sequence goes on from NC_140453.1 coordinate 27,168,958, forward strand.
ACTAGAGAAACAGGAACAAAGAGCACAGGGACAAGGCTGCACTTGAGGTTCAGTGTGAATATTTGATGCTCTTTGTTCTCATCCTCCTCTTCATCACCGACTGACTCACTTTAAACGAATATTTTCTGATCGGTTGATCGATCAGCTGTGTGTCCCGCTGATCGATCGACTGGATTAATAACTCGATCAATAATACTGGTTCTTCATCAGTAACCTCTCTGTACAGTACTATGTATACTGCAGTACTACGTGAACTGAAAGTACACTCAGAATATTTGAAGTACACCACGTGACTTTAATGCTATTACAGCAGAATAAAGTACTCTGTCTAATAAACCTGGCAGCACTACAGTGTATTTGCAGTAAGTGTATGTCTCTGTACCTGCAAGCGCTGCCTGCTGTCCTCAGGTGAAGCTTGCGTCTGTCCTCTTGCTGCTCCTTAACGAAGTGATGCTCAGTGACGTCCCGCAGAGTCACGTGACTCCTAACCGTCTCATCGACACATCGTTTTCGTCTGTTATCAGAGACCATCGATAAACGCCAGCCTGCACGCGTTCAGTTTCCTCAATGACGTGAAACCGCGACCGCGCGCCGCCTGCTGGCAGCACGAGGAGTCTCATAAAATGCACGGGGCTGTAAACACAATCCTGTACAACACGTGTAAAATAAGAAGGAAGCGCCAACATTCAGCGCCAGCGGAGTGAAAAATATCGATGTTTGGCCTGAAAACCCGATAATTATCTGAATGTTTGCTCTTCAAAGCTGCTGTTTATTTCCCTTTAATCTCTCATGTGGTGATGAAAAAAAATCGTCATTAATTATACAAACGAGGAGAGTCAATAATTGATATATAAATGTTTATTGGCTGTTTGTAACAGAGAGATGGGTTTCGGGGATGTTTGTGTTTATTTTGCACTTTATGTTTGTGAACAAATAAAAGGTTAAAAAAATCCATTAAGCAAAAATCAGCTGTTTCTGATGTCTCTTAATTAAAAGTTATGATTTATTTTCTCACACGGTACAGGAATATTTAATACATCAGTCCGCTCTTCATGTTAACAGAAACATGGGATTGATCACAGCTTTTGGATTTTTGTTTTACTTGGGAAACTTCAAACCTGTTCACTTTAGGACAGATCTGTCTATGAGAGGTGGCAACCTGAACATTTGAGAGCACACATACATACTCGGACAAATATGGCAGCAGCATCCGTATCCCAGCATGTGCTGTCCTGAAGCATCAATCTGTGTTTTTATTTTATTTGGCGTGATGATGTCAGAATTAATGTCAGAGGTGTGTCCAATTATCTGATGAAACATGAAGAAATAACTCCACCCCCTCTTTCTCACATCAATACAGTCACTTCCTGTTTTGAAAGGAACATCAGAGTCATGACTCTCCCCCTTTCTGGCTATGTAGGCCGAGCTACATCGATTCAGACAGCCACAGATGGGCTGGAAGGACATTCATGTTGCCATGGTGACAGCCATGTTAGTTTTTCCAGCGAATTTGCTGAAAGAAAAGAAGAAATAGTTTAGTCACATGTCAAGTCACATGATATAGTTCACAAAGGAGCCCTCCTCACCGGGTTGCTGAGCAGGTCATCAATCTTCCTCTCCTCCACTGAGCCCCTCACCACCTTCCCACGGTATCCCAGCAGCAGCTGCCGGTCCTTCATGTCCCGGTATGTCTGATTTGCCCAGAGATACAACATCATCATGACATCATACAAAGTATTGTTCTCTGATTGGTCATTTTTAAAGCAGCAGTGTGGTGGAGCGTGGTCTGTGGTGCCGTGCGGACGCACCTGCACGGCATCTGCAGATCACACCTGCGGTGTTAAAACACGGGGACTCAAAGGTTGGTTGTTGTGGTGAGAAGTGCTCAATAAAATGGCTCAAAACTATGATCCTTGGACCCGTCGTGCCTTAATTCCACCACAAGCAGCTAAATCAAATTTGGCAGACTCACACTGATGACGATGTCGTGACATTTATGTTTCTGAGCCAAAGTGAGCCTCAACTCTCCGTCGTCCACGAGTGCCACGTAGTCCTGCAGCACCTGACAGTAATCAATAACCAATGATCAAAAATCAATAACAAGCTGATGGCTACGTCTCTCACTACCTCTGCACCAGGTGTGTTACAGTAGCTCACGTGTGTGGGGGCGGAGTTCTTCTGTAGGATGTCAACAACTCGCTGGAAGCTCAGTGGTGATTTCTTCCTGGTGAACCCGAGCCAATTCCTGCTGGCAAACAGAGCGTCCACGTCCAGCCATGCCTTCAGCTTCGCCCTTGCAGCCAAAGCTGTCACAAAGTACTGCTTTTCTGAGATCTGAGTTCAGAGGTCACAGGTCAGTGAGTCAAACAGATCAAAAGAGGTCAAAAGTCAAAGCAAACCAGTCAGCTCTCACCTTAAAGGTCTGACGGATATTTAACGGACTGCTGAAGGTCCCCTGAAATATAAACACTGTTGCAGGTTACTGCTAACTCAGGCTAACAGGGGCTAACACTAACTCAGGCTAAGAGGGACTAACACTAATGCAGGCTACTAGGAACTAACACAGGCTAACAGACTGACCTCTGGCTCAGTGTAGTGGTAGAAGCAGCAGTAGTACAGCGTGGTGATCAGCGGCATGTTGAGGATCAAAGCTTTTCTGGGAAACTTCTGGAAAATTTCCACCTTCCCTCCACGCTCAGCCTGCCGGTCTGTCACCTAGCAACAACAGTGATTAAACTGGATCTAGTCAATCAGAAACCTTCAACCTCGTCATGAACTTAATTAACTGGTTACTGACCTCGATGATGATCTGCCTTTCCAATAGAGTGTAGTGATCCTGAACATGGGCCAGGTCCTCAGCAGAAAATGGGAGGCTGAAAACAACGAACAAACAACTGTAAACAACAAACACTAACAGTTACCTGAGTGTAATCAGATTACTGACCTAAGGCAGTTCTTCAGGAAGTCCCGTCTTTTGTTTTCATCTGTGATGCTCAAGTGTTCCTTATACTGAAGCAGCTGTTGCCATAAAAACAGGAAATGGCATCATCATCATCCCAATGAACGCCAGAAGAATCAATGTTGATGTGTTTATAGCTACAGAGTACTACATACCGCCGCATCCTCAGCTCTGCCCAGTGCTCTGAGGAACGGGAAGAAAGCAAACACATCAAAAGAGTTCTATCTGTACAGGTGTACACCAGATACCTGTGACACATCTGAATGTCTACCTGCTGACCTGAACCTCATCACTCAGTCACAAGAACACCTGCAGCATGTTCAGCATCACGCTTCATACAGACGAGGGCAGTAATCAGCAGGGACAGGTGTACTTGTAGGTGTGAGCAAACCTGTGCAGCTCCAGCAGCAGCCTCTGGTTTTGGGTCTCACTCAGGTAGTGGATGAAGTGTCTGAGAGCTGTCTGCCTGGACTCCAGCTCTCGAAACAAAACCTCTGAGAACAAAAACAGAGTCAGTGGGAGAACCAATCAACCAGCAGGACCGGGATCAAGACCACACTCACCTTTACAGAGCGTCCTCTTTAGATAGATTAAAACCTGAAACATAAACAGAGCATGCTCAGTTGTGTCTGATGGGATGGTTAATAAAGTTTAAATGATGCCGTTATGAATCAGATCAAGTTACAGCCGTGATGACGTTTCCATCATGAGCGGCGATGGCGAGATCGAGCAGCAGCAGTTTGTCCTGCAGTGTGCGGAACCTCTCCAGAGACACAGCCTACAATGCAGTACAAATAATCACAGTACTACTACTACAGAGTACTGATGCTCAGAGTACCACACTGAATTTTTCCAGAGACACGGCCTGCCACACAGTACAAATACTTACAATATTAATACAGAGCAGAAATACTCAGACTTGGGTGAACAGGTGTGTTACCTTTCCTTGCTGAAGTCTCTGAACCGTCTCTTCAGGTGACCAATCACTGACATAATCCTGACATCACAATAACCATATCACCATTAGAAATGACAGCACATTACATAACTGTAATCACATTACCCCAGAGTAATTAAATTAGCAATGGTGACTAATTTCTTAGTCGACTAAATGAGGGAAAAATATTAGAGTAAGCCACTGGTCTAAAACTAAGAAATACGGATATGGAGTTAAATTTGAGAACCGTTTAATGTCAACATAAGCCAGAGGTCACTAATAGGCGGACTGGGGTCCTGAGCCGCACCCACAAGCTGTCCCATACGGAACCGGACTTCCAGTAAAAACAGAAGGCAAAATTTTCAAAGCTGATAGGGTGCTTCTGTTTTAACTGGTCCAGCATTTTCTGGTCTTTATGGTAGTGGTTCAGTGGCTAAAGAAATGCACAGACCAGTTGGATGCAACTTAAGCCACCCCATGTGATACCACTCAGCCAATGAACTCTGTATACTCCAGGCGGTAAATCTGACAGCTGAGACTTAGTTACACATGAAAAGACAGTGAAAAAGAAGAAAGCGATGGAGAAAAAAGAAAAGGAGAAACACAGACAACTGTGTCTGAAAACTGAATAAAGAGAGACTGGTGGCATGAAACAATAACGAACATGCTGTGCAAAAACAAAAAGTGTACAGTGAAAATAGAGCAACAGATGAATGCTGGGCCTCTGCAGATGCAATCTCCCAGCAGATGTGGACTCAAAAGAGCCATTTGCATGAGCTGACCTTCCACAGGTGTGAGGAAAGTCACCATGTTTGGTTCCACACACAAAAGCCAGGCAGTTTTCTCCGTTGTGAACATAATCAACACTAAATATTGTTTCCGACTCATCAGTGAGCTCCTCCTCATGCGTATCAGGATGGCCCTGATTCAAAGCTGGTTTAAAAATTCACTCTGACCAGAAAAGAGGGGGGTGATTAAATACGGAGAGGAATTTTCCACAAAAGGGTTGCAAATGCGTACGACATGACCCAAAAGCATAAACTAAGATTTACAGATGTGTGCAGTGATTTGTGTGTAACGTACGTCAATCCACACAAAAATCGGAAGCAATCTGAGCAAGAGTATAACTATTTTACAAACGCATACATCCAAACCTGAATAAATACTAATCATTTATGCATGATTTAAGTTCAGCTTCATGAATCCGATAATTGTTTTTTCAAAAAATGGTCTGTGCAAACAGTTACACGTCACACCTCTCATCACTCAGAAAACCTTACAGAGTATAAAAGCGCTATATAAGAATCTGTCCATCTACCATTTACCATGACCTAAAAACTCAATGGAGATGGTTTGGGATGAGATGGACCGCAGATCAAAGGCAAAAGGGCCAACAAGTGCTCAGCATCTCTGGGAACTCCTTTAAGACTGTTGGAAAGCCATTTCAGGTGACAACCTCATGAAGCTCCTCGAAAGAATGCCAAGAGTGTGCAAAGCAGTAATCAAAGCAAAGGGTGGCTGTTTTGAGGAATCCAAATTATTTAAAACATGTTTTGAGTTCACAAAACATGACCCATGTCTCAGGTGTACACAGCGGCCTCCTCCTGGCAGGATATCCCTGGTCGGACTACCTTACCCAGTTGGTGTCTACCTCGACTGGCTCCTTTAAATGTGGACAAGCATCGACTCTACCCTAAACCCTTCCCAAACAACTGAACTCCTTGCCCTATCGCTAAGGATTGTCTGTGATCTCATTCTTTTGCCTTTAAAAGAACTAGAAATAACAGTGGTGACTAAATTATGAGGCTGATTTTTGGCGTTTCTCACCTGGTGGCAGATGGTTCCATAAGATTAGGACACAACTATTTACCAGCAGTGGGGATTAATTCAAATGTAAAACAACTAGGTTAAATGACTCATATGTCTGGTACCGACTAGTGACAACAGTGAAGATTAGTTGTCCAGTCGACTAGTCGTGCACATCAACTTACATCAGGTTAATGATATTATAATTGAATTACTCATGGGTAATCAGAATACCCAAGAGTAACTGGATTTTGAAGCATAACTGTAATGAGATTAACAGTTATCACAATATTTGAACAGCCATATTACACACCCATCGTAATTAGATTACTAAATATAACACCCTATTTAACCAGGGTAATCTTACCTTGTACTCAGACTTTGGTTTTCGGAGCTCAGGGGCGTAGAGCCTGACAGAGGAGTCAGTAAGTGCTAAAAACCCCAAAAAACAAATGTCAGTCTGAGCGAGACATCCAACCACCATACATCCTCTATCATCTGACCATCATTAATGACCATGCAACCACCAAATAACATCCAACCACCATTAGTCAACCAGTATTCACGCAGCCATTATCCAAGCGCCATCAAATCAGCATTCATTATTAATCGAACCATCAACCAATCACTATCCAAACATCATCCATCACCATCTAATCATCACCCACTATTTATACAACCATTATTTGACCTTTAAATACCATCCAATATTCATCCAACCACCAACCAACATCATTGCATATTCATCCAATCACCATTCAACATCATCCCATATTCATCCAACCACCATTCATTTATATACCCTGATATACATGACCGTGACTAGGTGAAATATCGTAAAAGTATAAGAACACCACCTGAATCATCTGAGGACTCACCGTCACTGAAGGTCTGGAAGTTCCCTACCTTAGGTTTTCCTACACACAATCACATGACAACTGCAGTGAATCACATGATCAGGCTTCGGTCTATCTGAGTCATGTGACCGTCCTCACCTTTGAATAGAGAGCTCAGTGAGTATCCTGATTGGCTCCTACTGATCGATGGCGTGTCAGTGCTAATTTTGGGGAAGGCAGGCTCTCTATCTGCCCTCTGACTGGAGGCAGCTGTCTCTTTAACGGACCAGGAAATACCTGTGGACACACGTATGACAGGTAACCACCCTATAACCAATCAAATCTCAGCATTCTCCAAAGAAGTGACAAATGAGGAGAATGTAGGGGTCTTACTGCCGACTGGCTCGCCACTCCAGCTGACCCTCTCGACATCATCTTCGTCATCGTCTTCCTCCACCAGCCGCCGTATATTGTTTACTGCCTGCCGAGACTCCTTCAACTGTTAGACAACAACACCTAAAAATCACACCTGACAGCCACATCAAATCAATGATACACATGCAGGGCTAGAACAATTCACTCTGGCTTCTGGTTCTGGAGTTCTTACCCTGCTTAACTCATCATCTTCATCATCGAAGGTGAACGCTTTAAACTTGGAGCTGTGCCAGTAGTCTTCCTCGTCAACTTTACTCTTAATCATCTGGACATAAAGAGTTAGTGACTCTTTATTTAAATTGTCAACACAGAAAGGAAGGAAGCAATTAGCTGGTAAGACACAGCCTGCATCACATGATGTCATTCTGTTTCTGCTTATTGATCATGTGATGAGATCACAGGTCAGGAAGTGGCGCACAGTGAGAAACACCGTCTCAGCATATGCTAAGCTTTTCATATTTTTCATTTTCAGTGTGTATTATTAGCACTATTATGTTATTGGTCAAAAAAAAATCTGTTAAACATTACTCATTACTTTTCATAAAGTATGTTACTTAATTACTCGCTAAAGAAAGTAATTTATTACACTACTTGTTACATTACTTTCTCATTATTCCAGAAATGACCTGAAACAACTGTCACCCATTTACTTTTAACAGTATAAACCTGACACAGATCTCTATCCTAATGAGGACACGCATACAATTTTTACACATAAACACAAAGTAAAACCAAAAATCAGCCAAAACACATTGCAGAGTGGTTGCCAGGGTGATTCTACAGTACACACAAATGGACAGGTAGAAACAGACGCTGCAGCCTGACTGCTCATTACTGTCTTTGTTACATGATGAAGTTTAGGCTCTGGCTGCTGGGTTCGGGTCTGCATACAACTCAGCTTTAACATCACTCTGCGCTCTTGGCTAGCTTTGTGTTAGCATGCTCTCAGTGCAGGTGTTATTAGATGTTGTGTTAACAGAATAATGCAGTTGTTTCTTTCCTGAATGTAGTTTACTCTTTTGTCCATATCCCCACCCCTCAGCAGCTGTAGACCATGCCACCATTTTTCTCTTCCCACTCACAAACTCAAATCAGCTTTGACTGTAGCACGAGTGCACAAAGAAAAGCATTTGTCTGATGTTCCTTTCACCTACATATCCTTTAAAGTCTGCTCCAATCACCACGCTAACCGTGTGGGAACACTCTCTACCACTCCACACCTTTTGACTTTTAGCTTCAAAATCATGATCCTTTTTCAGACTCTCCTTACTGCCACAACCCTATTTACATATTCTACCTCCAACATTACCCCTGCTTTCTTTCTCTTTCTATCTACACCAAGGTACAGCAGAATCCACCTCCACTGCTCCTGGCCTTTGCTGGTCTCTCATAGTATATCTACCCTCTTTCCCTTTCCCATCACAGTCCCAACACTTAGAGTCCTACTCTCACCTACACATTCCTGCCTTTCCTGCCTTTTTCTGTCTCACTGCCTCCTAGTCCTAACATGTCCTCTCAGAAGGACCTGGACTTTAGGAGGATGAGGAAACCTGTGACCCCTGTTTCAATCCAGGGAGTCGATATGGACTTTGTTGAGGACTATAAATACTTTGGAGTACACACAGACAATAAACTGGACTGGGTTAAAAACACCACTGCACTCAACAGGAAGGGCCAGACGTGTCTCTGAGGTCTTTCAACATCTGTCGGACAATGCTTAGGATGTTCTATGAGTCTGTTGCCGCCAGTGCCATCCCATGCTGTTGGGTTGAGGGTCACAGACGCCAACAGACTAAATAAACTGATCCCGAAGTCCAGTAATATTGTGAGGATGGAGCTGGACTGCCTTAGGGTGGTAGCTGAGAGGTGGATGTTGTCCAAGATAAGGACAATGCTGGATAATACCTCCCACCCATTCCATGATGTGCTGGCCAGTCCCAGGACCACGCTCAGTGAGAAGACTGCGATTACCCATAAGGCACCACTGAACGACACAGGAAATCATTCCTGCCTGTGGATATCTCCGTACAACTCCTCCATCTAATGCACAATGCAGAAGTTACACCCTTCTGCACACCCTGTACAGTAAAATAACAACGTTTCACAGGTCAGAGTAAAATGTCAATCATGTATATGTCATGTCTCTAATATTCTTGATATTTATAAATATATTTGTATACATTAGAGCTATTTCTTATATTTTGTAAACATCCATCCATTTGCTTCCGCTTATCCTTTTCAGGGTCGCGGGGAGTGCTGGAGCCTATCCCAGCTGTCATAGGGCGAGAGGCGGGGTACACCCTCGACAGGTCGCCAGTCTGTCGCAGGGCTAACACACAGAGACAGACAACCATTCGTGCTCACATTCACTCCCACATTCACACCTATAGGCAATTTGGATTAATCAATTAACCTATCCCCACAAAGTGCATGTCTTTGGATGGTGGGAGGAAGCCGGAGTACCCGGAGGGAAACCACGCAAACTCCACACAGAAAGACCCTGGCCTGATGGTGGAACCAAACTCAGGACCTTCTTGTTGTGCGGCAACAGTGCTAACCACCGTGCCACCATGCTGCCCGTTATTATTTTGTAAACATTGTAATATCTTATATTATTTAATTTAGTTTAGTCTGTTACTGTTATTGTCTTGGAGCAACTGTAACAACATAATTTCCTTAGGGATTATTAAAGTATTCTGATTCTCCCTCTCCTCTTCCTTCATCTTCAATAGTAGTCAGTAGTAGTAGCCAATAGTAGCCCAGTTTGCACCTGTTGGCCAGCAGCACCGAGTCAGTCATTGTTAACCCGGGCCTGACCGATCCGGTATGGAAATCTGATTTTTTATGGCCTGCATGCCTGATCCGGATGTCCTTCCTGAACCCTCCACATTTATCTAGTCTGGGACCAGAGGTGGGAAGTAACGAATTACAAATACTTCAGCAGAATCTTCAGGTATCTGTACTTTACTTGAGTTTTTTTTTTTTTTAAACAACTTTTTACTTTTATCCCTACATTTTATACAAATATCTGAACTGAACTTTCTACTTCTTCTTCTTGTCCTTAGCGGGCGACCAGCGGCGGTGGTCTGCTGCGCAACCAGTACGCTGTTGTAGGTGCCGCCGGTTCTCTTGCTTGACCAACGATTATCTTCCACGCTTTTCGATCTAAGGCGATGGTTCTTGCCTGCTCGAAGTCAAGTCGAAGGGCCTTCAAATCATCCTGGATTTGTTTCATCCATGTCTTCTTTGGTGCATTTCGATGCACCCTCCAATCGGTGGGGCGGGTCAACCAGACTAGGTCATGGGGGTAGCGGCTCGGGTCCATTCGACAAATGTGGCCAAACCAACGGAGTCGGCAGCGCTGGATTAGGTCGCCGATCGTCGGTTGGCTGCCGCAGCTGGTGAGGATGGTGTCATTCGAATGACGGTCGCGAAGGGAAACGCCGAGAATGCATCTAAGGCAACGCATTTGGAAAACTTCGAGCTTGCTCAGGTCGTGTTTGAACATTGTCCACGTCTCTGCGCCGTAAAGTAGAATGGGCAGGATCAGGGTTCGGTAAAGGCGGATCTTTGTTGCCAATGAGATGTTGTTCTTCTTCCAGACGCACCAGCGCAGGGAAGCGAATGCTGCCCCCGCCTGCCCAATTCTGGAGCGTATCTCCACTGATGATGCCACTTTCTTCTCCTCGACGAGGGACCCCAGATATTGAAATTGTTGGACTTGTTTGATCTGCACACCGTCGAGGTGGACGATCGTTGGTGAGCCGTCGGTGGTCAGGACTTTGGTCTTCTCGGCGTTAACCTTGAGGCCGTACAGTTTGGAGTGCCGGGCGATGTCTGGTCGCTGCAGCCTCGTCCGGGTCGGAACCCGGCCTGTTCTTCCCGGCTGGTCATCTCACGGTCATCTACTCCTTACATTTTCAAAACTGCTCCTTACTTTAGTTTTAACACATCTGAGGGGAGTGATTATTTTATATCACTGCGAACCTTCATAGTCATAGCCAGGGGTGTCCATGAATTTTGTTTGTGGTACTTCAGCATCTAGCTAGCCCTGCTGAAGAGGAGCGAGCATAAAGGGAGTAACGTTTTTTAAGTGTCAGGCAGTTTGAAATGCAGCGTTTCTATCAGCTCAACAAACATCAGCAAACATAAAAACTGTTTGTGTGCAGTTTGTCTCACAGTGTGTTACAGCTAAAGGTCCAGCTGCATTTCACAGGGAGAGAAAAAGATAAACAGGTTAGTTTTCTGCACTGTGATGGATACAGTAAAGGTACGTGCACAGATGCTGTGGTTTCATTTCAGGTAGCTTACATCAAGTGTAGCAGAGATTCATATAAATTTCAGTTGATGATGGTTGTATAGTGTCTAATATAAAGACAGCATAAACAGTGTACTGTCAGTGTAGAGGATGAAATCAGCTAGGACAACTCAGGAAACATCGGCTCACATCTTGTTGAATTCAGGTGTATACATCCATAAAGAGCAGCAGATCAGCTGATCATAGCATGTACATTAAGAAAATCTACTGAAGCTCTCAATAGAGATTATTGTGAGTTATGATTCGTTCCCACACTGAACCACTACAATTTCGCGGGGTTGCTGGGAGTTGTAGTGCGCTGCAGTCTGCCGTAGCCCGTGTTGGTTAGCCTGGAGCGGTTCTGGACGGGCTAAACCTGATTTCTTGTCAGTCCAAACACACTCTGATCCCGGACTCACATCTGCTATGCACGTGTGCGTTTTCTAGTAACGAGCTCGGAAAAAGAAAAGCGTCTGGACTTCTTTAAGTTGCTTGAAGACATTTCACCTCTTATCCGAGGAGCTTCTTCGGTTCTAGGGTCAAACGGAAGAAGCTTATCGGATGAGAGGTGAAACGTCTTCAAGCAAATTAAATAAGTCCAGATGCTTTTCTTTCCAAGCTCCTTAGACTACGATGACCTGGATGACTGAGAACCTTTACAGACACGTTTTCTGGTAACAGCTGCAGGTTTGTTATTAGCATGTTAGCATTAGCTAGCTAAATAAAAAATCCGTATATTAGTGTTTTTAGTGACAAACGGTGGGAATGTGACGTCACTCCGCAGGTGTCTAATCTGTAGACATCAAGCACAAACCGCTGGTTGTAAACCTGGTAATCGATGAGAATCAATCAGCTGTTTATTTGTTTGTTTGTTTTTTTACCTTCGCCTGCTTCTTCGTCTCCTTCTCTTTGACGGAGGATGCTTCCGGCTGCGCAAAGTTTGCTGGGAGCTGTAGTACGCTGCACCAGGAAGTCCATTTTTGTTCTAATCAATAATTCAATTAAAGGAGCAGGAAACCAGACAGATGTTCTTTTTAATTTGATTGTCTTAAAAGTCTGAAAATAAAACATCACATAAACCAGAGGAGTCGTTCTTCTAAAAATGGATCTGATTGGTCTGTTACATTCAGCATCAGTGATGTGACTGTCAACAGATTGGTTGCAGACATCAGCTGATTTATTTCCACCTGGGAGGCTTTAGGTTATTATCACCTGAGAGCAGCGTGCAGGTATAGCTCTGCTGGTTCCCAATCTGGAAGCAAAGACCCACAGCTGGCCTCAAGGTAACTGTCAGGGTCCCACGTCCTCTGTGCTTTTACTTTGACAGTGCTAAGAGGAAGTGGGCGTTTCATGTTTCAGCTGGTATCAGGCTTAGGGTTTTAGCAGTGTGAGCAGCAGTGTCTCATTGGCCCTGTATTGATCAGCGATTGTGATGGCTAAATGGGGTGAAGGAGACCCTCGATGGATAGTAGAGGAGAGAGCTGATGCCACCAACGTCAACAACTGGCACTGGTCTGTTCATCTTCATCAATGCTACCATCACTTCAGTACTCATACTACTATTATTATTACTACTACTTATTTATTGTAATAAATATAAACTGGTCCATGTGGCAGACAGACAGACTGATGAAGGCAGAATTCAGGTAATGCTGTTGCTATAGAAGTTGCTTCAGCTCAGTGATAGAAAACGCGCAAGAAGGTCAGTCATGTGACATGCTGAGGCCCCTCTTCATGTGTGTATTCAAGCTTTTGAGTAACAAAAGTTACTTTTTGAGTAACCTTTGGGGCTTCCTGCAGGTAACTGAGGGCACTGGCCTCATTTCCATGGTAACAGCCTGAATGTCATGACTGAGTAAGAAGAGGACATCTCCAGAATGATCTCAGTGTGTATGTGATACTGTAGGATGAGCTATTTTAGACTCTCAGTGTGTGTTATGTGAGCCGCAGCTGGTTCAGCACATGTTTGGAAGTATTTTTGAACTCTGTGATGTCAGAGGTGGGCGTGATTTGGTACCTGCTGACCCTCCTCTCTCCCCTGGTCAGGACAGAGCGAGATGTGTCCTCCTGGTCCTCGGAGTGCCTCCATCAGTTGCTGCTCGGTGTGCAGGTGGAGGAACCTGAGGGTGTCTGCCAGCTGACCGAAGTCACTAAGCTGGAGGGAGAAGCTTCCATCAATAACCGCAAAGGGAAGCTCTTCTACTTCTACGAGTGGCAGCTGAGACTCAGCTGGCTGGGTCAGTGATCTCACTGATGATGTCGTCTATCCATTCATCATGGGAGACCATCTAAATTTGGTTCATGTGACTGACTTTAACCTTCACGTAGATGTTGTAGATATGGGGTCTCAAACTCACAACCCAGGGGCTACTTGCTGCCCCGTATATTGACAGTTTGATCCTTGAAGTGACTTTTTTTTGTTAAAATAAGTTATTTAAAAAGCCAAAAATGATTTAATATGAAGGCAATATGAGCAGAGAGTACAAATATGCTGAGGTATTGGCTCTGTTAGTTCAGTGAGAGAGTCAAAAACTAATGTGTACACTTATGTCTGCATATTTGTTAAATATGAACAAAATGATAGTAGAAGTGCTGCCATGTGTCTGGCCAGGTAGAGAGTACTGGTGTGTTTATTTGGTGGTTCAATGAAGGGCTTCAGTTAAGAGTGAGAAAAAAACGTTTTGTCTTGTTATACAATATTTGAAATTTAAAAATACAACACTACATTTTAGAAAATATTTGTGGGTGTTTTCTTATTTGTTTGTTTTGTATTACTTGAACACTGAAGTGGCCCTCCAATAAGATGACAGTGCCAGCAGTGGCCCATAGCTCATTTAGGTTTGAGACCCATGCAGTAAACCTTTCAGCCAAAGTTCTTCTAGAAGCACGTCGCACAACGTGGCAGCTATCATGATGATAACTCTCGGAGCATGTTTGAGCAGTTATTTTGAAATATTATCAGCATTAACCCTAACTTCAGTGGTCACTGGGGAAAAACTGTAAAGAATCTTCATTATGAGTGTTGAATAGTCAGATGTTCCAGCTTTACTTTTATTGAGCAACAAATTATTTTTCCTGGCTAAATGAAGATCTTCTAAATCAGCAAGACACCATTTCCTCTTTAGCTCACAGGTTATCTGGTTGAAAATGCACATTATTCATTTATACCAGGGAGTCAAGTGCTTTTGATTTCAGTCTTTCTTTTTCAGAGTCAGGTAACACATTAAACAAGATAATCAATCTCTATGGGAGTAGAGTTCAAGCAGTGGCTCTGCATTGTGTTGGCACATGGTATTGAAAAAAGATAATACTGAAGAGTTCTTCCCCACTGCTGTGTAAGCCATTATTATAAACCAGAAGTCTTTGCTGATGATATTAATTATAACTACTAAATCTACTCTTATCCTTATATGAAAGGTTTCATTTTGACTCAGTGTCACCCGCTCTGGCCCTTGGAATACATTTGACTATGACTGCCAGAATCTCTAGCCACGTGTACAGCGGGGATTTTAACATAGGGTTGCTCTTTTTCTGTAGTGCCAACTGTTTTCTGTGTGCAGGGATGTCCTGCAGGGGAGTGAAGTTCAGAGGAACTATTGATGTGTCCAACCTGTCTGACGAGAATGACGAGGACGACCTGGATGTGAGTTTGACTTCTGATTCTGATCACATACCCTGCAACCCAGTGATGACTGCACTGATGAGTGTATTGATAATTATGTTGCTATCCAGATCTGCGTGGCTCTCTGTAAAGACCAGCCCAACACACCTCTCCTGGACCTCATGAAGACCTCCGGCGTCCAGGAGGTTCGCAGGGTTCTGGGCGAGTATGTCCAGCGGCTAAAATCAGGTGTGTTACCTAGAACACAGCAGGCAGTTTCTGACCATAAGGAGTTTTTAGAACTGTTCGTGGGTGTCTCTTCTGTGTCTCTTAAGTAGATCAGTCAGTAACTATCAAAGCCTTTTAGAGGTGGGTCTAAACAGGAAAAAGCTAGAAGTAATGTGGAAACTTGAAACCATTAAAGTTCTGTGAAATTCAGCAGTGAGAGGTGGGTGGGTCCAGGCTTGAGATAATAGTTGGAAGTGAATACCAAAGTGTTAAGAATACTGCTGATATGAGGGGGTGAGTTACTGAGACAACCAGAGTCTACAATTAACTCTAGCACCCAGCAATCCTGTCAGAGTCTGGCTGAGGCAGACTGTATGTATTGCGAAAAAGGACTCAAATGCAGACCAAAATAGAATGTGAAACGTGACATGGAATAACAAAACCGAGCTGTTTATTAAGGCTGGCAAAGAAGTACAAAACAAAAGACAAAGGTGAAACTAAACAATAAACTAAACTGGGTGAACTAAGATTAAAGCATGAAAAAACCTTCAACATGAAACCTGGCATGGAAACATGGAAAAAACCTGGATGCATGACGTGAACACAGCAGACGACCTGACAAGAAATGACTGAAAACACACAGACTAAATACACACAGAAGGATAATGAGGGAAGTGGAAACACATGGGGAAACAGCTGTAACAAGTGAGGATAACGACATCACAGGGGAAACGTAAATCTAAACACATAGAACACAGGAACACAGAACCTCCTCAAAATAAAACAGGAAACATAATGAAACGCAGATGTGACAACATGAACTTGACAACAAAAGACATGAAGACATGAAACACATAAAGGACAAGGGATACTTAATACAGGGGTTGAAAACTTAAGGGGAAACTAATAAACAAATTACCTTAGAAAACCCAATGAACTTAAACATAAACCATAAACATCAAAATAAACAAAAACTCAAAACGCTGGGTAAAAAGACCCAGGATTGTGACACATCCACTACAAATGCATGTGAGCAAAACACGTTAAATCTAAGTGGAGCTTTAGTACTCTGTTTTGAGCTTCTCCTGGTGGTTGGAACGTTTGTAGTTTCAGCCCTCAGCAAGCCATTACTCTGAGACAGTCCCTAAAACGCTTCATTATGAAATTTACACCTGTAAAGATCAGCCAGGGAGATGACCCCTGGGGTAACTGTGACCTCTGATCCCACAGAGTTTGGTCAGGGAATGATTCTTCCCACCACCAACGCACTGAAGCAGCATTCATCTGTGTCGACCAAGAAGAATGAGGTTAAGACCAATAAAACCCAAGTAGGATGCTCCTCCTGTCCTGACTTAGCTCCTGTTCAGCCTCACTGTTGAAGTGCTGACCTTTGATTTTTCTGTGTTGTCCTGCAGATTAGCCCCGCCCCCAAGTGCTCCTCCAGTACCGCCCCCTGTCCCACAGGTGATCGTAACCAAACCTGCAGTTTCGATCTGAAAGAAACATTCCAGACCAACGCTCATGAACTCTACAGGACATTCATCAGCCAAGAGGTACTCGAACAGACTAGGAAGGACCAGACGAAATCAGAACAGACCAAGAAAGACAAGAACAGGTTATAAATGACGCCCTATGAAAGACCCTGTTCAATTTATCTAAATCAGTCATGACCAGCCAGCAAGAAAAACTTTGTTTGATTAAAATCAGGTCAAATCTGGGCTTAAAATTGGTGTCAGACTTTTACGAGTTCAGTATGAATTCTAGGCCTGAAACTGACTGAAACCAGACAATGAAAACACAAATACAATTAACCAGGTGATCAGAACTGGGCCCCGGCATTACCTGAAATTAGGTCAATCTCAGACCAGTAAGGTTATTTTTATACCACTGACATCTCTGTGCAGTTCATGCAGGTATTCACACGCTCATCAGCGGTGGTGGACAGTTGCTGTGGGGGGAAATTCCAGTTGCTGGATGGGAGCATCAGTGGACAGTTCACACAGCTGGTGAGGTCACAGCTGCCCAATCACTCACACATTAGCAAAGCTGTACCATGACGGAATGGTAAACCAGACTGTGCCCCTCCCCACAGGTGCCAGACAAGAGGATTGACATGAAGTGGCGGTTCAGGACATGGCCCAGCAGTGAGTCTTCCTATTAGGATGTGATGCATTCATGTTTTTCTGCTGCTACTTCTAGGGACACTCTAACCTCTCTGGACTTTCTCTAGACCACTATGCCTCCGTGAGCCTAGAGCTGGATGATCGAGGAGACGACACAGAACTGAGGTTGGAGTGCCGAGGAGTCCCTTTAGGAGAAGAGGACTCCACCAGAGAGGGCTGGACCCGCTTCTACTTCCGGGCCATCAAGCAGACATTCAGATACTGAGAGACTCCAAACCCTGGAACTCATCTGACAGACGGAGAGGAGGTGGTGGTTAGAATGAACTGTTAAAGGAACAGTAACACAATTCCTGTATCAAAGAGGCACCATGTGACTCCCAGACTAAAGGGAACAATGTACCCAAGAGGTTCCAATCAAAGACTTTAAAATCTTCTTTTAAGCTTTGACTTGGGATGTTAATAAACAACTTCTCTCCACTCTGTGTTTGTCCTGCTGTTGTCAACATGGTGCAACATTTTAACTTCAAACTTTATTTATACAGTCCCACTTCACAGCAACAGTCACTTCCTACTGCAAGGTAAAAACCTGCCTCATTAAAGAAGACATAAATGTGTAAATTTAGTGTGCATGCGTCAACCATGCATGCAGTACAGTTCCTTCTGTTTTTTTCTCTTTAGTTTAACCTTTTCTTACTTATTTCTTTGTCCTTTACTTTGTACTTAGAGTGTTCATCTGTTTTAATAGCTTTCCTTTCAATCATGTGAATTGCGAGAGTTTTGGTTCTGCTTGTGACCGCGCAAGTGTTACTTTTATTGAGGAATGGGACCGCGGCACAGCTCCTACACACCGCACGGATGGTTTACTCCAGAGATCAGCTGATCGACCTGATGCCGGCCATCTTATCAGTCCTCAGACCCACGGAAGTACCAGCTGAAATCTGGAGGAAAACACACTGAGGATACAGAGGTGGAGGACAGAAGAGAAGAAAGAAGGAGATGGCAAGACAGCAGAGGAACAAAGAGAGAAGAAGATGCAAACCGTGTCTGCCACCTATTATAATCAGGAGTGTTCGGTCACTAGCAAACAAGATGGATGACCTGAAAGCGGTAGCACAGAATCAGAGGGAGTACTGGGAGTGTAGCTTGATGTGTTTCATTGAATCAGGGAAGCACCAGGATATTCCCGATGACAACGCATCCGTGAATGGCTTCCACACTGTTTGGGCTGACCGGGACAGTGCAGCGAGCGGGTAACCCTGCTCACATAACAATCAAAGAACAGATTTGTTGTCCGGACATTGAACTGTGCGCTGTTGGACTCAGGTCGTATTATTTGCACAGGGAATTTACCCTTCTGAACTTGGAGCCTGTTTACATTCCACCCTCTGCCAACCCCACAGCTGCGTGTGACACTATCCACTCTGCCATAGCCCAGTTACAGACTTAGCACCTGAGTGCCTTCATTGCAATCTTGGGGGACTTCAACCATGTCACCTTGGACCCGCTAATCTTTATGCAGACATTCCAGGCCACAGCACTTGCCTGCCAGTGGCCTGAGGAGGAGTGGGCTTCCAGGCTTCTGCCGCTGCTGTCGGGGGAGGCACAGATGGTGGCCCAGCCTGCCCCCGGCGTCCTGGGCTGTCTTTGAGGATGTCTGCAGGGCAGTATTGGATCGGCTCGGGTTCACCCCGGAGGACTACCGGAGGCGATTTCGGGCTAGTCAGATGTCAGCGGGGGAGCGGCCGTTCACTTGGGCTCGACAGCTGGAGGACACGGTGGCGAGCTGGCTGCGTCCGGGGCCAACACTTGCGGAGGACCAACCTGCCGGCAGGACCGCCGCCAGTACCGCAGGCAGGGGGGCCCTCAGAGCGTCAGCTGCTGTTGTCTGCAGCTCAGGGGAGGGGAAGCGAGATCGGCAGGACGGAGAGGGCTTTGGCATGCCGCATCCCATTTTGGGCACAGTTCCACAGCTTACTGGGGCAATAAACTGGGTGCAATCGCGACCAGTAAATTTGTGTAATGTTTGCCCGGCACTTAGCAGTGACACTGGGGGGGAGGACGTGGCGGGAACCTCTACAGAGGCCCCACTGCCTCCGGTTATGCACCCCACAGAAGATTTTTCACTAGAGCAGTCTCGGGGTGACACCCTATGCTCAGCCTATGACCAGGTGATAGATATTGATGGTCTGCTGGTGCACCCTGAAGCCGCGCGGACTTACACCCATTTCCAGTTACGGAACGATCGGCTTTATCGAGTGAGTCTTGACACTCGCACGAATGAGATCTGCACCCAGTTGTTGGTGCCGCTGGGAAACATTTTCCAGCCGGCTTATTCGAACCCCATGGCAGGGCATTTAGGATGCAAGAAAACTCTGCAGCGCATAATGGCCTAATTCTATTGGCCGGGTATTTGGGCCGATGTGCGCCGCTGGTGGTGCCCAGAATGCCAGCTGGTTAACCACCCAGCCATTCCAAAGGAGCCATTGTGTCCATTACCGCTGTTTAGATGTCGTTTGAGCGCATTGGTATGGATATCTTCGGGCCATTCCACCGAAGTGCACGCGGCTATCGCTTTGTGTTGGTGCTGGTGGTTTATGCAACATGATACCCGTAAGCAGTACCGCTGCACACCATTTCAGCGAAGAGTGTGGCTCAGGCATTGTTTCAGGTCATCTTGCGAGTCGGTATTCCGAAAGAAATGCTGACTGACTAGGCCATGTCGTTCATGTCTTGCACTCTGAGGGAGCTATACAAATTACTGGACATTAAATCTATTCGGACCAGTGTCTAATACCCTCAGACTGATGGGCTGGTGGAGCGGCTGAATAAGACTTTAAAGTCCATGATTCTTAAGTTTATTCACGAGGATTAACGAAATTGGGATCGGTGGCTAGACCCCAGGCCTCCATGGGGTTTTCTCCCTTTGAGTTACTGTATGGCAAGGGGTGCTCAACTTGATTAAAGACAACTGGGAGGAAGGGTCGAGCCCCGCAAAGAATAAAATTCAATACGTGCTGGGCCTGAGAGCAAAGCTGCACAGGTTGGGGCGGTTATCACGGGAGAATTTGCTCCAGGCCCAGCAACATCAGCAAAGCTTGTACAACAGAGGGGCTAGGCTCAGGCAATTTTCACCAGGAGACAAAGTGCTTGTATTACTACCATTCTCCAGCTCTAAATTACTCGCCAAGTGGCGAGGGCCCTTTGTGGTCACACAGCGAGTGTGGGACGTTGACTATGAGATTGACCAGTCGGACAGGAAAGGAGCGACACAAATTTACCACCTCAACCTCCTTAAAGCGTGGAGGGAGGCTGAAACTACTGCTCTGTTGAGCCTGGTTAAGGAGAGAGATGAGTTGGGGCCGGAGGTGCCAAATTCCACCATCCCCGCCTCCCTCCATTGTGATGACCACTCACACAGGCCCAGAGAGCAGATGTTGCTGCATTGCAACAGCGCTTTGCTGATGTGTTCTCCCCCTGCCCGTCCGAACGTCTCTCATAGAGCACCATATTGAGACACAGCCTGGCGTGACAGTGGGTTCATGGCCCTACAGGCTCCTGGAGCATAAAACACAAATTGCTGAATTGCAGAATTGAACAATATGCTGGGGCTAAAAAGTAGCCCCATAGTTATATGATCTATAAGATATATGCCCATAGTTCTTGTGGTGAAGAAAGATGAGTCTATACGGTTCTGTGTGGACTACCGCAAGGTGAATGAGGTGTCACGTTCGATGCGTACCCAATGCCCCAAGTCGACGAACTCCTGGACTGGTTGGGCACTGCTTGTTTTTTCACGATGCTGGATTTAAACAAGGGCTACTGGCAGATTCCCTTGTCTGCGGAGCAATCTTCCCTCTAAGCTGCACGCGTGTGCAATCGCGTATGTGAGCAGAGACCGTGCACACTGCTGGCACGGTCTCTGCTCACAGAAAATCTGCATTGCGCACAAAAAAAAAAAAAATCTAACCTGAATTGAAATTAAAACTAGAAAAATTTGCATTTCCTGCGAAAATGCTGTGTGGATGCCTTAACGCTGAAGATGTCTGCTGAAAAAAGCTGAAAAAGTTGAAAAGTTGCAAAAAGTTGTATGGCGGTGAAGAAACTGAAAATTCTGCTGAAAACAGGTGAAGAACCAGAAATTTTTTCCTGAAAAGTGGTGAAAAGCAAAAAACTCTAGAGAAAGGGGTAAAGAAATTTTTGCTGAAAAGTGGTGAAAAAAAATTGCCATGAGCAGGATTCGAACCTGGCCCTTCTGGTCTCAAGTTGGCCATTCATCTTACTGAGCCAAAGTCATTCTCACAAAGAAGAGGTGGAGAGACTGACAATTCTGCTGAAATGAGCAGAAGCGGCTGAGAATTGTGCTGATAAGAGGTGAAAAGGCTGAAAACTTTGCAGAAAAGAGTTCAATCAGCAGAATTTCTGCTGAAAAGAGGTGAATGAGCAGAATTCTGCTGAAAAGAGGTTTTTGCTGAAAACAGCTGAAAAAGCTGGGATTTGTGCTGAAAAGTGGTGAAAAAACGGAAAATTCTGCTGAAAAGGGGTGAAAACGCTAAACAATATGTTGAAAACAGTTAAAAAAAGTTTAACTGTGAACTGAAAAAATTGTTGCCATAACCGGGATTTGAACCCGGGCCTCCCAGTCTGAGAACGGTTGCTCATCTCACTGAGCTAAAACACGGCTCAGCCCGGCGAGCAGAAATAAGTGACCACATTGATAATGTGTTCCTTTCATTTCAATGGGCAAAAATATTGCAAAAAAATTCAATATCTCAAAAAGTATAGAAGTTATGAGCACAAAAAGATATGGCCGGCATTAGCAGAAATAGCAGACATTTTTTACGATTTGAACGGGGAAAATCGGATAAAAACTGTGGGACTAGTTCCATGGCGAAAAACGTATGGAAGCGACAGGAATAACTAGAAAAATTTGCATTTCCTGCGAAAATGCTGTGTGGATGCCTTAACGCTGAAGATGTCTGCTGAAAAAAGCTGAAAAAGTTGAAAAGTTGCAAAAAGTTGTATGGCAGAGAAGAAACTGAAAATTCTGCTGAAAACAGGTGAAGAAGCAGAAAATTTTTTCTGAAAAGTGGTGAAAAGCAAAAAATTCTACTGAAAGAAAAAGTATAATAGTAATAAACACCAAAAGATATAGCCGGAAAGAGCAGAAAGAGCAGAACAGTTTAATTCAATTCAATTTTCAATTCAATTTTATTTATATAGCGCCAAATCACAACAAATGTCGCCTCAAGGCGCTTCATAGATACAGAGAAAAGCCCAACAATCATATGACCCCCTATGAGCAAGCACTTTGGCGACAGTGGAAAGGAAAAACTCCCTTTTAACAGGAAGAAACCTCCGGCAGAACCAGGCTCAGGGAGGGGCGGCCATCTGCTGCGACCGGTTGGGGTGAGAGAAGGAAGACAGGATAAAGACATGCTGTGGAAGAGAGACAGAGATTAATAACAGATACGATTCAATACAGAGAGGTCAGTTAATACATAGTGAGTGAGAAAGGTGACTGGAAAGGAAAAACTCAATGCATCATGGGAATCCCCCGGCAGCCTACATCTATTGCAGCATAACTAAGGGAGGATTCAGGGTCACCTGGTCCAGCCCTAACTATATGCTTTAGCAAAAAGGAAGGTTTTAAGCCTAATCTTAAAAGTAGAGATAGTGTCTATCTCCTGAATCCAAACTGGAAGCTGGTTCCACAGAAGAGGGGCCTGAAAACTGAAGGCTCTCCCTCCCATTCTACTTTTAAATACTCTAGGAACAACAAGTAGGCCTGCAGAGCGAGAGCGAAGTGCTCTAATAGGGTGATATGGTACTACAAGGTCATTAAGATAAGATGGGGCCTGATTATTTAAGACCTTGTATGTGAGGAGCAGGATTTTGAATTCAATTCTGGATTTAACAGGAAGCCAATGAAGGGAAGCCAAAACAGGAGAAATATGCTCTCTCTTTCTAGTCCCTGTCAGTACTCTTGCTGCAGCATTTTGGATTAACTGAAGGCTTTTCAGTGAGTTTTTTGGACATCCTGATAATAATGAATTGCAGTAGTCTAGCCTGGAAGTAATAAATGCATGAACTAGTTTTTCAGCGTCACTCTGAGACAGGATATTTCTAATTTTAGAGATGTTGCGCAAATGGAAGAACGCAGTCTTACATATTTGTTTAATATGTGCGTTGAAGGACATATCCTGGTCAAAAATGACTCCAAGGTTCCTCACAGTGTTACTGGAGGCCAAGGTAATGCCATCCAGAGTAAGAATCTGGTTAGATACCATATTTCTAAGCTTTTCAGCGCCGAGTACAATGACCTCAGTTTTATCTGAGTTAAGAAGCAGAAAGTTAGTGGCCATCCAAGTCTTTATGTCTTTAAGACATTCCTGCAGTTTAACTAATTGGTGTGTGTTATCTGGCTTCATGGACAGATGGAGCTGGGTGTCATCTGCATAGCAGTGAAAATGTATGCTATGTTTTCTAATGATGCTGCCTAGGGGAAGCATGTATAATGTAAACAGAATTGGTCCTAGCACCGAACCCTGTGGAACTCCATAATTAACCTCAGTGTGTGAAGAGGACTCTCCATTTACATGCACAAATTGGAGTCTATTAGATAGATATGATACAAACCACTGCAGTGCAATACCTGTAATACCTACAGCATGTTCTAATCGCTCTAATAGAATATTATGGTCAACAGTATCGAATGCTGCACTAAGGTCAAGAAGGACAAGATGAGTCCACTGTCAGAGGCCATAAGAAGATCATTTGTAACCTTCAATAAAGCTGTTTCTGTGCTGTGATGAACTCTGAAACCTGACTGAAACTCTTCAAATAAACCATTCCTCTGCAGATGATCTGTTAGCTGTTTGACAACTACTCTTTCAAGGATTTTTTGATATGAAAGGATATGAAAGGAACTAGAGTTTGAACTGAGAAAATTGGCTGAAAACTGAGGAAGTAGTTAAGGTGCAAAAATGTACGGAAGCAACAGGAATAAAGAAAGGATAAAGAACTAGAAAAATTTGCATTTCCTGCGAAAATGCAGTGTGGATGCTTTAAAGCTGAAGCTGTCTGCAAAAACTAGCTGAAAAAGCTGAAAAGTTGCAGAAATTGTAAAAACTTTGCAGAAGCAAAGGAACTTTGCTAAAAAGTTATAACTTAGCAGAACTGCAATATCTTAGAGGAAACATAATACTTGGCAGAAATACAATAGCATAGCAGAACTTGGCAGAAATATTGTAACTTACCAGAAACATGATAACTTCTCAAATATAGAAGAATTTAGGAGAAATAGTATAAGATAACAGAAAGAATATATTTAGCCAAAAATACTTAAAAATTACAGAAACACTATGATTTAGAAAAATAGAACAACATAGCAGAAATACTGTGATTTACCAGAGACACTGTGATGAACTATGAATATTGTAATTTTAAATTAATACTATGTTTTAGCACAAATACTATAAAAAGCAGAAATACTATAAAAAGCAGAAATACTATAAAAAGCAGAAATACTATATTAAGCACAAATACTGTACTATGAGTTGGTAGAAAAACTATAATTAATCAGAAATACTATATTTTGCAGAAATACTATATTAAGCACAAATCCTATAAAAAGCAGAAATACTATATTAAGCACAAATCCTATAAAAAGCAGAGTAGTAATACAATGGCACTTTTTTCTCTTCGAGAACTCTGGGAAGTAGCAAGGGAGTGTTAACCTTAAGGTGTGAAACAGGTGTGTACTGAGGCTAGACTAATTTTATAAATCTGACAATATCTCAGCTTGCTGCGATGCATGCAATTTATTTTAAAAACGGCACAAGTGGGAATGTCGGCATGTTCACAAGCGTTTTATTTAATCAATCCCCCTAGTTTTAATTTAACTAGTTTTTTCACACATCTACTGGGTTTCTTTCCAGGGTTGATGCGATCATTTTATTTAAAAATCGGTATTTCGCAATGTTGAACTAAGAATGAGACAAACCACCTAGGCAAATGGTAGGGGGGTGTAGTAAGGATGTTGGCGGGAAACAGGAACGTCAGAGGACCCCACATTCATCTATTGGAGGACTCTGGGAAGTAGCATGGGAGTGTGAACCTTAAGGTGTGAAACAGGTGTGTACTGAGGCTAGACTAATTTTATAAATCTGACAATATCTCAGCTTGCTGCGATGCATGCAATTTATTTTAAAAACGGCACAAGTGGGAATTTCGGCATGTTCACAAGCGTTTTATTTAATCAATCCCCCTAGTTTTAATTTAACTAGTTTTTTCACACATCTACTGGGTTTCTTTCCAGGGTTGATGCGATCATTTTATTTAAAAATCGGGATTTCGCAATGTTGAACTAAGAATGAGACAAAACTGCCTAGGCAAATGGTAGGGGGGTGTAGTAAGGATGTTGGCGGGAAACAGGAACGTCAGAGGACCCCACATTCATCTGTTGGAGGACTCTGGGAAGTAGCATGGGAGTGTGAACCTTAAGGTGTGAAACAGCTGTGTACTGGCATTGTTCCTGGAGATGGTATTTAATTGAGAACCAGGCTAGGCTCAGGGTGAACTCTGCATTCGTCGCGACAACACCATTTTCTTTGAGATCATCAAAACTAACATCGTTCTTTATAACATGGACATCTTAAACGGTAAGTAAAACAAAACCTATTATTATATTTTTAAAAGTGTTATGTTAACATATTATAGGATATTCAAACTATCTTTTTCCTAAAACAAAAGCTTAATTTTCAGGAGTTCGGGAGAACGGCACAGCACCCTTTTCTTTAGAAACGGGGGCTTTTACAGATGGAACAACTTCTCTAACAGGCACAAGGTGTGTACAGAATTACGCGATTTTTAATCGTATGTATGTTTTAAGCTTGCGATTGTTTTAAATTATATAATAACAGAGTTTTTCTTTGATTTGTTCCAGGGTTAACAAACTGAGCAGGAAAACATTCAGACACCGTGACCACAGAGCCCATCCTTACAAAAGGTATGTATACAACGGGGTGTATAATTGTGTATTTTAAAAAAAAACAGCAAATGGGTTTAAACAATTCCAAATGTTCTAAAACCGACCGTTTTACACATACAGAGCCACGCCAGAGAACCTTATGTGCGGAGAACCAGGGCCGTCAGGAATAACGCACACTACAAGGTAAGCATAGGTATATATAAATTAGATAAAAAGAGATAGAGAGGGAGACACGCTTATTCTGTTTGAAATGGGTACATGTATAAATGTTTTAACACATATCTATCTTCACAGACTGCAGCACAGTACCCCTCCTCATAATGATCAGGACACCGTACTCCAGACGTTTTTGGAATGTTTAAACAGTATCGACCTCCCAGAACAACAAAAACCTGGAGCTTTGTGCAACAGTGGAGAGTCAGAAGCTATCTTCATCAGCGGTCCTGCAACACCCCCGAGTGAGTGCTTGCCTCGTGATTTCTCTGATGTTTTTGAGTACAGTATATCAGATTTCGATCTTGTTCATATACCCACCACACCAGAATGTGTCAGAAATAGCATTGATTCACACATAGATTTTGAAGACGACGGTATAACAGACTCTCAAATATCAGAGGCGTATGATGCTTACATGAAGGTTTCAGATGCTCAACCTGTTGAACAGAGTCATATAGCTTCATTAGTTGATAAATTATGTTTGATTGAAGCTAGACTCAATCAATACCACCAAGAAGCACAGGTACAAAGGCAACAGTTTATCAAATTCATAAAAAAGGTGTGTAGTACATTAGACATCATCTGCAGCAAAATTTCAAGTCCCTGACTTTTAAAATCCAGACCATGGACCCTCCAAATAAATTATTTAAGCATAATAACGGAACCTCCACTCCTGTTAGATGTTTTGACTTAGAGACTTTTATGCAGTGGGCTGAAGAAACAAATAACAAATTAGACGATATTATAGCTAGACTTAATAGTGTGCCTGCATCAGCCTCATCTGATACACATCCTTGTCAGACTGTTCCTACGCCTGCTATTGCTGATGGGGCTATTGTTGTTGTTAATAATAGTGATAGTACATCAGGTGTTGCTCGGACCACTGTTGTTACTGATGCTAACCGTATTGCTGCTGCTGCTGGTGTTATTGAGTCTGTTACCGCTTCTACTAGTACTACAGACACACATGCGTGTCCGGGCACTGCTGCAACACCACACACCCCCTCAGTCATTGTAAATTTCTCACAAAGTGATACTATCGTGATTGAGCCCGTTGTGCAATCTGGATCTGGCAGGCGCTCCCAGCCACACATTAGAGAGATACCTAATTTTAATGCTCGCGAATTGCGTGAGCGCCTTGATTTTAGGGGTATAAGTCTTGATCATCCAGAACAAGTACCTGCGCGAGTGCGCGAGTGCTTAGCCAATGTGGTAGACCGAGCTGTGGCTGGATCTCAACAGGGCAGTGTTCTAAACGTGGTCCTGCGTGGCCCCTCGCTGGCTTCAGATGTTCAGGCTGTTTTAAACGCTGATGATCGGTATGATCCGGAGCTGTTTCTCGATCGAATTGCACAAGTTATGCAGAGTAATGATGAATCTATCGGTGATGATGAATTAGAGTTTATTGTCACGGTAGCTCAGAACAGTAGTGGTGGGGCTCGCTTAAGACTGGCACAAATCCCTTATGATGAGATTCTCTCAAAGAAAGGCAGACATTTATACACACCAAACAACACACACAACAATTTGTGCTTCTCCCTATGTATAGCACATTCATTAAACTCATCAGCCTCTGAGCTAGAAAAACTCGCTACAGCTAAACGGATGCATGCTGAAGTAGGTCTATGCGACACACAGCAAGTATCATTCACCGATGTCAGTAAATTTGAGCAGCACTTCAACATTAAGATTGTAATCTATTACCACACAGAAGGGCGTAAACGCCTGGAATGTTTTTTCACACATGAAGAGCCAAACACAAACACGTTGATGATGTATCTCCATAATCAACATTACCACATGATTTTAAACCCAACCGCTTTTCTTGGTGCATCCTATGTGTGTAATTTCTGTTACAGTACATATAATTCACCATTACATCATAGCTGTAAACATAGATGTAACACATGTTATACACTCTGTCAACACCACAGGGGTCCCACAGTGAAATGCAGCGACTGTAACCGCATCTGCAAATCACAACACTGTTACCAGCAACACAAATTACCTGAATTAAAACACAACATGATCCCCTGTGATAATATGAAACATTGCATGCACTGTGGCACCACATATAGAGAATCCAAGAAATCGCCACACAGATGTGCCCAGCCTAGATGCAAGCACTGCCGCGAGCCTAAATTACCCGGAGACTCCGACCATCAGTGTTTCATACAGCCTGTTGAAAAACAGAAGCCTAGCGATAAATACATTTTATATGATTTCGAGACTAGGTACCACAACGGTAAACACGAGGCTAACTTTGTGTGTGCGTCTGATCTGAAGGGCAATAAGTTCACATTTAACACATTAAAGTGTGTGGAGGCGTTTGTGCAACATTACAGACGCCCAAGGTTTCGTGGGTACACTTTCATAGCACATAATGCATCTGGCTTTGACAACTACATACTCCTCGAGTACTTTGTCAGACAGTGCATAACACCTAGTGTCATAATGAGCGGCAGCCGTGTGATTTTGATGTATGACAGGGACTATGACCAGCGATGGATTGATTCGTTCAGCTTTTTGCCCATGGGCCTTGCCAAAATACCCTCTGCTTTAGGTTTTCAAGACCTGCAGAAGGGCCATTTCCCACACAGGTTTAATACGAGGGATAATGAGCATTATGTGGGCCCGTACCCAGACCCCTCCTTCTACGGCTATGAGTACATGTCTGAAAGCGATAAGGTGCGATTCATGGAATGGTACCAGGTTGCCTCACAGAATCCCTTTGATTTTCAGGCTGAACTCAGGCGTTACTGTGTTAACGATGTTGATGTCCTGCGTAAAGCATGCAGCATTTATCGTGACACGTTACTGGGTTGTACACAAGTTGATCCATTCATGTATACCACCTTGGCTGCATTTAGTATGGGTGTGTATAAAACGCTGTTTCTGCCTAGAGACACGCTCGCTCTCACGTATGACGGGGCATACGTTGAGCAGAATAAGACGTTTTCTAACGTCTCTATCGAATGGCTTCAATACGTGTCCCACACCACCAACAAAGTGGTAAAACATGCTCTCAGAGGAGGCGAACAGAGGGTTGGACCGTATTTTGTGGACGGTTTTGACCCCACAAGTAATACAGCTTATGAATTTGCAGGATGTTTTCACCACGGCTGTGTTAAATGTTACCCCAAGAGCGAAGTTAATCCTGTCAGCAAAGCATCCTATGGACTGCTGCATCGCATGTTTTGTGAGAAAGTTGATGCACTGAGATCACAACACAGTGTGAGCGTAATAGTGATGTGGGAATGTGAATGGGCTGCCTTGAAGCAGACAGACCCTGCAGTTGTGGCTTTCATGCACACATACAGAAAGCCAGAACGCATGAATCCCCGAGATGCCCTTTTTGGAGGTCGCACAAATGCTATAAAGCTGTACCACAAGACTGGTTGTGATGAAAAAATATTTTACTACGACTTCACCAGTCTCTATCCCACAGTGCAGTCTAAAAAAGACTATCCTGTAGGACACCCTCAAGTCATTTACACCAACTTTGACAAGCTAGAAAATTATTTTGGCTTTGTTAAATGCACAGTGCTCCCCCCTAAGGGTCTTTTTCACCCCGTCCTTCCCTACAGGTGCCACGGAAAACTGATGTTTCCACTCTGCAGCATGTGTGCTGAAGACCAAAACCAGCATACAGCATGTGGGCACAGGGACAGTGAGCGGGTGTTGAAAGGCACATGGGTCTCATTTGAGCTTGAAAAAGCTGTTGAGAAGGGATACAGGGTTCTTGCTATTGATGAGGTGTGGCATTTCCCCAATAAGACCGACACATTGTTTAAAGACTATGTGAAAGCCTTCCTAAAACTCAAACAGGAGGCCTCGGGGTATCCTGAACACGTCAAGACACCTGACGAACAGAAGAAGTACATAGACGAGTATTATGAGAAGGAGGGAATAATGCTAGACCCATCCAAGATTTGTGTAAATAAAGCTGTTCGTAACTGTAACAAGCTGTTGCTAAACTCGTTATGGGGTCGTTTCAGCATGAGGTCAAATATGGCGTCATCTGAGCTCATTACAGACCCTTCCAGATTTAGCCAGCTAATGTTTAGCGACCAGTACGACGTGCGTCAGTTTTGTTTCATCTCTGACGACGTCGCAATGGTGCAGTGGCGGCATGCTGATGGTAGAGCTTCCCGTGTGAAGGACGTTAATGTCTTTGTCGGGGCCATGACCACTGCACACGCCAGACTCATGCTGTATGATTTGCTAGACAACTTGCAGCAGCGCGTGCTGTATTGTGACACGGACAGTGTCATTTTCACGGCACGCCCTGGCGAGTGGATGCCTCCTCTAGGTCCGTTTCTGGGGGATCTCACAAGCGAATTAGACTGTGGAGAGGGTGGTGTGGAGGATTACATAGCGGAATTTGTTTCCGGTGGGCCAAAATGCTACGCGTATCACACATCGCTGGGCAAGACCCAGGTCAAATGTAAAGGTGTGACACTGAACGCACTAAACTCAAAAGTTGTCACCCACGAATCCTTGAAAGGTTTAGTCCACAAGTTTGTAACCAATCAGACATCAGACGCACACCTAGTTGCCGTGTCTGATAGCATCAGACGCGATAAAAAGAAGCTTCATTTGAAGAATAAAACCATTGTGAAAAAAGTTAAAGTTGTTTACAATAAGCGCCGTGTGCTCCCAGATTATACAACCGTACCTTATGGATTTTAAATTAGAACAGGGGTTTGACGCCCGGTTGCAGCACCCGTTCAGTATGGTGGTCAGCGGTCCCAGTAACTGCGGCAAGACTTTTTTTGTTAAAAGCATAATTGAAAATTCTTCCAGGATTATATCATGCAGCATTGACAATATTGTATATATATACTCATGCTGGCAGCCATTATATGACCAGCTTCTTAAGATAAGAGACATAAACTTTGTTAACGGTATACCTGAATCTCTTGCTGATGACACCCTTCTTCCTGCAGAAAAGAACAATTTGTTAATTATAGACGATGTAATGAACGATGCAGCTAACAATTTAGAAGTACAAAATGTGTTCACAAAGTATGTGCATCATAGGAATTTGAGTTGTATATATCTAGTTCAGAATTTGTTTATTCAAGGAAAATCCTGTAGAACCATTTCCTTGAACACTAACTATCTAATATTGTTTAAAAATCCGAGAGATAAATATCAGGTTATGCTTTTAGGTAGGCAAATGTTTCCGAGTAATACTAAATATTTTATAGAAGCGTTTAATGATGCCACATCCACAACATACGGGTATCTTTTAATAGACTATAAAGCTAAGACCCCGGACTATTTAAGACTCGGAACAAATTTACTATCAGAGCGTCCGGTTGTTTACATTCCAAAACAAAAATCAGCAAAGAGGTGAAAGGATGTCATCACGCATGCGGAGGAATCTGTCTCTGTTGGAGATGATATACAGGGCTCCTCCTACTCTACGCAGAGTTATTATTAGTAATTCAAACTTAGATTTTATCAATGCGCTGTGTGAGATAGCCTTTAATGTATTGCATGGTAACATACCACTGACCAATCAGCAGTACAAACAGCTGAAAAAGAAAAAATCAATAATCAGACTGATTGCAGACAAAAAAATAAAAACTTTGAAAAAGAGAAAGACAATCAACCAATCTGGAGGGTTTTTACTGCCGCTATTAGGGGCTGCAATCCCTTTCATAACCAGTCTGATAGCAAACAGGTGAAAATGGAACATGTGCAAAAGATGTTTTTGGTACCCCAACACCAGTTGGACTTAATAAAGCAACAGCAGCAGCAGCAGCAGCAGCAAACAGGCAGCATCAGACAACAGTCTCAGAACGAGTTGGACAAGGAGATGATACAAGTGTTACAAGATTCTGACATAGATGTGTATGAGAAGGCTAAAAAATACAGCGATATTCTCCAAAGATACCTTACCCTTGTGAGACAAGGTGCCCGTGAAAAGAATGTATTGTCTTTATCATTACCTGAACAATTTAACAGGGATGTGCAACCCCAGTCGGCGGACACATCGCCTGTTCATGGTGATGCAGGGGTGAGGGATCTTGTTGCGGAGAATGTTTTAACACACATACCTAAAAGGAGTAGGAGGAATGCAGAACTTATTCTATCAGCGGTGAGCCGTTCGCCACACTTGATCTCTTACAACGACAAAGGCGAAATTGTTGTTGATAAACACACCATCCCTGGTTCACACATTTATGATCTAATTAAAGGCGTCACAACCACACACACACCCTCTGAGGGTTTGAGACCTATCGGCTGGACAGAGTTTTTAAAAGCTGTCTCAGATTTAAACGTACCGTTATCAGCCATATCTAACACAGGCATACGTAAGACCGTCGCCATGTATAAAACCGATCACACACTGTCTGAAGACCCTGGTTTTTTAAAACACACACCAAAAAAGATCACCCCTGGCGGACCGCTGCGACATAGTACACTAAAAAAAATAAAGAATAAAAAAAACAAATTAAAGGGGGGTCCTGTAGAGTGGTTGGATTTTTGAATTCAGGTTTTTTCTTATTGCACCTGAAATTGTTTTTCTGCTAAAAATATTTGCTGTTTGGTGTTTTTCTACTGTAATGTTTTTTTTCACTTATTGCTGCTAAATTGTTTTGTTTTGTTTTATTTTATTACTGTTAAATATATTATGTCTTTATTACTGTTAAATATATGTTTTTCTTTTTTATTACTGGTTAATGTTTGATTTCTTTTATTTATGTTTAAACAATGTATGTTGTAAATCTATATATTTATATACGAGATTTGATAATAAATACCATTGACTCGATTATCATGCTCTCATGTTGTTTTTATTATTCTCATTAGTACATGTCAGTATCCGCATTGCACACACACGTAATCACTGCATACAGCAACAGGTTGTATGTTGTTGACAAATCGACACACCATAGCATCATTACAAATTAAATCAGACCCATACATGTTAAGCAGACGCTCATAAGATACACCATTTTGCACATGATATAAAAAAAATACACAATGTTGACCGCATGTGATGGAGAAGTCGTTCTGCACTTGTTTTCCTGAATATAAAACAGTGGAACAGTTTTTTAGAAGAAACATCTTTATTGCTGGGGGAAAACTGTCTAACGAGTGACCAAAACTATCAAAAAAATAACCGCGTCTGTCTCTCGAAATATAAACAGCAAGCCAATGTTCCCCGGGCATCGTAGAAGGGTGGGTGTTTACAATACCCATAGCAGGGAGTCTTTGAAGCCGTTCAGTGGTTAGCTGATCATAGGCTAACACGCCTAGGAAATGTGTGTTTTTATTGATAATGCTGCCGATCACGGCTGATAGTTCTATAGTGTTCATGACCGTTTTTGTCTCAATAGTAGTCCAAGAGCACCTGTCTCATGTTAGATATTTCAATGACTGAATCAAATACCGAATAACACAAGAGGTTCACTGTACGGGGTAGTGGATTTCTGAAACGGGTTTCCAATCTCACGTTCCCAGTTTTAATTAACGACACATTCCCTGAATGTCCTTCGTCAGCTTCCAGATTGAAACAGAATAAAGTGTAGCCGTTACCAAAGTCCGCACGTGTAATAGCTAAGGATCTGTCCTTTAAATGTCTTCCTGTGGTTTGTATCAGCTGGTAAAATTCTCTGGTATAGTGTTTTCTCTGGAAATTTGGCTGGAATGGTTTAGCAGGATAAGCCTGACTATCAGCATATAAAGACATAAATTCTATATCGCAGTTTTCAAAATGAAATGGATTACGCTGGTAGGAGCCAGTGTATGCTTCATTGTCTATAAATGCAATGATCACAAATTTAGGTATCCTACCCATAAATAAATTGTCATTTGTTGATATTCTAGCCCCTGCAGGTATGGAGAAGGTCTTTAAAGACACTCTGTCTACCGTGTATTTTGCGTTTGCATGGTGCAATGCCTTGCTGTGTGCAAGTCTGACGGTCGGTGATACACTAACTTTCTTGACAAAGAGACTGGCTGAGACAATTTTAACTCTGTATGCATTGGCATCCGCTGTCATGAGAGCAAATTCGTCTTTAGAGCGCACAAATTTCAGTGACAGGTCGATTCCATTAAGTAACAGTTTTTCTTGAAAAAACAGGTCTGCATGTACTGGTGCAATCAATTCAACAATACTGCTATTTGCTGTGTAGCCACCTCTGGTCACCAGGCCCTGGTTCTCTCCTTCTATAGATGTGTCATTCATGTGTGATGATGTATCCTTACAGAATAACCCGGTGCTGAACTGTGTGTCTAAAGTGTCCTTATTATAATTGATAAGACATTCTATCACACCTCTGTATGGATATGTGTTGGATGATTGACTAATGAGCCGGTCTCCCAAATTAACATCAACTTGACTAAATATGCTGCATCCAGGATAATTAATAAATCCTACATTAGCGTCCCTAGCCAGGTTTGAGCCATCAGCGTTTGTGATTCTCACACGTGTGTAGATATATGAGTCATTTAGATCCAGGTAATCTTCACCGGACGATGAGATGTAAAACTCGATCGGCCCTCCATCAGTGATTGCAGATACAGGTGGGATTTCGATAAATGTACTTTTCTCAATGCTAGTCTGTGTGTAGGGAACAGTAAACAGGTCCAGCTCTGTTTTTACACATTCTCCAGAATGACTGTGTAACAGTGCCATTTAGAATATGTCAAACGCTGCAGTTTTTGAACGACTGGTTCTGGGTCTTTTCACTCTGCGTGGCGGTGTCCGTTTGCTAGCTCTCCTGCTAGGTTTTGTGGTTTTACGCTTTTTAGACAACGGCTGCCCTGGGGGTGGGGTCTTAGATGGTCTGGGCGTATACACATACAATCCGCTACCGTCCTGCTTAGTGGTTGAGGGTCTGGTTATGTTGGTTATGACATCAGACACTATGCCCGATGCGGCTGTTTTTAGGTGTGGTTTGACTATGCTAACTCCTTTTTTAAACAGTGGTACAGCAAATCTAAACAAGCTGCGGAACAACCCACCCAGCCCTGACCCATATTGCGTACTGGTCCCAACATACCCTCCGAGCTCTCCACCAGCCTGTGATAAGTAGTATTTTACATATTTTGAGTCATCAGTGTTGTAGACGGTCATCCTTTTTTTTTCAAAAATGGTGGGTTATCGGTCGGAAGTGTAACTTGACAAACACCTTGCCGTATAAAAAGGGTATGTGTTGATTTCGATCGTCTTTCAAATCAATTTCTATGTCGTCGATCAATGTCTTTGACACAGGTGTGTAGTGTGGGCTGTCAAATTGTAGAATAGGCAAGCGGCGGTCATCGTCCGTGATATTTATAGCTCTTAATAGCCTCGCGTGGGCGTCACCCACAAGCTGGTAATCAACGATGTCTGCATAAATAAAGATGTTATATTTTCCCCCGTATATGTCTGCGGGGTGCGGGGCATATGTGTTTTTATAATGAAGTACAAATGGTTCTCCTGTTTCGAATCCTAGGATTTCCGCCAGTCTCCCTCTAAATGTGAGAATAGTCCCCCTAGGTCCCATAACACAGGCATGGTTAGTAACTGTGTTGTATTGCATTTTAAGGTCTCCAGTGGTTTGGTACTGCTGACATTTAAAATTAAATTATTTTATTATCTGTTCCACAGATGCATAATGACCCACAGACAGTTCGATCATGGTTACGGCGATGGTGCCATCTTTGACTGGGTCATGAATTTCCACTTGCGAATCTGATTGTGGAAAAGACATCCATATGCGTGGGTACTGTATCTCTATAACAGCGACCTCATACGGCTGATCCAAAACAATAGGTTTTGCTAGCTTTGTTCTAAAATTAGATATCTTATTACCCGGGTAAACATGCGCCGAAGCATTCGAGAAGAGGCTTACATAGAAGCCTGCATTGTTGTTGTTCTTTTTATTCATGCTTTCTCCGTCTATGCTCAGTGTTGAATGAATGTGTGTAGAGCTGCGTCATCTGAGTTAATTACGCCTCAACGATGTCTTTTTCTGGAATCCACGAATTAAAGCTGTCGGGCCATCCTAGCCATTTCACTAGCACATGCTTTTCCCGACCCACTTTTTTTCTAGCCAATATGTTTTCAATTTTAAATGTTTTGTTTTCATCAACAACCACACGTTGTATCTCAGGCTCATAAAATGACCCTTTCAATACCTCTCCTGCTAGATCTGCTAGTCTGTACACTGGGGGCTGTCTCCCTATACGTTCCTTGACTGTGAAAATCTCATCGGTGTAGGTCTGCTCGTATCCTTTTCGAAACTTTCCTCTCAGTTTTGATATTCGTACAGTGTCACCAATATTAAATTTAAAGCACAGTTCCTTCTGAGGCCTCGTTTTGTATAGCACGTTAAAGACCGACTTCTCATTATCCTTATTCACCTCTGCCGGAGCCATTTGGATAGATCTGTGATAAGCATTGTTATATGCTTGTGTGAGATCTGGTATGACATCTACATATCTCCGGGAGTTGGCTGATGTTAAGTACTTCCACATTCTACCCTTGAAGCTACGATTGAATCTCTCGACAATACTGCATTTAACCTCGCTAGCTGTTGAGAAATGCTTGATATTATATCGCTTCATTAGCTGTTTAAAGGTTGTATTATAAAACTCTTTGCCTTCATCTGTTTGTAGTTTCACAGGGATCCTACCCTCACTAAGTATATCCTCAAAAGCAGCTGATACAACATTCGCTGTCTTGTTTGTTAGGCATCTAACCCATGCGTATTTTGAGAATACATCTATACATGTTAGCAGATATCTCACATTATCATTATCTGCCACATATTCACACATGTCAACCAGATCGGCTTGAAACTGTTTGTCGACCCCTGTCACCAATACTCTATTTCTGGGGAAATGGATCCTCACAGGTTTATGGAGTGTGTAAGTGTCGTCTTGTTCTAAATAATGTTTGACCTGAGATATTGGAGGTGTTACACCTGATGCCTCCCCTGCCGCTATACGTAGCTTATTTAAACTGGCCAACCCCGCAGGATGGGCTGGATCATGATATATTTTATGCAATGTGCTTTCCATGACTGTGCAAACCACAAATGACTAAGAAGTTGGTGTTAACACGTCTTTTTATTTAATTTTCACACAGACACAATCACAGACAATGGATACTTGAACAGCACACATTAAACCAGGTGTCTCCCAGCCCAGTAGTTTCCAATCATGCGGAGCATGGCTGGTTTAACACGTCGGGCGCAAGTACTTGCTTCTAGCAGGTCCACAATGTTGTCATTAATGGTGCATACTATATTTCGCTCTGATCTCAGTTCACACA
Source organism: Neolamprologus multifasciatus (assembly GCF_963576455.1). Taxonomy (NCBI): domain Eukaryota; kingdom Metazoa; phylum Chordata; class Actinopteri; order Cichliformes; family Cichlidae; genus Neolamprologus; species Neolamprologus multifasciatus. The sequence goes on from NC_140453.1 coordinate 27,206,666, forward strand.
TGAGGTGCTCTGCAACTCTGCGGATTTGTGTTCCAGTCCCATCTGTGGTGTATGAGCGTACAAACAGCCGGATGGCTGGGATGAATCGGTCAGTCTTGAGCCTTATCATCACATCGTCATAGTAGGTGTCGAAGAAATACTCAGACAATTCCTGCAAGCAGCTGTGTTGCACCTGACTGGGGTGGCCTGTTTGGCATCTGTAACATGTCTCTTGTAGAAACTCATTCAGCGCCAACATCAACAGGTGGAGAGTTGCGAGTTTGATGTCGATTACAGTTTCCTCCCACAGGTCTGATATGAGGGGGTCCTGCGAGCATGATGGTGAGGGTGGTGGAGTCTGGGGGGTCGGGATTAGCAGCCCTATTGATGGTGACTCTGACAGGTCCCACGACGGCGAGTCATTCTCTGTAAAATGAAAACCACAAGCTCTTAATTTGTCACATAGATACACACGCAACCCCACACACACCCCGCACATTAAACCTACCAGTTTATGGTTTAGTTGTCGGAAGGTCTTATGATTTTAGGTTTGCACAGGGTAGCAGGCAAACCAGTCTTCGGACAACTCGCCAGATCGTCAAAAACAAGGCGTTTTCTAATACTCTCGTACGCAGTGTTGAGTCTGTCCCTCTTGATCGCGTCGTCAATCTGGCTAAACAGACGCGACAAACCTCTCCAGTCGCACCACTGTATAAAACCACCGTCCTTAAACCATCTTGTGCGCTCTTCGAGGTTTAGAGGGTAAGGATTTAACCTCCAGTTTTCAACCCCTCTGGAAGCAATAAGACTATCCCTGTCATCACATACACTGAGAAAAATAAAGTCTTCAGGGTTGCGATTGAAACGATCAGCCTCAACCCTGTAAAGCTCAGGGCCTGATGCACCGTTCCACTGGGAAACATACAGCACCTCTGGGAAGCCCACATTGTCCAGGTCCGCACACACTACGGTCCGGAAGAGCTTCCAGTTTTTGGTAGAGATGCTTTGGGGTTCCCCCCAAAACAATCCCTCGCCACAATCTACACTAAGCACAACTGTCCCTTCGGTATATTTAATGGTATACACATACCCTTCAGCGCCGCGATATTCTAACTTAAATACAGTCCCATCTACGGCATTTTCACAGCGTTGCTTTTTACGGTGAGGACCCCGGCTGCATACTCCTGTAGACATACCTAGAGCGGCTGTGGCATGGGCGATGTCCTGGCTGGGTGTCATGGTTGATACAGATGGTATTCTGTGCTCCTTAGGTCGATGAGTCGGTGGGGTCCTTAAAAAAAAAAAAAAAGTGCCATTGTATTACTACTAAGCAGAAATACTATATTAAGCACAAATCCTATAAAAAGCAGAAATACTATATTAAGCACAAATCCTATTAAAAGCAGAAATACTATAAAAAGCAGAAATACTATAATTTAGCAGAAATACTATAAAAAGCAGAAATACTATAATTTAGCAGAAATACTATAATTTAGCAGAAATACTAAATTAAGCACAAATACTATATTAAGCACAAATCCTATAAAAAGCAGAAATACTATGAAAAGCAGAAATACTATAATTTAGCAGAAACACTATAAAAAGCAGAAATTCTATCATTTAGAAATACTATAACACACACACACACACACACACACACACACAGAAAGAGACACAATAGAAGCAGCCGTCAGGACACATACTGTCAATGGAAAAGTGTACTTAGTAGTCAGTATAATCTTTTAATGATAAAAGTTTGTATATGGTAGAATACTACATGTAACCATTTGTGTTTATTGAAAGGATGTCTCATCCTAGAAGTCTGTAACATTCCAGGGTGTTCTGGCTTTCACCCCCACATCCTGGGAGCATGGGAAAGTTCGTACCTTGTTTTATTGTTTTACGGTAGTTATATCTGTTTCCAGTCTAAGTGGTTTTGGTTTGATGAACTGCTAGACTTTCCAGACCAGCAGTTTTAGGGAAGTCTTTATGGGGTCACACTCTGACCCCCCTCACACACACACACACCACACAAGCACCCACTGAAGTGTATAAATAAAGGACCAGGGCAAGTCCTCAGGGCGGGTCTCTGAGTCTCACTCTAGGCTGCCCTTGCTAGCAAGAAAATCTGTGTTTCTCCTCTCTGATTCTCTGCTGAAGAAGTGTTTTAGAATATATCTCTTAACACATACAATCGCGGGCATACACACACACTAACCAAGCACAACTGGATGACTGACGTGGAGTCTCACGCAATGATCCCGCGTCGGTGGGAGCTCCAAGACTCTCTTAAGTAGCTCCCCCGACGAGGCCTGATCAGCAGCAGGTGCGTGGCTTTGGGTGTGGCCAGTCCCCTAGCAGGGCCACACCCTCCAGGCCTGAAGGCTCCTATAAACGAGTGCTCAGACACACAGCCACCCACACACATATGTACAAGCATAGAGCAAAAGGGGAAGCAACACCAAAAATTCACAAGATATAACTATTCCATAACTGCTCAGGGATCCTGGGTTGCTCAGACCCAGAACCCTGACAGTACCCCCCCCCCCCCCCCCCCCCCAAGGGTCGGCACCCGACGACCCCAAAACAAAAACAAAACCACAACCAACCCAGGGTGGGTGGCCAGAACCAAAACAAGCAAAAACAACAAACAACAAACCCTCCCAGGTCACAGTCCCAAAGTCAGACCGCGCATCCCGCAGCGGTGCAAAAAAAAAGAAAAACGCCACATAACAGTCTCAGGCGGCCTACCTCGGGTCCCGTGATGGCAGTAGGACGCTTCAGGCGGCCGATCTCGAGTCCTGTGGGGGCAGCGTTGCAGCTACGGCAGGCGGCCATGGGTCCGGCATCAGCGGCAAAACGGTCTCGAGGGCCTGCCACTGATCCAGTGGCGGCGAAACTGCAGCTCCGGTGGCTTGCCATGCGTCCAGAGGTGGCGGCGCCGTACATCCGGCGGCCTGCCACAGGTCCGGCAGTAGCGGCGAAGCGGTTCCGGTGGCCTGCCTCGGATCCAGTGGCGGCGGCGCTGCTCCCCAGGGGGCCCGCCCCGGGTCCAGTGGCGGCGGCGCTGCTCCGGTGAGCAACAGCGAGGAGTGGCACATGGCCTATGAAGCGCTGGTCGCTGACGTGGATGCGCTGGACATGTATGGCGTGGAGGGCGTGCTACACGTGGGCGGCGTGGAGGGCGCGGTAGACGTGGAGGTCGCTCCGGAACACTGACCTCCAGTTCTGGCTGGGCGGGTCTCTCCGGACCTCCTAGCACCTTCGGTGGCAGCGCGGGCTCCACAGGCTCGCCGCTATCCTGCTCGACGCTCTCCTGCTCGCCGCTCTCCTCCGGCTGCGGCGCGGGCTCCTACCGCTCGCCGAGCTCCCCTGCTCGCCGAGCAGCGGCGCGGGCTCCTCCGGCAGCGGCGCTGGCTTCTCCTGCTCGCCGGGCAGCGGCGCTGGCTCCACCGGCTCGCCGAGCTCCCCCGGCTGCGGCGCGGGCTCTTCCCACTCGCCGAGCTCCCCCGGCTGCGGCGCGGGCAGTGCGAGCTCCTCCTGCTCGGGCAGTGCGAGCTCCTCCTGCTGCGGCGCGGGCAGTGCGAGCTCCTCCTGCTGCGGCGCGGGCAGTGCGAGCTCCTCCTGCTGCGGCGCGGGCAGTGCGAGCTCCTACTGGCTCGGGCAGTGCGAGCTCCTCCTGCTCGGGCAGTGCGAGCTCCTCCTGCTCGGGCAGTGCGAGCTCCACCAGCTCGCCGAGCTCCTGCTCGGGCAGTGCGAGCTCCACCGGCTCACCGAGCTCCTGCTCGGGCAGTGCGAGCTCCACCGGCTCGCCGAGCTCCTGCTCGGGCAGTGCGAGCTCCTCCAGCTCGCCGAGCTCCTGCTCGGGCAGTGCGAGCTCCTCCGGCTCGCCGAGCTCCTGCTTGGGCAGGGCAGGTCCGGGTGGCGACGTAGCAGCCGGTGAAGAAGATGGCAGAAGGGTGACTGCAGGCGGATGAGATGACGGCGGTGCCACAGCTGCAGATGTTGAAGCAGCGAGTGGTGTGGAAACCTCTGACCGAGGTGATGTTACCTGCGCTGTCGGCTCGTCCACTGCAGACACAAACACAGATGGTGAGGGAAATGGAAAATTGTCCGTACTACTCACCATATCCGACTCTTGAGAAGTTCGTGGATTAGGCTGCGGTGAGGAAAGTCGGCGGCGTGAACGTCGTTTCCGTGTAGATGTCGGGGCCGGCATCTCAGGCTGTGAATCCACCAGCGGTCCGGGCCGGTGAGCAGCCTGAGGAGGAAAGTGGAGTTGGCTGGTGGAAAGCAGGAAGTCCAGGACAACTGGATTGAGGGAGTCCACCAGCCAGGGGAATTTAACAAGCGTCTCGACATATGTACAAGCATAGAGCAAAAGGGGAAGCAACACCAAAAATACATAGTAATACATATAACTAGTCCATAACTGCTCAGGGATCCTGGGTTGCTCAGACCCAGAACCCTGACATATATTAAGCAGAAATACTATAAAAAGCAGAAATACTATAAAAAGCAGAAATACTATAATTTAGCAGAAATATTATATTAAGCACAAATACTATAATTTAGCAGAAATACTGTATTAAGCACAAATCTTATTAAAAGCAGAAATACTATATTAAGCACAAATACTATATTAAGCAGAAATACTATAATTTAGCAGAAATACTATAATTTAGCAGAAATACTATGAAAAGCAGAAATACTATAATTTAGCAGAAATACTATAATTTAGCAGAAATACTATGAAAAGCAGAAATACTATAATTTAGCAGAAATACTATAATTTAGCAGAAATATTATGATTTAGGAGAAATACTATATTAAGCACAAATACTATATTAAGCACAAATCCTATATTAAGCAGAAATCCTATAAAAAGCAGAAATCCTATAAAAAGCAGAAATCCTATAAAAAGCAGAAATACTATAATTTAACAGAAATACTATAAAAAGCAGAAATACTATAATTTAGCAGAAATACTATGATTGAGCAGAAGTACTAAGATGTAGTAAAAGTACTTTGATTTAACAGAAATACAATTATGGAGGAGTAATATTTTAAAATGGGAGAAATATTGATACACACACACACATACACAGAGCCTAAAGGGAACAGTATTTGTGCCATGGAGTGTTAACAAGAATGTGAGGTCCATATTAGAAAAGCTGGTAAAATGATAAAAGTTTGCAGAATTGTAATAAATGATGAATATGAATTACTGGTCTGTGATAGTGTATTAATTTGTAGGAAAAAAGCATGTTGACCAAGATGGGATTGAACCCACGACCTTTGGGTTCAGAACCGTGTCATTACCAACTGCGCCACTGGGAAAGAGAGTGGGCACTTGGAAAACAGGGTGATGAGCAGTCAGAATTAGATCGCGGTGAGAGGCGAAAAACGCAGTTTTTTGGAGTTACAAAACGTAGTGTAACTCAAAAACTAGGTGGACTAGAAGCATAATTCTTGTACTGGGTGTATCAGCGGACTTTGGTGTACTTTGACTGCGATTTTCATTGCTCTTTGTACAACCCTTGCTGAGATATGACGAGAGAAGAAACAGCAGAACTCAGATATGATTGGCTGGCTGGGAAGCCGTGCAGGCTCTGATTTGTAAATTTGAATGGTAAATGGTAAATGGCCTGTATTTATATAGCGCTTTACTAGTCCCTAAGGACCCCAAAGCGCTTTACATATCCAGTCATCCACCCATTCACACACACATTCACACACTGGTGATGGCAAGCTACATTGTAACCACAGCCACCCTGGGGCGCACTGACAGAGGCGAGGCTGCCGGACACTGGCGCCACCGGGCCCTCTGACCACCACCAGTAGGCAACGGGTGAAGTGTCTTGCCCAAGGACACAACGACCGAGACTGACCAAGCCGGGGCTCGAACCGGCAACCTTCCGATTACAAGGCGAACTCCCAACTCTTGAGCCACGATCGCCCAGTCATCACAGAGGATTGGCTGCCTGGGGACCTGGCAGTAATATATAGAAATAGTATGATTAAGCATAAATACTACATTTAGTAGAAATACTATAGCAGAAATAATATATTAAGCAGAAATAGTACAAAAAGCAGAAATACTATAATTTAGCAGAAATACTATATTAAGCACAAATACTAAATTAAGCACAAATACTATAAAAAGCACAAATACTATAAAAAGCAGAAATACTATAAAAAGCAGAAATACTATAAAAAGCAGAAATACTATATTAAGCAGAAATACTATAAAAAGCAGAAATACTATAATTTAGCAGAAATACTATAAAAAGCAGAAATAGTATAAAAAGCAGAAATACTATAATTTAGCAGAAATACTATATTAAGCACAAATACTATAAAAAGCAGAAATACTATAATTTAGCAGAAATACTATAAAAAGCAGAAATACTATAATTTAGCAGAAATACTATATTGACCACAAATACTATAAAAAGCAGAAATACTATAATTTAGCAGAAATACTATAATTTAGCAGAAATACTATAATTTGGCAAAAATACTATAATTAAGCAGAAATACTATATTAAGCAGAAATACTATAAAAATCAGAAATACTATGATTTAGCAGAAATACTATATTAAGCAGAAATACTATATTAAGCACAAATACTAGAAAAAGCAGAAATACTATGATTTAGCAGAAATATAATAAAAAGCAGAAATAGTATAATTTAGCAGAAATACTATATTAAGCAGACATACTATATTAAGCAGAAATCCTATCAAAAGTAGAAATAGTATAAAAAGCAGAAATACTATATTTTAGCAGAAATACTATAAAAAGCAGAAATACACACACACACACACACACACACACACACACACAGAGGGAGAGAGAAGCAACTTTGTAGGTCAGTCAAGCAGCCTGGGAGCTGCTGAATTTGAATCCACCAATCAGAGAGGCTGTGTACTTTTTCCCGCCAAAACAGGTGCAGCCGTTTTTACACAGGCAGCAGAGAGACAGGATTTTTGCAGTCTATTTCTCATAGTGAGGACTACCCTCCAAACAAATGGCCATAATTTCCTAACCGTAGGGGCTAGAACGGTTATTCTTACACCGTTTTGTTCAGAAGAGATGGGGGAATCTTCAAGTGTTGACAATTTATCATTAAAATATGAATTATTAAAGATATTTGACTTGTAATGCACCATAACTGAGTAGAGGCGAAGCGAAAACTGCCTTGACTTGCCCTCAAACAACGCTTTCTAACTCTAAATCTATTTGGAGTATCGATATCATTCTTTCACCGTAAGAGACAGCAGGCTTTGGTGAACAGTCATTGAAATTTTCAGGTCTCTCTGGAAATCTATCAAAAAGATATGACGAGAGAAAAAAGTGGTTCATTTCCAGAGTTTGAAAGCTGAAGAAATCTGAGCGAAGGACGAATTTCCTACCCCAAAACAAACGTAATTCATGGCCAAATGGTAATAGGTGAGAAAAAAATTCTTAAATTGTGAGCGTCAGGAGTGTCTGAAGATATATCGGGACAAGCCTCATGTTTTAACTTCGCTTCGTTAAGGAGATATGGCGATTCGAATATGCCTCTCATTAGAGAAATCCAGCGGTGATTTTGAACAAACTCTCCATTGACTTTCTATAGAGAGTTTTCAGAGTTTGTGTTGGTCTGAGGAGATTTGCCAAAATTCTATAAATTCCACATCAATGATAGTGACATTTTCTGAAAGCCAGCAAAAATACCTACATTTTGATGTATAATTTGTGGGAGTTGAGTGAAAATTGAGCAAGTAGCAAGAAGTTGTTCGGACATGAAGAGAAAATTGCCAAAGGTACAGCGGCTCACTTAGAACCAACAGCATAGCAACCATAACAACCCATGTATTTTGTGAAAAATCACAAAGATGAAACTCAAAACTTGAAGAGGGATAAGATGAAAATGGTAACAGATATGAAAAGGCTGAATCATACAGGAATAGCCCAATAATTTGTGAACATTTTAAAGTTTGAATGGTTGTTCTAGGTGAAAGTATGAGGAAGTAGTTAAGTTTCAAAAACAAGCAAGTTTTAGCAGAATTTTGGAAGTTTTCCATTCATTTCAATGGGACAAATTAAAGGAAAAAAGCTTAATATTTTAAAAAGTATAATAGCAAAAAATAGCAAAAGTCATAGCTGGAATTAGCAGAAATAGCAGAATAGTTTAAAATTTGAACGGTGAAAATCGGCTGAAAATTGTGGAAGTAGTTAAGTGCCAAAATAAGTACAAAAAGTGGCAACTAGAATAATAATAATAACTAGAAAAATTTGCATTTCCTGCGAAAATGCAGTGTGGATGCTTTAAAGCTGAAGCTGTCTGCAAAAACTAGCTGAAAAAGCTGAAAAGTTGCAGAAATTGTAAAAACTTTGCAGAAGCAAAATAACTTTGCTAAAATGTAATAACTTGGCAGAACTGCAATATCTTAGAGGAAACATAATACTTGGCAGAAATACAATAGCATAGCAGAACTTGGCAGAAATATTGTAACTTACCAGAAACATGATAACTTCTCAAATATACAAGAATTTAGGAGAAATAGTATAAGATAACAGAAAGAATATATTTAGCCAAAAATACTTAAACATTACAGAAACACTATGATTTAGAAAAATAGTACAACATAGCAGAAATACTGTGATGAACTATGAATATTGTCATTTTAAGTTAATACTATGTTTTAGCACAAATACTATAATTTGACAGAAATACTATCATTTGGCAGAAATACTATGTTTCAGCACAAATACTCTGGTTTAGCACAAATATTATAACATAGCAGAAATACAATTATATAGCAGAAATGCTATATTTAGAAAGAAAAATATAGTATAGTAGAAATAATATGATTTAGCAGAAATACTGTAATCAGCACATATACTGTAACATGACAGAAATTCCTCCACTCCATAACACAAATGTTATGATTTGGCACAAAAAGCATGATTTGGCAAAATACTATGATTTAGCAGAAATACTATGATTGAGCAGAAGTACTAAGATGTAGTAAAAGTACTTTGATTTAACAGAAATACAATTATGGAGGAGTAATACTTTAAAATGGGAGAAATATTGATACACACACACATACACAGAGCCTAAAGGGAACAGTATTTGTGCCATGGAGTGTTAACAAGAATGTGAGGTCCATATTAGAAAAGCTGGTAAAATGATATAAGTTTGCAGAATTGTAATAAATAATCAATATGAATTACTGGTCTGTGATAGTGTATTAATTTGTAGGAAAAAAATATGTTGACCAAGGTGGGATTGAACCCAGGAGCTTTTGGTTGCAGACCCGTGTCACTACCAACTGCGCCATTGGGGAAGAGAGCAGGCGACTGGAAAACAGGGTGATGAGCAGTCAGAATTAGATCGCGGTAAGAGGCGAAAAACGCCGTTTTTTGGAGTTACAAAACGTTGTGTAACTCAAAAACTAGGTGGACTAGAAGCATAATTCTTGTACTGGGTGTATCAGCGGACTTTGGTGTACTTTGACTGTGATTTTCATTGCTCTTTGTACAACCGTTGCTGAGATATGACGAGAGAGGAAATAGCAGACCCCAGATATGATTGGCTGGCTGGGAAGCCGTGCAGGCTCTGATTTGTAAATTTGAATGTCTCAGTCGTCACAGAGGATTGGCTCCCTGGGGACCTGACAGTAATATATAGAAATAGTATGATTAAGCATAAATACTACATTTAGTAGAAATACTATGTTTTAGCACAAATACTATAAAAAGCAGAAATACTATATTAAGCAGAAATACTACAATTTAGCAGAAATACTATAAAAAGCAGAAATACTATAATTTAGCAGAAATACTATAAAAAGCAGAAATACTATATTAAGCAGAAATAGTACAAAAAGCAGTAATACTATAAAAAGCAGAAATATTATAATTTAGCAGAAATACTATATTAAGCAGAAATACTATATTAAGCAGAAATACTATAAAAAGCAGAAATACTATAATTTAGCAGAAATACTATAAAAAGCAGAAATACTATATTAAGCAGAAATAGTACAAAAAGCAGTAATACCATAAAATCAGAAATACTATAAAAAGCAGAAATACTATAATTTAGCAGAAATACTATATTAAGCAGAAATACTGTATTAAGCAGAAATACTATAAAAAGCAGAAATACTATAATTTAGCAAAAATACTATATTAAGCAGAAATACTACAATTTAGCAGAAATACTATAAAAAGCAGAAATACTATAATTTAGCAGAAATACTATAAAAAGCAGAAATACTACAATTTAGCAGAAATACTATATTAAGCACAAATACTATATTAAGCACAAATACTATAAAAAGCAGAAATACTATAATTTAGCAGAAATACTATATTAAGCAGAAATAGTACAAAAAGCAGTAATACTATAAAAAGCAGAAATACTATAATTTAGCAGAAATACTATATTAAGCAGAAATACTGTATTAAGCAGAAATACTATAAAAAGCAGAAATACTATAATTTAGCAGAAATACTATAAAAAGCAGAAATACTACAATTTAGCAGAAATACTATATTAAGCACAAATACTATATTAAGCACAAATACTATAAAAAGCAGAAATACTATAAAAAGCAGAAATACTATAATTTAGCAGAAATACTATATTAAGCAGAAATACTGTATTAAGCAGAAATACTATAAAAAGCAGAAATACTATATTAAGCACAAATCCTACAAAAAGCAGAAACACTATATTAAGCACAAATAGTATAAAAAGCAGAAATACTATGAAGTAGCAGAAACACTATAATTTAGCAGAAATACTATATTAAGCAGAAATACTATAAAAATCAGAAATACTACAATTTAGCAGAAATACTATATTAAGCAGAAATACTATAAAAAGCAGAAATACTACAATTTAGCAGAAATATTATATTAAGCACAAATACTATAAAAAGAAGAAATATTACAAAAAGCAGAAATAATATAATTTAGCAGAAATACTATATTAAGCAGAAATAGTACAAAAAGTAGTAATACTATAAAAAGCAGAAATACTATAAAAAGCAGAAATACTATGATTTAGAAGAAATACTATATTAAGCACAAATCTTATAAAAAGCAGAAATACTATAATTTAGCAGAAATACTATATTAAGCACAAATACTATATTAAGCAGAAATACTATAAAAAGCAGAAATACTATGATTTAGCAGAAATACTATATTAAGCACAAATACTATATTAAGCACAAATCCTATCAAAAGCAGAAATACTATAAAAAGCAGAAATAATATAAAAAGCAGAAATAATATAATTTAGCAGAAATGCTATATTAAGCAGAAATACTATAAAAAGCAGATATACTATAATTTAGCAGAAATACTATAAAAAGCAGAAATACTATAATTTAGCAGAAAAACTATATTAAGCAGAAATAGTATAAAAAGCAGAAGTACTATAATTTAGCAGAAATACTGTAATTTTGCAGAAATAAAATAAAGAGCAGAAATACTATAATTTAGCAGAAATACTATGAAAAGCAGAAATACTATATTAAGCACAAATACTATAAAAAGCAGAAATACTATAATTAAGCAAAAAATACTATATTAAATACTATATTAAGCACAAATCCTATAAAAAGCAGAAATACACACACACACACACACACACACACACACACAGAGGGAGAGAGAAGCAACTTTGCAGGTCAGTCAAGCAGCCTGGGAGCTGCTGAATTTGAATCCACCAATCAGAGATGCTGTGTACATTTTCCCGCCAAAACAGGTGCAGCCGTTTTTACACACACAGCAGAGACAGAGGATTTTTGCAGTCTATTTCTCATAGTGAGGACTACCCTCCAAACAAATGGCCATAATTTCCTAACCGTAGGGGCTAGAACGGTCATTCTTACACCGTTTTGTTCAGAAGAGATGGGGGAATCTTCAAGTGTTGACAATTTATCATTAAAATATGAATTATTAAAGATATTTGACTTGTAATGCACCATAACTGAGTAGAGGCAAGCGAAAACTGCCTTGACCTGCGCTCAAACAACGCTTTCTAACTCTAAATCTATTTGGAGTATCGATATCATTCTTTCACTGTAAGAGACAGCAGGCTTTGGTGAACAGTCATGGAAATTTTCAGGTCTCTGTGGAAATCCAAAAAAAAGATATGACGAGAGAAATAATTGCCTCATTTCCAGAGTTTGAAATCTGAAGAAATCTGAGCGAAGGACGAATTTCCTACCCTCAAACAAGTCTAACTCATCTCAGAACGGTAATAGGTGAGAAAATAATTCTTGAATTGTGAGCGTCAGGAGTGTCTGAAGAGATACTGGGACAAGCCTCATGTTTTAACTTTGCTTCGTTGGGGAGATATGACGATTCGAAAATGCCTCTCATTAGTGAAATCCAGCGGTGATTTTGAACAAATTCTCCATTGACTTTCTATGGAGAGTTTTTAGACTTTGTGTTGGTCTGAGGAGATTTGCCAAAATTCTATAAATCCCACAACAATGATAGTGACATTTTCTGAAAGCCAGCAAAAATACCTACGTTTTGATGTATAATTTGTGGAAGTTGAGTGAAAATTGAGCAAGTAGCAAGAAGTTGTTCGGACATGAAGAGAAGACTGCGAAACCTTCAGTGGCTCACTTAGAACCAACTGCATAGCAACCATAACAACCCATGTATTTTGTGAAAAATCACAAAGATGAAACTCAAAACTTGAAGAGGGATAAGATGAAAATAGTAACAGATATGAAAAAGTTGAATCATACATGAATAGCGCAATAATTTGTGAACATTTTAAAGTTTGAATAGTTGTTCTAGGTGAAAGTATGAGGAAGTAGTTAAGTTTCAAAAAGAAGCAAGTTTTAGCAGAATTTTGGAAGTTTTCCATTCATTTCAATGGGACAAATTAAAGGAAAAAAGCTTAATATTTTAAAAAGTATAATAGCAAAAAATAGCAAAAGTCATAGCTGGAATTAGCAGAAATAGCAGAATAGTTTAAAATTTGAATGGTGAAAATCGGCTGAAAATTGTGGAAGTAGTTAAGTGCCAAAAAACGGGGAAAAAAGTGGCAACTAGAATAATAATAATAATAAAGTATAAAGAATAAAGAGAAACAGGAACTCAATAGTGTGGATGCCTTAAAGCATCCACACAACTAGAAAAATTTGCATTTCCTGCGAAAATGCAGTGTGGATGCTTTAAAGCTGAAGCTGTCTGCAAAAACTAGCTGAAAAAGCTGAAAAGTTGCAGAAATTGTAAAAACTTTGCAGAAGCAAAATAACTTTGCTAAAATGTAATAACTTGGCAGAACTGCAATATCTTAGAGGAAACATAATACTTGGCAGAAATACAATAGCATAGCAGAACTTGGCAGAAATATTGTAACTTACCAGAAACATGATAACTTCTCAAATATACAAGAATTTAGGAGAAATAGTATAAGATAACAGAAAGAATATATTTAGCCAAAAATACTTAAACATTACAGAAACACTATGATTTAGAAACATAGTACAACATAGCAGAAATACTGTGATTTACCAGAGACACTGTGATGAACTATGAATATTGTAATTTTAAATTAATACTATGTTTTAGCACAAATACTATCATTTGGCAGAAATACTATGTTTTAGCACAAATACTCTGGTTTAGCACAAATATTATAACATAGCAGAAATACAATTATATAGCAGAAATGCTATATTTAGAAAGAAAAATATAATATAGTAGAAATACTATGATTTAGCAGAAATACTGTAATTAGCACAAATACTGTGATTTACCAGAGACACTGTGATGAACTATGAATATTGTCATTTTAAATTAATACTATGTTTTAGCACAAATACTATAAAAAGCAGAAATACTATAAAAAGCAGAAATAGTATAATTTAGCACAAATACTATATTAAGCACAAAAACTAAATTAAGCACAAATCCTATAAAAAGCAGAAATACTATAAAAAGTAGAAATACTAAAATTTAGCACAAATACTATATTAAGCAGAAATACTATAATTTAGCTACAAAAAGCAGAAATACTATAATTTAGCAGAAATAGTACATTAAGCACAAATACTATATTTAGCACAAATCCTATAAAAAGCACAAATACTATAATTTAGCACAAATCCTATAAAAAGTAGAAATACTATAAAAAGCACAAATACTATAATTTGACAGAAATACTATCATTTGGCAGAAATACTATGTTTCAGCACAAATACTCTGGTTTAGCACAAATATTATAACATAGCAGAAATACAATTATATAGCAGAAATGCTATATTTAGAAAGAAAAATATAATATAGTAGAAATAATATGATTTAGCAGAAATACTGTAATCAGCACATATACTGTAACATGACAGAAATTCCTCCACTTAGTAGTAATACTATAACATAACACAAATGTTATGATTTGGCACAAAAACCATGATTTGGCAAAAATACTATGATTGAGCAGAAGTACTATGATTGAGCAGAAGTACTAAGATGTAGTAAAAGTACTTTGATTTAACAGAAATACAATTATGGAGGAGTAATACTTTAAAATGGGAGAAATATTGATACACACACACATACACAGAGCCTACAGGGAACAGTATTTGTGCCATGGAGTGTTAACAAGAATGTGAGGTCCATATTAGAAAAGCTGGTAAAATGATAAAAGTTTGCAGAATTGTAATAAATGATGAATATAAATTACTGCTCTGTGATAGTGTATTAATTTGTAGGGAGAAAAACATGTTGATCAAGGTGGAATCGAACCAACGATCTTTGGCTTGAAGACCCATGTCACTACCAACTGCGCCACTGGGAAAGAGAACAGGCGCCTGGAAAACAGGGTCATGAGCAGTCAGAATTAGATCGCGGTGAGAGGCGCGGTGAGAGTTACAAAACGTCGTGTAATTTAAAAACTAGGTGGACTAGAAACATAATTCTTGTACTGGGTGAATCAGTGGACGTTGGTGATCTTTGACTGCGATTTTCATTGCTCTTTGTACATCCGTCGCTGAGATATGACGAGAGAAGAAACGGCAGACCTCAGATATGATTGGCTGGCTTACAAGCCGTGAAGGCCCCAATATGCAAATTTGAATGCCTGAGCCCTCAGATATGATTGGCTGGCTGGGAAGCCGTGAAGGCTCTGATTTGTAAATTTGAATGTCTGTCCTCAGAGAAGATTGGCTGCCTGGGGACCTGGCAGTAATATATAGAAATAGTATGATTAAGCATAAATACTACATTTAGTAGAAATACTATGTTTTAGCACAAATACTATAAAAACCAGAAATACTATAAT
The DNA here is from genome assembly GCF_963576455.1 of Neolamprologus multifasciatus. Classification (NCBI taxonomy): domain Eukaryota; kingdom Metazoa; phylum Chordata; class Actinopteri; order Cichliformes; family Cichlidae; genus Neolamprologus; species Neolamprologus multifasciatus. Next base: position 27,221,962 of record NC_140453.1, read on the forward strand.
TTAGCAGAAATACTATATTAAGCACAAATCCTATATTAAGCACAAATCCTATAAAAAGCAGAAACACTATAATTTAGCAGAAATACTATATTAAGCACAAATACTATAAAAAGCAGAAATACTATATTAAGCATAAATACTATAAAAAGCAGAAATACTGTACTATGATTTGGTAGAAAAACTATAATTAATCAGAAATACTATATTTTGCAGAAATACTATATTAAGCACAAATCCTATAAAAAGCAGAAAGCTCAAATATTATGAAAAACAGAAATACTATAAAAAGCAGAAATGCTAGAATTGAGCACAAATCATATAAAAAGCAGAAATACTATAAAAAGCAGAAATACTATATTAAGCACAAATCCTATAAAAAGCAGAGATACTATAATTTAGCAGAAATACTATAATTTAGCAGAAATACTATAAAAAGCAGAAATACTATAATTTAGAAATACTATAACCAGTGTTGGGACTAACGCGTTATTAAGTAACGCGTTACAGTAACTACGTTATTATTGCGGTAACGAGCACGGTAACTAGTTAGTATGCCAAAATCAGGAACGCGTTAGTCGTTACTGGGATTTAGATAGGGTCGTTACTCGTTACTTTGTGTGGTGGCTATCGCGGAGCTTCCACAGATTCTGTAACATTAGCAAGTGGTGGAGGCAGCAGGTGGATGAGGGAAAGGGGACGCAGAAGGAAAAGAGACCCGAGGCGGCCGCCGGTCCAAGTGTGAACTGAACTTCAGGTAATAAGTTATGACCTGCAGTCTGTCTGGGTCAGATATAAACCAAGTTTAGGTGGAGTTTATTTTTGTTATTCTGACTTTTTCCATACTGCGTACTAGCTAGCATGACGGAGTTTCTATACAGCTGGGTGGGTGCTATGAAGTTAATGATGTTGAACTTTATTTTGTTCATAAGTTATTAGAGTTGCCAACCGTCCCGTCTGGTATTCAGAGAAAATATTACGCGTTTCTTATTGAGGCGAAAAGGAACAGTTTGTCCCGTAATTCAGCTACAATGAAAAAGGCACAAAGCTGGAGTTATTCTGTGTCTTTGCTGCACAGCTGTCTCTTCTTCTTTCATTCTCCCCCTCCCTCTCCCGTTTCTACTTCAATCATGAAAACTGATCAATGATCAGCTGATCGGCTCTCTTGTTTGTTTATCGCCCACTTTGCGCCAGAAAGAGGAAACCAGCCGATGTCACGCTAAACAACAGCAGCACGTTTAAGCTTGAGCAGCCGTTGTTAGAATTTATTTAATATTAATTTCTAGTATCAGCTGATGTTTGTTGGAGCCACAGCTGCAAAAAAGCTGCTGGTCATGATGTCGGTTTGGTTATCTGGTGAGAGGGAAACATGAAGATGAAACCAGGAGATGTCCTTACTGAATCATCAGAGCTGAACAGGTGATGGAGAAACAGGTTTACCTTTTAGGTGACATGAATGAGTTGAAGGGAAGTTATGAACTGTTTCTGAGAGACAGATAACCCCAGGATCCTTTTTAGGTAGTTGACAGCTGGTAACTGTGCAGGTGCGGATCTAGCAAAGTTTTGCCAGGGGGGCCAGGTAGGGCATTAACAGGGAGAGGGGGGCACAAAGAAATACTTTTCTTTCTTATTCTCATTTAAAATGTCTAGCTTTTAAAAAATAATTATCTCAATCTTACAACAAACGATTGATGCATATATACCATCAAAACAGTGAACATCACTGTCACAACAGCGTTTGTTTTCATTCAAAGGCTTTATGATTTTTCCTATAATGGTGGGCCAGTCTCTAGTCAAAATGCCCGGGCCGATTTTTTGTCCCCGTCCAGCCCTGTATGCAGCTCATCTGCAGTCTGGTGTTGTCTACATCTTCCTATTCAGAAGGCAGAATTTCCGAGTTACAGTACAGTAAGTTTAGTACAATCAAAGCATCACGACTGCAGTTTTTGTGTTGGATGTAAAAGGCGCACATGACGCTGTGACGTAGGCTAGAATCATGGCAGCAGTCAATGACGGTCCAGGCGTGGGATTTCTCTCGTGGAAATATGCACATTATCTTTTCCTTTCTGTTGGTAGGTGGCACAGTGCACTTGTGGCAAGTAAGCAAGCTAGAAGACTGGCAAAGTTATGGAAGCAACACATTAACAAGAGAATTCTGAGTAAAACCAAAGTTACTTTCCCTAGTAACTAGTTACTTTGAAAGTAACGAGTAACTTGAAGTAACTGAGTTACTTTTGATAGAAGTAACTAGTAATGTAACTAAGTTACTATTTTAAAGTAACTTACCCAACACTGACTATAACACAACACAGAAAGAGAGAGAAGCAAGTTTTTAGGTCAGTCAAGCAGCCTGGGAGCTGCTAAATTTGAATCCACCAATCAGAGAGGCTGTGTACTTTTCCCCACCAAAACAGGTGCAGCCATTTTTACACATGCAGCAGAGAGACAGGATTTTTGCAGGCCCCAATATGCAAATTTGAATGCCTGAGCCCTCAGATATGATTGGCTGGCTTACAAGCCGTGAAGGCCCCAATATGCAAATTTGAATGCCTGAGCCCTCAGATATGATTGGCTGGGAAGCCGTGAAGGCTCTGATTTGTAAATTTGAATGTCTGTCCTCAGAGAGGAT
>NC_140453.1:27224687-27266511 GCF_963576455.1 Neolamprologus multifasciatus
GAACGAATAACAAGAACATACAGAGAATCTCCCGTGTTCCGAGAGAAGCAGAAGGAACGAATAACAAGAATATACAGAACTTGTGCTGAATTCAGAGAGAAACATAAAGCTTACATGAGGTCATATGTTTCTAACCTATATAAAGAAAGTGTAGAATTTAGACAGAAAAAAAAATGTTACATCACTAAACGTTATGGAGAAGAGACACAATTTCAGCAGGAACACAAGGACAATATGAGAGAACGAATGAGAGTAAAATATTGGAACAGTTTTTCTTTTAGACAGATGCATAACATTAGATGTGCAATGAAAATAAAAAGAAAATATTGTCAGATGCATCGACCAGCTGAAAGTTTACAGTGTCATCCAGATAACACTTTAATGAATGAGGCCATATCTCGTTTCAGATCAAACATTAAGTCAGCACCATCGTATGTTTGTACTGTTTGTCTAAAAGCTTCTTTTCCTAATCAGGTGAAAATCTGCAAAAGAGAAAATTACTCAAAACACCAAACTGTAGCTCAGCAGTGTCTAACTGGTAAATTTGTTCATGTGTGTGATGAAGCATGTAATGATCAATGCAGCTTTCCTGTTGAGAGAAAAAAGGAGTATATCTGTCACACGTGTCACAGTTCCCTCAAAAGTGGACGCATGCCAAGGCTTGCTGCTGTCAATGGTTTAGAACTGCAGGATATTCCAGCTGAACTGTGTGATCTCAACATTCTGGAGAGACATCTGATTGCCAAATGCATACCTTTTGCTAAGATTATTCCACTTCCAAAGGGCAGACAAAGACTCATACGTGGTAATGTGGTGTGTGTACCATCTGAAGTCCAACAAACAGTTGACTGTTTACCGAGGCTCAGAAGCCAATCACAGGTAATGAGGATCAAGCTGAAAAGACGACTGTGCTACAAAGGCCATCAGCTGTTCCAGACTGTCACCTGGTCTAAACTCATTGAAGCCCTGCGTAAACTCAAACAGATTCACCCACAGTACACAGATGTTGTTATCAGAGATGATGCATTGCTTTGTGATCCAACGTTACCTGATGATGACAGCAGTGATGAAGCCAGCATGGGAAGCGATGATTATGATGAAGCAGATCTAATGGAAATTGACAACTATGAAAAAGATGCCCTTTTGTCCGAAAGTGAGTCTGAAAGTGAACAAGATATTAATATGCAATCCTGTGATGAACAACCAGAGGAACAAAATCCAGATGAACCAGAAAGTGATTTGAACAATGGAGGTTTTGCTCTAGAAAGTTGTCTGCAGCCTGTAGACATTTCAGAAGAGATTCTCTGTTTCAGTGATAACACATATTGTGTGGCTCCTGCAGAAAGAAACAATCCTGTTAGCTTTTTCAGAACTCCTCATTTGGAAGCCATGGCATTTCCTGTGCAGTTTCCTACTGGTCAGAGTACACTGGATGAAAAGAGACTTCTTAAACTCACACCGAGTGCTTACTTCAAGTCAAGGCTTTTCAACATTGATGCAAGATTTGCCAAAGATACAAATTACCTGTTTTTCTCACAGTTTGTCACTGAAATACACTTGGCTAATTCCAGCATGACAATACAGCTAAGGAAAGGTAAAACTATGACCAAAGATGGACGCAAAATCACATCAGGAATGTTACAAAGTAAGACAGAAGTAGAGAAGCTGGTAAGAAATAAAGATGCAATCAGATTTATGCAGCCACTCAGAGGAACTCCAGCTTACTGGCAGAAAACTACCAAAGATCTATTCAGTATGGTTCGTCAAATAGGAACACCTCAGTTCTTTGTCACTGTCAGAAGATTTTTATTATTAAGACATTTTATTAATCATTATTGCTGATATACTAAAGCTAAGAGTGTTCATATTTCTGTTTTTACTTAACCACTTGCACAACTGTCTACACTTTGCCTTAAAAAGACTTGTTTTGCTCTCACATTATCTCACAGGAAACCGCCACCCAAAGAGTAAGAAATGACCTTGTAAGAACATAACCTTTTTTGAACATAAGTTCCGAGATCTCACACCTGCCTGTTTGGCTAGAGAATGTTACTTCCTTTCTTGTATGTTTCATGCTGTGTATAAATAAAGGCAGAGAATTGCTCCAGGGTGTGGGCCTCACTTGAGCTCCCACCCGTGCACGTTGAACTGTTACAAGTGTCTGAGTGTTATTTCATTATACCTGATTACTTGATAATATTGTCTCTTATCATTTTTAATGGTCCTCCGAGCCGGATTGGACATTGATTATTTTCTTTTTCATGCTCCACTAGGAAACCTTCATCAAGTCCTGACGTCGTGAGAAGCCCGCGCTGAAGTCTGTCGACAGCTCCTCTCCAGGCAGAGGATAAAGACCAGAGACGCTATAATTCGGGTTCTGGCCAGCGTTCTTATAAAGTGGTCCACGACGTTGGGGGTTGATGGAGCAGACCTAAACAACCACGAAATAAATCAGGTGAATATTTAACACTCACCCACATCTTGCGAAAAATTCGAATAAGAGTTGACGCTGCTCCTACAAGTAAACGCTCGTTCTAAGAGAGGACTGGTAGCTATTATAGGAAGCTCCTACAATGTAAATGCTCGTCCTAAGAGAGGACTGGTAGCTATTATAGGAAACTCTAAATGTAAATGCTCGCCTGAAAGAGGGTTGGTAGCTATTTTAGAGGGAAAAGCGTCATAATAAAAACCTTTAAACGCGCGAAATATTTCTATTTTATTGTTTTGTTGGTGGAATAAGTTACATTTTACAGCACAATAGGGAGGCTGAACTATTCCACCATATTGTTTGCCGACTGGTGCTCACGTACTGGTGGGACGAGAAAAAGGTTGTGCTTCATCACATAAAATTAACACCGCTTTCAAGGGTAGCTTGAAAGTAGAAGGCTGTGTTAATAACCTCTCTCATCCCTCGTGCCAGAGAAAGCACCACGGCTGTTTGTGTGTGTAAAAGTTAAAAAGCTGTAATTTTCAAGGTACCTAAACATAAAACATTTAAAATAAATTAGTGAAAATGGGTAATAAATCAACAAAACTCACTGCTGACGAGCAGTGGTTAGAGAAAAAATGTCCAGGCGCCGGACAAATTAGTGCAAACAGATGGAGGAATCCAAAAAAGTTTAAATGCCCTGCGTGGGAGGGAAAATGTAATCCCTCTGCAGTGATAACTTTAAAGGAGACCCTCCAAGCAGAATTAAACAATGCAAAAAGTCCTAAAAAGAAAATAAAACGTACTCAAGAGTTAAAATATTTCAAAGCATGGAAAGAGGAGGAAGACAGACGTAGTGAAAAAAGAAAAAAGAAAAAGGAAACAACATTACAAAGCCTACAGCCGCCACTTTATGTACCAGCACCGTCAGCACCAGAGCCACAATCAAAAAATCCCTTCACTAGTCAACCTAATCCTAATCCTTATGCCCAAGCCCGAAGTGCATTAAACTGTATGACAAGAAACCCACAGGAAGACATAGGGAAAGACCCGTCAGGCAGGGACATGGGAGGTATTGTAGATCCTCCAGGACCCTCCGGAATTTTTCCAATGATAGCTGCACCTAATCCCAGATATGGACAGTTGATAGGTGGTGAGAACGCAGAAAGAGATATAAACCCATTTGTGTATGCTTTTAGACCATGGACCCAAGCTGACAGACAAAATGTCGAAAAAGATGTTCCATCTTTAAATGAAGGCTTTCAACAGTGGAGAGACGCAGTGGAACTAATTAGAACTCAATGGGGCCTAAACGGTCATGAAATGCTTCAAGTAGTGCAAGACCTGCTAGGATTGAGAATGGGGACAGTGAAAGACGGTTTTACAGGTGCAGATGACCAAGGAAGACCTCTTGGCCCAGATTCCCTAGATTTAATGAACACCTTGACAGACTTATATGACCGAATTAGGGTTCGTTTAGCCCCCAGAGCAGATTATTCCAAAATAGGAGAAGTAAAACAAAAGGAAGCCGAAACACCATCAGACTTCCTCGATCGGCTACGCCCGGTTTTCCGACAACATTCAGGCCTAGATTATGAAGACCGCCCTGAAAGACCTTACCAACAGCAGTTAAAAAATGCATTTCTAAATGGTCTCCGTCCCGCAGTCAGAGCCCATGTCGAAAAGCACTGGGTGACAATAAACACAGGAAATCTAGCAGACGCCCTACAATATGCAGAGCATGCAACTAGAGTGCTGAAAAAGAAGGAAAAAGGAGGTGTTTTCACTGTAGATCCCGACACAGGTGTCATAGCATTTTCTGGTAAATACAGAGGACAGGGACAAGGACAACACAGAGGAAAGGGACAGAAAAGCAGAGGTTACAAAGGTAACAGGAAGCACAGAAATGAAAGAGACAACCGTTGTTATAATTGCGGAAAAGAAGGACATTTTGCACGAGACTGCAGAAACAAAAAAGAGAATCATAGTGACAGAGAAAGTATGTGACTAGAGCAAAATACTGAAGCTGAACAAAACATTGAGGATGAAACTGAAATCTATAACATACAACAATTACTTTTAGGCTCTGAACATAAACCCACAGTAATTATTCATGTAAACAACGAACCTATGACTATGCTATGTGACACAGGCGCATGTAAAACTGTGTTAAATCAAAAACCACCGAATCTGAAATACTCCAGTAACGCCATGATAGTAAAATCAGCATCAGGGCACACCAGCATTAAGTCTTTAACAGAGAGCCTACTGTTAGTACATACAGACAGTGGACGCAGCTGCAAAAATCAATGTATATATGACCCATCCTGCCCAGTTAACCTTCTAGGGAGAGACTCCTTAGGAAAACTGCAAATAGGTGTATTGCCAGGGCCAGAAGGCATGTATGCTAAGTTAATGTTGAATGAAGAGCAAAACCTCACTGACTGTCAGATTAATGTGTGTGAAGGGCAGGGAGAGCCGCACTACTACTGGACATTAGACCTGCCCTCACTAGAACCTTTGCAACACATAGCAAATCAATATCTGCGAACCCACTCAACACGGCAGAGCTACACAGAGTATCACAACACACTGAGGTTCAAACAAAGCCCAGGTCATGACCCCATGTATGACTTACAGGTGCATAAACTGGGCCCACAAATGCTTACATTGCAGCACCTATATGTCACTCAAAGTGGTAATGCAGTCTGCTCTGTACTTCAGCCAGAAATAGTGCAACGAGTGAACAGGATGCCTAAACCACATGTATCAGTAGCACACAATGACAGCACTGAGTGGAAAGATTTAGGCCGCGTTCTCGCTCAAGTTGAAAGGGACAGATATGAAAAAACTGAAGAAACACATGAGGGATGGCTTCAAGGTCGCAGAACAGGATGCATGAGATACACATTAGGGTGGGTACTCACTACCCACCCAGCCACCCACATGATTGACAGCACTAATGTATACGTGCAGGAAGATAGTGAGAACTGACATGAACTCTCATTAGAATTACACCCAGAACTACAACAACTGCCCACAACACTGTGGTCCGTAGGACCTACAGATGTAGGATTAATTAAAGGAGCAGATCCCGTTGTAGTAAAAACCACCACAACCTACAGGCCAGTCAAACCACAATATCCCTTAACAGCAGAAGCAAAGGCAGGCATCAGGCCAGTAATTGCAGATATGGAGAAAGCAGGCATTTTAGTAAAAACAACCAAAGTGACCTGTAACACTCCGATCTTTCCAGTGAAAAAAGCAAACACAGGAAAGTATCGCCTAGTACATGACCTCAGAGCAATAAATGACGTAACAGAACAAATCCCACCTGTGGTAGCAAATCCACACACAATCCTAAATCAAGTAACACCAAAAGAGCAATGGTTTTCGGTTATAGACCTATCAAATGCATTCTTCTCTGTACCGCTACATTCTGACTCACAGGCTCTGTTCGGTTTCACCTTTGATAATCAGAAGTATACATATACAAGGTTACCTCAGGGTTTCCAGAACAGCCCCACCCTGTATGCAGAAGCTTTAAGGAAATCTATGTCGCTTTGCACTCTCCCTGCCCCAGGACAGTTTCTCCTGTACGTAGATGACATACTGATCACGGGAAACACACAGGCAGACTGCAAAGCGAACACAATAACAGTATTACAACATTTAGCTGAACAAGGCCACAAAGTCTCACAGCACAAATTACAACTGTGGAGCTCAGAGGTCACATACCTTGGCCACAAGCTCACAAGGGAGGGAAGAACACTGTTAGACAGCAGGAAACTAGCAGTACAGAATGCTCCAAAACCGCTCACAAAGCAACAGATGATGAGTTATTTAGGTCTCTGCAACTTTTGCAGATGCTGGATACCTGAATATGCTCTGTTAGCTCAACCTTTGCAAAACTTAATTTATGGAAAAAATCTAGCACTGAAAGATAAAATAGAATGGACACCAGAAGCAGAAAAAGCATTTAATGATTTGAAACTTGCCCTACAAACACGCACAGTCTTAGCCTTGCCAGACTATGACAAATTATTTTATTTGCATGTAGACGGAGGTGCAGGCTATATGAAGGCCGTTCTAACACAAGCATTTGGGGAAAAACAACGACCACTCGCCTTTTACTCGTGTAAATTAGACTCAGTTGCTTCAGGCTTGCCTACGTGCATACAGTCATGTGCAGCCGCAGCAGAGGCAGTAAAAAAGTCTGCCGACATTGTTCTCGGTCATAAATTAATTATCAAAGTTCCCCATGCTGTAACCTCCATCTTACTGCAAGCAAACTTGTCTTATCTTACACATGCAAGACAGCTCTCATATGTAGGCATTCTGCTATCACAGTCACACATTACAATTGAGAAGTGTGGACAACTAAACCCAAGCACACTTCTCCCCACTTCAGCAGACGGAGAAAAACACTGTTGCATGCAAAAATTAGATGAGGAAACGAAACCACGAGCTGACATTCATAGCACACCGCAACTGACCTTCACTAACATTTTTGTAGATGGCTCAGCATCCAAAAATAGTTTGGGGAGAAACTGTGTGGGCTATGCAGTAACCACAGCTGACAAGGTTTTAGAAGCTAAACCACTAACTTCCTCACACTCTGCTCAAACAGCTGAACTGACGGCTGTCATCAGAGCATGTCAACTACATGAGGGACAAAAGATAAACATATACACAGACAGCCAATATGTTTTTGCAGCAGTACATCATTTTGCAAAAATCTGGCAAAACAGAGGTATGGTTACTTCTACCGGTAACCCTGTGCAACACGGAAATCTTTTAAAACAACTACTAGAAGTTATAACTCTGCCAAAGAAGCTGGCATTATGCAAATGTGCTGCACACCAAAAAGATGACTCTGAAATTACTAAAGGCAACAACTTTGCAGACATAGCTGCAAAAAAGGCAGCACATCAGCCAATAGAAACCTTAATGTCTGAAACCACAGAGTTAATACCACTTGATGTACTGAAAGATGAACAGAAAGCCGCACCCACTGCAGAACAAAAGAAGTGGTTAAAATGTGGCGCACAACTGAAAAATGACTTAATGACCTGTAATGGCAAACCAATATTGCCAAAATCTCTACACAAGACAGCAGCATTAGTGACACATGGCTCGACGCACGTGTCAACAGGAGGGATGATAGATATTCTCTCTAAACACTTCTACACTCAAAATTTCGAAAATTCAGCAAAAGAATTTATCAGAACATGCATGATTTGCCAAAAACACAATGCACAGGGAAATCTCAGACCCAAAAGAGGTCATTTTCCCACACCACCTCACCCATTCCATACAATCCACATGGACTTTATCGAATTGAATGAATGCCAAAATTCGAAATATGCTCTAGTAATTATAGATGTATTTTCAAAATGGCCAGAAATCTATCCAGTAAAAAGAGCAGATGCAATTTCAGTAGCAAAATGCTTATGCAATCATTTCATACCCACATATGGCATCCCTAGCCTGATACGGAGTGACAATGGAACACATTTTGTAAATGACATAATTAGCAAGGTCTCTGAAGCCTTAGGATTTAGCATCAAACATCACTGTGCATACCATCCACAAAGTGCCGGACTAGTGGAAAGAACTAACGGTACAATAAAACAAAGATTAAGAAAATGCATGGAAGAAACAGGAAGGCCATGGCCCGAGTGTGTAGGCCTAGTAAAAATGTGGATGAGACTGACGCAAGGCTCTCAGAAGCTCACACCTTTTGAAATCATTCATGGCAGACCATTTCCACTGCCGATCACAAGCGAGCCAATAGACAAATCAGTAAGGGAAACCACCCTAGCTGAATGGATGACTAAACTGCTTGAAAACAAAGAGATTGTGCTAAACAACCAACTGCCGAGTGATTCTTCTCCAGTCTCTTCCAGGTTGAAACCAGGCGATTGGATCCTGATTAAAGTACTCCACAGGAAAAATTGGAGTTCACCGAGGTGGGAGGGCCCCTATCAGGTGCTGCTGACGACCCCAACTGCATGCAAAATAGCAGAACGACCCTCGTGGATTCATCAGAGCCACACAAAGAAAGTGCAGAACGCACCAACTGACTAGACGCCGGTTCCCCCAGGCCAAGGTGATCTAGGAGTGGAGGAAGGGCTGATTGGGCCTAACCCGCCCGCCCTTGACCTTCTCGCTCTTAGTCATCTCACCGGAAGCCCGGGTGTTCCTGGTCTCCACTGAAGACACAGCGAAAGCAGCGACCTGGCCCCACCTGCCCGGTAGAAAAACAGGAGATCAATCCAACCTGTAAAACCAGAAGAGCCAAGCAACTGACTTCACTCACGTAAAGTATCAACCATAACACAAACAATGACTGACATTCAGCTACCCGACAACTACCTAGACATGGAGGACGTACATCACACTGTCCGCAGGTCCAGACAGCTGAGAAGACAACGCCTGTACGGACCGTTCACATTAGATGAATGCAAATTAAACTGTATTGTAGGTTTATGCGGATTTTTTACTATTATACTATGTAGCATTCTAATAATGTTAGCTGTTATTACATGCTGTATTATCCCCTGCCTTAAAGCATTAATCAGAAGAATAACCTCAGAAACTGTGACTGGTATTTTCTTCCAAACATATAACCGTGTAGCAACAGAAGAAGAAGAGGATGATGAACTTTAAATGTACTCAACGCTTATGTAACACTGCCTCAAATGGAAGATGTTTTGGAAAAGGATTCATGTGATGATGTTGAAGTCTAATTGAACCCAGGATTGCTCAATGACGTTCTGACCGAAAATGTTTAGGCAAGAGGTTATGAATTGAACCAATAGCAATGCTGTTATTACAGAAATTTGAACAACAGGAGGGGATGTCAGAAGATTTTTATTATTAAGACATTTTATTAATCATTATTGCTGATATACTAAAGCTAAGAGTGTTCATATTTCTGTTTTTACTTAACCACTTGCACAACTGTCTACACTTTGCCTTAAAAAGACTTGTTTTGCTCTCACATTATCTCACAGGAAACCGCCACCCAAAGAGTAAGAAATGACCTTGTAAGAACATAACCTTTTTTGAACATAAGTTCCGAGATCTCACACCTGCCTGTTTGGCTAGAGAATGTTACTTCCTTTCTTGTATGTTTCATGCTGTGTATAAATAAAGGCAGAGAATTGCTCCAGGGTGTGGGCCTCACTTGAGCTCCCACCCGTGCACGTTGAACTGTTACAAGTGTCTGAGTGTTATTTCATTATACCTGATTACTTGATAATATTGTCTCTTATCAGTCACTTTCTCTGCTGCTGAGATGAGATGGCCTGAAGTGATTCAAGCAATAAAGAGACAGCAAGGTGAAGAGGTTGATTTTGAAGCCCTGGACTGGTCAGAAAAGTGTGAAATTCTAAGATCAAATCCAGTAACCACCATGCGAATGTTTGATAAGCGTGTTGAGGCTTTGTTCAGAGATTTGCTGTTTTCTCCTGCACAGCCCCTTGGTGAAATCATTGATTACTTTTACAGAGTTGAGTTCCAGCACAGAGGTAGTCCGCATATACACATGTTGCTGTGGATTCGAGAAAAGGTAGAAGTAGATGTGGATGACGACCAAATTGTCTGTGACTTTGTGGACAGATACATCTCAGCTCAACTCCCTGATCCAGAAAAACAACCTGAACTGCACAAAAAAGTCACTGAACTACAAAAGCACAGCAAAAACCACACAAAAACATGCTTTAAGAGTGTGAACTCTGGTTGTAGATTTGGGTTTCCAAAACCACCAGCCACAAGAACAATGATTGTGAGACAAGATGAGGATTCAGACACTGAAGCTGCAAAAGCCAAACTCAGACCTTTGATGAACCTGCTGAAGGAACCTGAAGCTGCTTCGCTCACCATAGAGCAGATTCTGTCACGATGCAACTTGACAATGAATGAGTATGAACAATGCCTCCAAGACATAAACAAGAAAACAGCGCTGATTCTGAAACGTGACCCAAAGGAGTGTTGGATCAACAATTACAACCCACACCTGCTTGAAGCCTGGAACTCTAATTTAGATGTCTCATTCATTTTGAATGCCTATTCATGTATAGAATACCTCTGTAAATATATAACGAAGAAAGAATCTGGCCTCTCTGAATACCTGAAGACAGTTATTGATAACTCTGGAAACAACACGGTCAATGAATGTGATGAAATGAGAGCTGTGATGCAGGCTTACTCAAAAAAGAGAGAAATCAGTGCACAGGAGTGTGTGACTCGAGTCTGTGGCCTAAAAATGAAAAAATGTTCCCGCAGTGTTGTATTTGTACCAACAGATGATAACCCAGTAAAAATGAGTCGCCCCATGAGCTATCTGGAAACCACAACACATGACAGTTGTAATATTTGGATGACAAGTTTGAGTGATAAATACAAATGCAGACCTGAGACACCAGAATATGAGGAAATGTCACTGGCTGATTTTGCTGCCCTGTGCAGGTTGGTGAGTGGTCCAAATGAAGGAAAAGATGTGCTTCCTCTTCTAAACCAGCTTGGATTTGTACAAAGGCGAAAGAATGATAAACCAGCTATAATCAGGTATTACCACTGCTCACAAGAAAAAGATCCTGAGCAATATTATGGTCGACTGTTGAGGCTTTACCTTCCACACAGATCAGAGCAGGAACTGAAACCACAAGGGTTCCAAACCTATCAGTCCTTCTACAACTCAGGTTGTGTACGACTTCCATGTTCAGACCACAGTGAGTCTGTGAAAAGGATTGTGAAAAGAAATAAAGACAAGTATGAGAAGAACTCTGAGGATATTGAGAGTGCACTGAAAGAGTTTGAACAAAATAGGGATGTTGTGATTGATGAATGGTGTAATCTGGCTCCTGAATCTGAAGTTGTGAGGCTGCAATGTGATGAGAATCTTCCTGAGAGACATGATGATGATGAGAACGAACAGGAGAACGTTCCCGACTACAGTCGTCAGTCTGATGCTGTAACAGAGATCAGAGCCATCAGAGAACAACCTGCAGTAGATCCAGCTGTGGTACGTGTAATGTATCAGAATCTGAACCAGAAGCAGGCCTGCGTGTTCTATGCTATAAGAGACTGGTGTATTCAGCGAGTTTGTGGTTTGAACCCAGATCCATTTTTCTTCTATATCAATGGTGGTGCAGGAACTGGAAAGTCACATCTGATTAAGTGTATTCACTCTGAAGCATCAAAGATCCTGAGCAGACTGCCTGCTAATGCAGAAGAAGCTGACATATCAAATCCAACTGTTTTACTGACGTCATTTACCGGTACAGCAGCTTTTTCTATCAATGGCTCTACATTACATTCTCTACTGAAACTACCCAGGAGTCTGAAACCACCCATTCAAGGACTTGGTAACCAACTGGATGAAGTCAGATCTGAGCTGATGAATGCTGAAATTATTGTTATTGATGAGATTTCGATGGTTTCAAAACCCCTTTTTGCTTATGTGGATGCAAGACTGAAACAAATCAAAGGCACTCAGAGACCTTTTGGTGGAATGTCAGTTTTAGCTGTTGGAGATTTTTACCAGCTGCCACCAGTGCGACAGTCTAAACCTCTCTGTGTTTATGATCCAGAACAGATTGACCTATGGCAGGAACATTTTCAGATGATCACTCTAACCGAGATCATGCGTCAGAAAGATGATGTGGCCTTTGCAGAGATGTTGAACAGGATTAGAGTGAAAGAAAAGACAGATGAGCTTTCTCAGTGCGACAGAGATTTGTTGTCACAGGCTGTGACTGCACCAGAAGAATGTCCAACTGAGGTCTTACACATCTATGCCACCAACAAGAATGTGGAATCCCATAACACAGATACCCTGAAGAAGCTTCATTCAAACATCATAATCATCACTGCAGACGATTTCCAGAAGGATAAACGTACAGGCAGAATGGCACGAAGAGACAAACCATTTACAGGTGGGCGAAATGATTTACCCGACACCCTGAACGTCGCTGAAGGAGCTCGAGTCATGCTGACCAGAAACTTGGACACACTAAACGGTTTGGTCAACGGTGCTTTTGGTATACTGGTAAAGGTGGTGAGATCTGAAAATGATGGACAAATAATTAAACTGGGGCTCAGAATGGACAACCGGCAGCCTATGAGACACAACCGCAGTTCTAATGCAGCATCTGATGATCTGGTTTACATTGAGAGAGCAGAGGAGAGTCTGAAGTTTAAAGGAGCGGTACGCAGACAGTTTCCTGTAAAGCTAGCATTCGCCTGCACAATTCACAAAACTCAGGGTCTTACAACACAGACAGCTGTAGTTTCATTGAAGAACATTTTTGAACCAGGTATGGCTTATGTTGCTCTCAGCAGGGTGACGTCTCTCAGTGGACTCTATTTACAGGACTTGGATGAGAAAAAGATTTACGCCAATCCCGAGGTAACTGCAGCGCTCCAAACCATGAGACAAGCAAGTGTTGAGGAAATGATGCCTCTTCTTCAGGTCAGAGAAACAGCCAGCAGACCTGACACTCTTACACTGATCCATCACAATACAGAGGGTTTGCCATCTCACATCAGTGACATCAAGAGTCATCATGAAATGTGCTTAGCAGATGTTTTGTGTCTCACAGAGTCTCACCTCCAAGGCTCCTTTGTTGCAGATAGTCTTCATTTGGACGGCTACACCATGTTCAAACGCAACAGACATGTGTCCTACACAAACTTTCCTCACATGGCCAGCAGAAGTGGTGGTGGAGTTGTTGTGTATTTGAGGAATCATTTTCAGGTTCAGGTAAAACAGTATCTGCATAATGTCACTGATCTTGAGTTTTTAGTGTTGAAGGTTCAGGCTCCATTCCCTGCGCTCATTGCTGTTGTGTACAGACCCCCAGACTACAGTTTGACACCGTTCATGCAAAACCTGGTAAGTCTTTTAGATTCACTTGAAATAATGGACTGTCACCCAATAATTGTGTGTGGAGATTTTAATGAAAACCAGTTGCAGAGTGGAAGAAAACAGATTCTGGAGCAGTTTCAGTCGAGAGGGTATTCACAGCTGATCACTTCTGCCACTACAGACAAGAACACCCTGCTTGACCTCATTTTTATTTCTCAGCCACAGCAGCGTCTCAATTCAGGTGTACTGAGATCATATTACAGTTACCACAACCCTGTGTTTTGTGTCCTGTCCTCGAGCCAATCATGAAGTCGTGTGGTGAGTTTTGAAACAATTACAGATCATGTTTGTTACAGAGTTTACTGATTGTAGAGCATGAAAAAGATTTTTCATTGAAAAATCATATTTCTTCATATTGTCTTCCCTACTCTGTCTGTAAGAAGACCCTTTCTTATTGCAATGTTATTAATCATTTCACCAAATCATGGCTGTACTTCATGCAGAGCCAGGAGATCTGCTTTCTGTTACTATGCACCTCAGATCTGAAATATGCTGCAAAAAGTATTAAACGGACATAATTTATTTTTTATTCTCATGTTTTAAATGACTAAATCTATTAATGCATTTTTTCATGGATGTTAATTGTCATCTCCTTTTTTAATACTTTTTTTACTTTGACGTTTGTATCTCAACAAACAAGATCTTCCCCTCCAAGGGCTTTCAAATATGAAATAGTAAATAAATAAATCCCAGATAAATGCAAGTATTTATTATGGGTCACATGAATAAATACAGACAATTATATTTTCTTGATTATAGTAAATTTTTTAGAATCAAATGTTTTTGGGATGAATGAGGTTTTGCTTATCATGTTTTACAGGTAAAAAAATGTAAAGGTTTTAAACTATCTTTAGGCTACCAGAGATGTCTATGATGATACATTATGTAGAGAAAAACATTATTACAGCTTACAGAATATGTATAAAAACTGATTTAGAAGTACATGGAAAGTTTCTGCATCCATTTTCTGACTTGGCCTTTATCCGGGTGGGTTTGGGTTTGGGTGGATAAAGGCCAAGTCAGAATTCTCTGAGCAGCTGGAAAAAGCTGCTAATAAACAAAGACATCAGAAAGCGGGGGCTTTAGGTGTAGCCCCCGCTTTCTGACGCACTAATTAGATTTAGTAACTGACACCCCATACCAGCATTACATAGACACTTGGGGACTGAGATGGGTGGGTGGGGAGGGTGGGTGGTGTAAAAAGCACTTTATGTTTTGTAGATGTATTTTTTTCAGACAGGGCACACACAGTCCTGTTTCCTTTGTGGGAAAACCTTCAAACTTCACCATCCTCAGCTGAAACAACAATATCTTAACACCATCTTCATGAACTGCTGAGCCAAACCTGATCCATCAGTGCTGGACTGCACAGATAACTACATGCCACATGCTATTTTATGTACTGCCATACCAGTGTGTCTTCAATGGAGAAGATGACACACCCATCACCTGACCTCCTGCCTGATCTGGAGACCATCATCATGCTGCCACACTACACACCTCTGAGACCATCAATTATGACTGATACTGAGGAAACTGTATTTCCTGTCAGAGATGCTCAGTGATCCTCAGAGCAGAGAGAGGTATGATTCTTTATCTTTGATAAAAAACAATGTCAGTGTTTTTAATTCAATTAATTAATTTAAATCCTGTTTATTGCATAAATAATTCCACACTCAAATGATTATACTTGTTGAAACTTTTTGAGTTTTAATTCACATTATGAATTACAAATCTATGCTTTTTCTACTCTGTCTCTCTGTGCAGGTACTGCTGTCTTCTGAGTTCTTCAGTGTCCCAACTGAGACATTCAAACCTCACAGCAGAACTAATGTCTTTCCTCACCATCATGTGAGTGTGAGATTGCTCTGGATTCTGGTTATGTGGCCTGCAGCACCTATAATGTATTTCAACATTGTTCATTTTATAACTTATTTGTAGTTTTTAGGCCTTAACACAAATAAAATGTTCCTTTTTCTGTATTTTTTAGAACAAGCTCGTACAGTGTGCCTGCATTCCAGCTTCTTAGACTCAGCGCAAGTGGACAGAGTATCAGTGTTTGACCACTCTTACAGACACCGACTTCTGTCAACTCACTGCTACTGATCAGGCACCTCACTCCAGGAAGACAGAGGGCTGCAAGCCTGTCATCGTTTCCAGTGTGGCTTTGTATTCTTGGGGTAGCATCAGATTTTTCCCACAAATATTCAAAGGTAACACTTATTTTAAGCTTAGTTATTAAATCAAAAGTCTTCTCTGTTGTTAATTTTATTGTTTAAAAAAAAAAAAATTGTTTTCTTTTAGATTTATATGCAGTGATCGGATGTGATGGAGCTTTGTTAACTGTGTGGAAAACATCTGTTTGTGATGATATTTACAATGAGGCTTTAAGGTGACAGTTTCCATGTAATTTCAATCCTTTTACTAAGCAAAAACATGTTTGCAATTAACATTTTTTTTCATTTTATTCTTTTGGATTTATGGTTAACATTCCTCTGTGACAGCAAATACTAAACTGGTCCAAGTAACCAGCATATCATTGGTCAAAGGCAAAAAGGACCACATGTCACGCTAGCAATGAATTTTTGACTGTGTTTGTGTCACCAGATTTAACAAACAATATCAGACATATGAAACTGAACTCTGGATTAATGTGCAGATGTTTTTGTGTGTTTTTTTTTTATTGTTGAATAATTATTTTGTAGGACAAACCCAATCTATTTACCCAAACAATGTAACTTATTTGGGTAAATAGTGGATTAATATATCTAAGTCTATAAGTATAGCAAGCTGAATTCATACAAACACACAGCTCTAAATCTTGAATTGTAGGATGTACAAAAATGATCATGTTATTATTATGGACATTTAAATAACTATATCTATTGAACCATTACACGTATTCTTTATAGAAATTACACAATCTCAAATTGTGAAAAAAGAAAGTGTTTAAGAGAATAAATAATGTGTGTTTGTGTGAATCCTGCCTTAGTATGGGGTGTCAGTAACTACATTAGTATAGAGTAGGTCTAACAGTGGTTTTCCACATCTGCTCTAATATATATAGATAATGGGTCAGGTATATAAAGTCATTTTGAAAAGTTCATAAAGGTCATTTATATGTGTTCCTCTTTATCATTTTATATCAGGTCACACAGCTGACTTGAGTTTTGATCAGGGTAGAACCATAACATTCATGCTAATGGTTACAGTTACTTTATGATGGATTTCACCCTGGTCACAGCACTATGTGAAAAGCTGTTAGAGGTAAAGTTAACCCAATTAATACCTCATCATAAGTCACTCTCTAACGCAAAGCAGTGATTATTTTTCAGTGTAATTTATTCCACAACAATGTTCTTTATTTGATTCCTGTTTCTTTAAATATGCACATCGATTGTTCAGCTGTGTGACTCTCCACACCTCAAATATATCACAATGTGGACTTCATTTCGGTACAGATTTATCATCAAATCAGGAAACTGTAAACTAATTGAAAAAATGAAGCTTATGAAAATTTTAATGTGGCATTGGAACATGTTGTTTATCCTTGCCAAATGGTATTTACACAAAACTCCAGCGTAAACTCTGCAATTTTACCTTGGTTTTGTTCCACATCAGTTTATCTGCTGGGTGATTTTCTTCCTTTTCTAATGTTTCTGGTAATTTTTCACAGTTAAACAAGTAACTTTGAGGTTACTTCAGCCTTTTCAGTTGTTATCTGTTGACAGTTTTGCCTAATTATTACATTTCTGCAAAATTATAGCAGTTCTGATAAGTTGTAATATTTCTGCCAAGTTTTTAATTTTCTACTAAATTATATTATTTCTGCTAGGTTACACTACTTTTCTTTGTTATGTTATGTTATGTTAAGTTATGTTATTCTAAATTATTACATTTCTGCTAAGTTTTTAATTTTCTACTAAATTATATTATTTCTGCTAGGTTACACTACTTTTGTTTGTTATGCTATGTTATGTTAAGTTATGTTATTCTAAATTATTACATTTCTGCTAAGTTTTTAATTTTCTACTAAATTATATTATTTCTGCTAGGTTACACTACTTTTGTTTGTTATCCTATGTTATGTTAAGTTATGTTATTCTAAATTATTACATTTCTGCTAAGTTGTGGCTTCTGGTAAACTACAACATTTCTGCTGAATTGTTATGTTTATTAGTTATTGCATTTCTGCTAAGTTATTACATTTTTGTTAACTTGATGTTGTCCTGCAAAGTTATTAAAATTTCAAACACTTTTTAAACACTGACTTTGATTTCTTCAGCTTCTTCAGCTATTTTCAACTATTTTCAGCAGACAGCTTCAGCTATACAGCATCCACACTGCATTTTCGCAGGAAATGCAAATTTTTCTAGTTATTATTCTAGTTGCGTTCCGTACGTTTTTTGCCGTTGAACTACTTCCACAATTTTTGTGCTATTTTCACCATTCAAATTTTAAACTATTCTGCTATTTCTGCTAATGTGTGCTATATCTTTTGGTATTTTTAACTATTATACTTTTTAAAATATTAAGCTTTTTTCCTTTAATTTGTCCCATTGAAATGAATGGGAAACTTCCGCAATTCTGCTAAAATTTGCTTGTTTTTGAAACTTAACTACTTCCTCATATTTTCACTTAGAACAACCATTCAAACTTTAAAATGTTCTCAAATTATTGGGCTATTCAGGTATAAATCAGCTTTTTCAAATCTTTTACCGTTTTATTTTTATACCCCTTAAAGTGTTGAGTTGCAAAATTGTGATTTTTCACAAAATACATGGGTTGTTATGGTTGCTATGCAGTTGGTTCTAACGGTGTGTTCACACCGAACGCGATGGACGCGAACAAAAACGCCCCAAACGCCCCTAATTTGACGCGTGCACATTCGCGTCTCAACGCGTGTCCAAGAAAAATCCAACGCGCTTCAAAATATGATATTTTGACGCGCGTGAACCGGAAATGTGGGAGGGATGTGGGAGGAAGTTGTGCCAGACCGGTATCTTTGCAAGATGGCAGCTGTCGAGTTAGCGCTTGAAGAGAGAGTCTCCCTTCTCTATGTACTGTGGAGAGCAGAGCAGCGGCGTAAAAGACGCCCTCGCCGTACCTGGGTCCATCAGGTCCTCCAGAGGCGTGAGCAGTTTGGTGAGTTTCACCATTTGCTCCAGGAGCTGCGCCTGGATGACGGCCGATTTCAGCGATATCACCGTCTTTCACTCGGCCAGTTTGAGGACCTGCTTTCCCGTGTCGGTCCCAGAATCGCCCGCCTAGACACCAACTACAGGCGCTCAATCCCACCTGCAGAGCGCCTGTCCATCTGCCTGAGGTTAGTAAAAGTATTTAATATGGTAGTCCTTTATTGATACCTGTGCTAATATATGCTAAACTATCCATTTATACACTGCTAACGTGGATGTGCTATGCTAACAGTGAATGCTCGGTTTTTACTGAAAGCAAACTGTGGTACGGAGACGACTGTTTATAATATTTCTAGTGATACTCAGAAGGTCTCATCAAGTCCCGATTTAATTCGATTTATGCTGTTATCAGTGTTTGAATGATAGCATGTCTGTGGTGTCATATCAATGTATGCGCTCGGTGTTTGCTGATATCAAACTGTAGCATTAGGACCACTGAGTTAACCTTTGTAGTGATACTCACTCCTTTTTATTTAGACGGAGCGGAGAAGTGTGTGAAGGCAACTTGTGTTCTCCACAATTTTCTGCGCTGTGTGGACGAGAGAGGGGCACCTGCTGTGGTGGAGCCGTTGCAAGGCCTGGGTCGTATGGCAGCAAACAACTCCTCCAGAGAGGCTGTCCTGGTGAGGGAGAAATTCATGGCTCACTTCTCGGCGGAGGGAGCTGTGTCTTGGCAACCAAAGGAGTAACCTGTTTGAAATCCGAGTGACTTCCCCACAACGGCTCTTTTAAGAGCCACCCACAAACCTCTAAAGAGTGTTCCTGTCCTTTTAATTTTTTCTTAATAAATGGAGCTCTACTCCAAAATAAACTAACCTATTTTTACTCTCTTAAGTAACTTGTCTTCACTATGTTCCTATATACAGTGTGGTGCACAAGTTTGGGAAACCTTATTAATAGTCATTATTTTCCTGTATGAATCGCTGTTACAATGAAAAATGTCACTTACATATATCATATAGGAGACACACACATTGATATACACTAAATATTTATTTCATTTCTCTTTTTTTGTGTTGCCAATTTATGCACCTGCTTGATTTAAACAGTTATTGCACACTTTCTGTAAACTGCATTTCACTTCTCAAATATCACTGTGTGTGTCTCCTATATGATATATTTAACTGACTATTTTTATTGTGACAACCAGTGATTTGTACAAGAAAATAATTACTTTTCACAATGTTGCCCAAACTTTTGCATCCCACTGTATTAGTATGTTTTGTCATTAGTATAATATGAAATAAATTCTACTTGTGTCAAGTCGGGTGCCAATATTTGCTGTGTAGTAGAACAGAGACATTTTGTCATTATAAATGTTTATTTGAAAAAATATAAATTCATTAACAAAAACATTTATCATAAATATATGAAATGTAACTATTTACAGAGAGACAGGAATAAAAAGGACCCAGCTTGGAGTGGAAGAGCCTCAGGGAGAAGGAGGAGAAAAATAAGAACATTGTTTCTGCCCTGGAGAGCTGCTGCCTCATCAGAAAACTACTGATCATTAGGGTCCAATGTTTCCAAATTTAACACAGCTGTGCCGTTTTCAAAAACTAATTTATAAATTTGAAATTTCACGAATTCTCGTGTCTGAGGCGGCATGCTCTCCAGAGCAGGAACAAGGCCGAGGAGGAAATGTTCAGTTGGAGACGGGCGTGGCCTCTTTAGGGACTCCAGGATGGCCAGCTCCACCGCCGATGGACCGTCCTGGGACCCGTCCCTCGCCCGCCTTCGAGCTGTCCTCCGCTGTGGGCCTGTAAAACACAGCACAAAACAACACAAAGTAATGAGAAGGCTGCTACTAGATTTTCATTTTCAAAATTGAAAAAAAAAAACAGGATATAAACTGATTGGTTGTAGATATTTAGTAAAGGTGATCACAAGGGAATTCAAGCAAGTAAAAAGCTGTCAGTGCTTGATGTTCATACCTGTGGGTGCAGCAGCAGGAGCTGAGGGACCAGGGACTGGAGAGCCAGGAGAAGAGACAGCTGAGGACTCTGCTGCATGATTACTTGACTCTATGAAGACAATATTAAATGTTAATATTATTATTAATGTTAATATAGGTTGAAGACAATAGTCATAGAGAATATTATATTATTATATACTTATTATTATTATTATATACAGTGGTCTCTCATTTATTGCAGCACATGAACAGTAGTCACAGTTCTCACAAGTTGATTCTCAAAGTGAAAACCTTTGTCGATTTTAAAACGTAAAAGTATTATGCCGCGCTTTTTCTCCGTCTGCGGCGCCACTTTTGTGCGCCTTTTTTGCTCCCGGTGCAGGTGTGTATTTCCGAATGAGGCTCATAGTTATGAGTGTTTTTGTGCTGTTTTTTTCTATTGGACGTGATGGTTATCAAAACCAAACATGATAAGTTTGGCAAGCGCAGGAGACACGACACGGAGGAGATTTGTCATTTGGGCTGCAGAATGCAATGCGCATTGTTGAAAGCTGTACGGTGCAATAAAAAAAATCAGCGAAAAGGCGAGGCAGTGACGGATGAACAGCGGGACTACTGTATACTGTTTATTAATAAACAAAATATGTTCCTGTAGGACAACACGCATAAATTAACTGCCTACATTAACTCAATGTAAACATACCTTCTGACTGACACTCCCCTGCTGCCTCTTCGGGCTGTCCCTGGTCCTCGGGGGAGAAGTTCTCCACGGTCCGCACCATATTGCCGCTTGTCTCCCGCGGGGTGAGGAAGGGGTCCAGAAACCCCATGACCGCGAAGAACTTCCATCTTCTCCCCGATCCTGCTGCAGACCCACTCCTCTTCTCCTTCTCTGCCTTCTTCTCCTTATTATAAGTGTCCCTGAGGCTCTTCCACTTTCTCCTGCAGATGTCCTCTGAATAAACGCATTATCTTGTTAGCGGAAAGGTATTTGTACATCAGTGGGAAAATAGCGGGACAGTAGGCGGGCTTGCTAGCTTTTGCGCGGGTTCATCGGGTCAGTCTGAAAATTAAAAAGAAGGAATGAACTTACCAGGTTGCCCGATCTCCTCACTTATGTGTCTCCAAGCTAGGTCCTTTTTATTCCTGTCTCGGTAAAAGTAGTAGCTAGCATCGTACAGCTCCGGGTGATTAGCCACGGCACTGATGAGCTTTTCCTCCATACTGAATGAAGAATGAACGGCTTTGGCTGGATCTGCCCCTTTGACCTAGGTCAGAGCCACGTCACCAGGCCCCTGATTGGTTGTCGCGGCGCGATTTGACGCTGGAGTTCAGATTTTTCCAACTCGAGCGGTAGACGCGAAACGCGCGTATGCACAAAATGCAACACAAAAACTCACGCGCGTGGTTTTATTCGCGAGTCAAACGCGCCAGACGCGCTACACTGACGCGCGTTTCACGAGTTTTGGCGTTTTCGCGACGCAAATCTGCTTCCGAATTTTCGCGGGACCCGCAATCGCGCGTCATCGCGCTTTTCCATTGACTTTACATGTAAACCTGACGCTCTATTCGCGTCCATCGCGTTCGGTGTGAACACACCGTAAGTGAGGCACTGAAGGTTTCGCAGTCTTCTCTTCATGTCCAAACAACTTCTTGCTACTTGCTCAATTTTCACTCAACTTCCACAAATTATACATCAAAACGTAGGTATTTTTGCTGGCTTTCAGAAAATGTCATTATCATTGTTGTGGGATTTATAGAATTTTGGCAAATCTCCTCAGACCAACACAAAGTCTCAAAACTCTCCGTAGAAAGTCAATGGAGAGTTTGTTCAAAATCACCGCTTGATTTCTGTAATGAGAGGCATATTCGAATCGTCATATCTCCCTAACGAAGCGACGTTAAGACATAAGGCTTGTCCCAGTATATCTTCAGACATTCCTGACGCTCACAATTCAAGAATTATTTTCTCACCTATTACCGTTCTGAGATGAGTTAGACTTGTTTGAGGGTAGGAAATTCGTCCTTCGCTCAGATTTCTTCAGATTTCAAACTCTGGAAATGAGCCACTTTTTTCTCTCGTCATATCTTTTTGATAGATTTCCACAAAGACCTGAAAATTTCCATGGTTGTTAACCAAAGCCTGCTGTCTCTTACGGTGAAAGAATGATATCGATACTCCAAATATATTTAGAGTTAGAAAGCGTTGTTTGAGGGCAAGTCAAGGCAGTTTTTGCTTCGCCTCTACTCAGTTATGGTGCATTAGAAGTCAAATATCTTTAATAATTCATATTTTAATGATAAATTGTCAACACTTGAAGATTCCCCCATCTCTTCTGAACAAAACGGTGTAAGAATGACCATTCTAGCCCCTACGGTTAGGAAATTATGGCCATTTGTTTGGAGGGTAGTCCTCACTATGAGAAATAGACTGCAAAAATCCTCTCTCTGCTGCCTGTGTAAAAACGGCTGCACCTGTTTTGGCGGGAAAAAGTACACAGCCTCTCTGATTGGTGGATTCAAATTCAGCAGCTCCCAGGCTACTTGACTGACATACAAGCTTGCTTCTTTCTCTTTCTGTGTGTGTGTGTGTGTGTGTGTGTGTGTGTGTGTGTGTGTGTGTGTGTGTGTGTGTTTAGTGAGAAATAGAGAACTTTACCCTTATTTGGCAGCATATATTATAGTATTTCTGCTTTTTATAGTATTTCTGCTTTTTATAGGATTTGTGCTTAATATAGTATTTGTGCTTGATATAGTATTTCTGCTAAATTATAGTATTTCTGCTTTTTATAGTATTTCTGCTTAATATAGTATTTCTGCTAAATTATAGTATTTCTGCTTTTTATAGGATTTCTGCTTTTTATAGGATTTCTGCTTTTTATAGGATTTGTGCTTAATATAGTATTTCTGCTAAATTGTAGTATTTCTGCTTTTTATAGTATTTGAGCTTAATATAGTATTTCTGGTTTTTATAGGATTTGTGCTTAATATAATATTTGTGACAAATACTGTTCCCTTTAGGCTCTATGTATGTGTGTGTGTATCAATATTTCTCCTATTTAAAGTATTACTCCTCCATAATTGTATTTCGGTTAAATCAAAGTACTTTTACTACATCTTAGTACTTCTGCTCAATCATAGTATTTCTGCTAAATTATAGTATTTCTGCTTTTTATAGTATTTCTGCTTTTTATAGTATTTCTGCTTTTTATAGGATTTGTGCTTAATATAGTATTTCTGCTACATTATAGTATTTCTGCTTTCTATAGGATTTCTGCTTTTTATAGGATTTCTGCTTTTTATAGAATTTGTGCTTAATATAGTATTTCTGCTAAATTGTAGTATTTCTGCTTTTTATAGTATTTCTGCTAAATTATAGTATTTCTGCTTTTTATAATATTTGAGCTTAATATAGTATTTCTGCTAAATTATAGTATTTGTTCTTAATATATTATTTCTGCAAAATTACAGTATTTCTGCTAAATTATAGTACTTTTGCTTTTTATACTATTTCTGCTTAATATAGTTTTTCTGCTAAATTATAGTATTTCTGCTTTTTATAGTATTTCTGCTAAATTATAGTATATCTGCTTAATATAGTATTTCTGCTTTTTATACTATTTCTGCTTAATATAGTATTTGTGCTTAATATAGTATTTCTGCTAAATTATAGTATTTCTGCTAAATTATAGTATTTCTGCTTAATTATAGTATTTCTGCTTTTTATAGTATTTCTGCTTAATATAATATTTCTGCTTAATATAATATTTCTGCTAAATTATAGTACTTCTGCTTTTTATAGTATTTATTCTTAATATAGTATTTCTGCTAAATTATAGTATTTCTGCTTAATATAGTATTTCTGCTAAATTATAGTATTTGTGCTAAATTATAGTATTTGTGCTTAATATAGTATTTCTGCTAAATTATTATATTTCTGCTTTTTATAGTATTTCTGCTTTTTATAGTATTTCTGCTTAATATAATATTTCTGCTTTTTATAGTATTTCTGCTTTTTATAGTATTTCTGCTAAATTATAGTATTTCTGCTTTTAATAAGATTTGTGCTTAATATAGTATTTGTGCTTAATATAGTATTTCTGCTAAATTATAGTATTTCTGCTTTTTATAGGATTTGTGCTTAATATATGTCAGGGTTCTGGGTCTGAGCAACCCAGGATCCCTGTGCAGTTATGGACTACTTATATATATTACTATGTATTTTTGGTGTTGCTTCCCCGTTTGCTCTATGCTTGTACATATGTGGAGACACTTGTTAAATTCCCCTGGCTGGTGGACTCCCTCAATCCAGTTGTCCTGGACTTCCTGCTTTCCACCCTCCACCTCCACTTTCCTCCTCAGGCTGCTCACAGGCCCGGACCGCTGGTGGATTCACAGCCTGAGATGCCGGCCCCGACGTCTACACGGAAACAACGTTCGCGCTGCCGGCTTTCCTCACTGCAGCCTAATCCACGAACTTCTCAAGAGTCGGCTGTGGTGAGTAGTACGGACAATTTTCCATTTCCCTCACCATCTGTGTTTGTGTCTGCAGTGGACGAGCCGACAGCGCAGGTAACATCACCTCGGTCAGAGGTCTCCACACCACTCGCTGCTTCAACATCTGCAGCTGTGGCACCGCTGTCATCTCATCCGCCTGCAGTCACCCTTCTGCCATCTTCTTCACCGGCTGCTACGTCGCCACCCGGACCTGCCCTGCCCGAGCAGGAGCTTGGCGAGCCGGAGGAGCTCGCACTGCCCGAGCAGGAGCTCGGCGAGCAGGAGGAGCTCGCACTGCCCGAGCAGGAGCTCGGCGAGCCGGTGGAGCTCGCACTGCCCGAGCAGAAGCTCGGCGAGCCAGTGGAGCTCGCATGCCCGAGCAGTTGCTCGGCGAGCCGGTGGAGCCAGCGCCGCTGCCGGAGGAGCTCAGCGAGCCGGTGGAGCCAGCGCTGCTGCCGGAGGAGCTCAGCGAGCCGGTGGAGCCAGCGCCGCTGCCCGGCGAGCAGGAGAAGCCAGCGCCGCTGCCAAAGGAGCCCGCGCCGCTGCTCGGCGAGCAGGAGAAGCCAGCGCCGCTGCTCGGCGAGCAGGTGGAGCCCGCGCCGGAGCTCGGCGAGCAGGTGGAGCCCGCGCCGGAGCTCGGCGAGCAGGTGGAGCCCGCGCCGGAGCTCGGCGAGCGAGTGGAGCCCGCGCCGCAGCCGGGGGACCTCGGCGAGCGGGAGGAGCCCGCGCCGCAGCCGGGGGAGATCGGCGAGCGGGATGCGCCGCTGCGGGATGCGCGGTCTGACTTTGGGACTGTGAAAAACAACAAACTGTTGTTTATTGTTTTTGCTTGTTTTGGTTCTGGCTACTTAAGAGAGTCTTGGAGCTCCCACCGACGCGGGATCATTGCGTGAGACTCCACGTCAGTCATCCAGTTGTGCTTGGTTAGTGTGTGTGTATATGCCCGCGATTGTATGTGTCCTGACGGCTGCTTCTATTGTGTCCAGAGGAGAGGGGTGGAGTGCCAGACAGCAGCCAGCACGGGGAGTGCTGAGACACGGGAGCGGAGAGCACAAACAGTGGGAGAAGACACAACACGGGAGTCTGGGGAAAGCACGGGAATTTGTTGTTATTTCCACACACTGTAAATAAACGCACTGTTTATACACAGAGCACTGCGCCTGGGTCCTCCTTCCCCACACCCCCGTGACAATATAGTATTTGTGCTAAATTATAGTATTTCTGTAAAATTATAGTATTTCTGCTTTTTATAGTATTTCTGCTTAATCATACTATTTCTATATATTACTGCCAGGTCCCCAGGCAGCCAATCCTCTGTGAGGACTGAGACACTTAGCCCTGAAATTTACATATCAGGGCCTGCACGGCTTCCCAGCCAGCCAATCATATCTGAGGTCTGCCGTTTCTTCTCTCGTCATATCTCAGCAACGGTTGTACAAAGAGCAATAAAAATCGCAGTCAAAGTACACCAAAGTCCGCTGATTCACCCAGTACAAGAATTATGTTTCTAGTCCACCTAGTTTTTGAGTTACACGACGTTTTGTAACTCAGCGCGCCCCTCACCGCGATCTAATTCTGACTGCTCATGACCCTGTCTTCCAGGCGCCCGCTCTCTTTCCCAGTGGCGCAGTTGGTAATGACACGGGTCTTTAACCAAAAGGTCGTGGGTTCAGTCCCACATTGGTCAACATGTTTTTTTCCCTACAAATTAATACACTATCACAGATCAGTAATTCATATTCATCATTTATTACAATTCTGCAAACTTTTTTATGATTTTACCAGCTTTTCTAATATGGACCTCACATTCTTGTTAACACTCCATGGCACAAATACTGTTCCCTTTAGGCTCTGTGTATGTGTGTGTGTATCAATATTTCTCCCATTTTAAAGTATTACTCCTCCATAATTGTATTTCTGTTAAATCAAAGTACTTTTACTACATCTTAGTACTTAGTACTGGTAGTAGTACTGCTCAATCAGAGTATTTCTGCTAAATCATAGTATTTTTGCCAAATCATGGTTTTTGTGCCAAATCATAACATTTGTGTTATGTTATAGTATTACTACTAAGTGGAGGAATTTCTGTCATGTTACAGTATATGTGCTGATTACAGTATTTCTGCTAAATCATATTATTTCTACTATATTATATTTCTCTTTCTAAATATAGCATTTCTGCTATATAATTGTATTTCTGCTATGTTATAATATTTGTGCTAAACCAGAGTATTTGTGCTGAAACATAGTATTTCTGCCAAATGATAGTATTTCTGTCAAATTATAGTATTTGTGCTAAAACATAGTATTAATTTAAAATTACAATATTCATATTTGATCACAGTTTCTCTGGTAAATCACAGTATTTCTGCTATGTTGTACTATTTTTCTAAATCATAGTGTTTCTGTAATGTTTAAGTATTTTTGGCTAAATATATTCTTTCTGTTATCTTATACTATTTCTCCTAAATTCTTGTATATTTGAGAAGTTATCGTGTTTCTGGTAAGTTACAATATTTCTGCCAAGTTCTGCTATGCTATTGTATTTCTGCCAAGTATTATGTTTCCTCTAAGATATTGCAGTTCTGCTAAGTTATTACTTTTTAGCAAAGTTCCTTTGCTTCTGCAAAGTTTTTACAATTTCTGCAACTTTTCAGCTTTTTCAGCTAGTTTTTGCAGACAGCTTCAGCTTTAAAGCATCCACACTGCATTTTCGCAGGAAATGCAAATTTTTCTAGTTCTTTATTATTGTGTGGATGCTTTAAGGCATCCACACTATTGAGTTCCTGTTTCTCTTTATTCTTTATTATTATTATTCTTCAAGTTGCTTCCGTACGTTTTTCGCCGTAGAACTACTTCCACAATTTTTATGCTATTTTCACCATTCAAATTTTAAACTATTCTGCTATTTCTGCTAATTTGCGCAATATCTTTTGGTATTTTTTGCTATTATACTTTTTAAAATATTAAGCTTTTTATGCAATTTTTTGTCCCATTGAAATTAATGTAAAACTTCCAAAATTCTGCTAAATTTTGCTTGTTTTTGAAACTTAACTACTTCCTCATACTTTCACGTAGAACAACCATTCAAATTTTAAAATGTTCACAAATCATTGGGCTATTCATGTATATTTCAACTTTTTCATATCTGTTACCGTTTTCATCTTATCCCTCTTTAAGTTTAGAGTTGCAAAATTGTGATTTTTCACAAAATACATGCGTTGTTATGGTTGCTATGCACTTGGCTTTCAGTGTGGTACTGTAAGTTTCGCAGTCTTCTCTTCATGTCCGAACAACTTCTTGCTACTTGCTCAATTTTTACTCAACTTCCACAAATTATACATCAAAACGTAGGTATTTTTGCTGGCTTTCAGAAATTGTCACTATCATTGTTGTGGGATTTATAGAATTTTGGCAAATCTCCTCAGACCAACACAAACTCTGAAAACTCTCCATAGAAAGTCAATAGAGAGTTTGTTCAAAATCACCGCTTGATTTCTGTAATGAGAGTCATATTCGAATCGCCATATCTCCTTAACGAAGCGAAGTCAAGACATGAGGCTTGTGCCAATATATCTTCAGACACTCCTGACGCTCACAATTTAAAAAGTTTTTTCTCACCTATTACCATTTGGCCATGAATTACGTTTGTTTGAGGGTAGGAAATTCGATCTTCGCTCAGATTTCTTCAGATTTCAAACTCTGGAAATGAACCACTTTTTTCTCTTGTCATATCTTTTTGATGGATTTCCATAGAGACCTAAAAATTTCCATGACTGTTCACTAAAGTCCGCTGTCTCTTACGGTGAAGGAATGATATCGATACTCCAAATAGATTTAGAGTTACAAAGCGTTGTTTGAGGGCAAGTCAAGGCAGTTTTTGCTTCGCCTCTACTCAGTTATGGTGCATTAGAAGTCAAATATCTTTAATAATTCATATTTTAATGATAAATTGTCAACACTTGAAGATTCCCCCATCTCTGCTGAACAAAACGGTGTAAGAATGATCGTTCTAGCCCCTACGGTTAGGAAATTATGGTCATTTGTTTGAGTTTAGTCCTCACTATGAGAAATAGACTGCAAAAATCCTGCCTCTCTGCTGCGTGTGTAAAAACGGCTGCACCTGTTTTGGCGGGAAAAAAGTACACAGCCTCTCTGATTGGTGGATTCAAATTTAGCAGCTCCCAGGCTGCTTGACTGACCTAAAAACTGGCTTCTCTCTCTTTCTGTGTGTGTTATAGTATTTCTAAATGATAGTATTTCTGCTTTTTATAATATTTCTGCTAAATTATAGTATTTCTGCTTTTTATAATATTTCTGCTTTTTATAGTATTTGAGCTTAATATAGTATTTCTGCTTTTAATAGGATTTGTGCTTAATATAGTATTTCTGCTAAATTATAGTATTTCTGCTTATTATAGTATTTCTGATTTTTTTATAGTATTTCTGCTAAATTATAGTATTTCTGCTAAATTATAGTATTTCTGCTAAATTATAGTATTTGTGCTTAATATAGTATTTCTGCTAAAATATAGTATTTCTGCTTAATATAATATTTCTGCTTTTTATAGTATTTGTGCTAAAACATAGTATTTCTACTAAATGTAGTATTTATGCTTAATCATACTATTTCTATATATTACTGCCAGGTCCCCAGGCAGCCAATCCTCTGTGAGGACTGAGACATTCAAATTCACAAATCAGAGCCTGCATGGCTTCCCAGCCAGCCAATCATATCTGAGGGCTCAGGCATTCAAATTTGCATATTGGGGCCTGCAAAAATCCTGTCTCTCTGCTGCATGTGTAAAAACGGCTGCACCTGTTTTGGCGGGGAAAAGTACACAGCCTCTCTGATTGGTGGATTCAAATTTAGCAGCTCCCAGGCTGCTTGACTGACCTAAAAGCTTGCTTCTCTCTCTTTCTGTGTTGTGTTATAGTATTTCTAAATTATAGTATTTCTGCTTTTTATAGTATTTCTGCTAAATTATAGTATTTCTGCTAAATTATAGTATTTCTGCTTTTTATAGGATTTCTGCTTTTTATATGATTTGTGCTTAATATAGTATTTCTGCTTTTTACAGTATTTGTGCTTAATATAGTATTTCTGCTAAAGTATAGTGTTTCTGCTTTTTATAGGATTTGTGCTTAATATAGTATTTGTGCTTAATATAGTATTTCTGCTTAATTATAGTATTTCTGCTTTTTATAGTATTTCTGCTAAATTATAGTATTTCTGCTAAATTATAGTATTTCTGCTTAATATAGTATTTCTGCTAAATTATAGTATTTCTGCTTTTTATAGTATTTGTGCTAAAACATAGTATTTCTACTAAATGTAGTATTTATGCTTAATTATACTATTTCTATATATTACTGCCAGGTCCCCAGGCAGCCAATCCTCTCTGAGGACAGACATTCAAATTTACAAATCAGAGCCTTCACGGCTTCCCAGCCAGCCAATCGTATCTGAGGGCTCAGGCATTCAAATTTGCATATTGGGGCCTTCACGGCTTGTAAGCCAGCCAATCATATCTGAGGGCTCAGGCATTCAAATTTGCATATTGGGGCCTTCACGGCTTGTAAGCCAGCCAATCATATCTGAGGGCTCAGGCATTCAAATTTGCATATTGGGGCCTGCAAAAATCCTGTCTCTCTGCTGCATGTGTAAAAACGGCTGCACCTGTTTTGGCGGGGAAAAGTACACAGCCTCTCTGATTGGTGGATTCAAATTTAGCAGCTCCCAGGCTGCTTGACTGACCTAAAAACTTGCTTCTCTCTCTTTCTGTGTTGTGTTATAGTATTTCTAAATTATAGTATTTCTGCTTTTTATAGTATTTCTGCTAAATTATAGTATTTCTGCTAAATTATAGTATTTCTGCCTTTTATAGGATTTGTGCTTAATATAGTATTTCTGCAAAATATAGTATTTCTGCTTTTTATATGATTTGTGCTCAATTCTAGCATTTCTGCTTTTTATAGTATTTCTGCTTTTTATAATATTTGAGCTTT
The DNA here is from genome assembly GCF_963576455.1 of Neolamprologus multifasciatus. Lineage (NCBI taxonomy): Eukaryota > Metazoa > Chordata > Actinopteri > Cichliformes > Cichlidae > Neolamprologus > Neolamprologus multifasciatus. Next base: position 27,255,671 of record NC_140453.1, read on the forward strand.
CTGCCTTTTATAGGATTTGTGCTTAATATAGTATTTCTGCAAAATATAGTATTTCTGATTAATTATAGTTTTTCTACCAAATCATAGTACAGTATTTCTGCTTTTTATAGTATTTATGCTTAATATAGTATTTCTGCTTTTTATAGTATTTGTGCTTAATATAGTATTTCTGCTAAATTATAGTGTTTCTGCTTTTTATAGGATTTGTGCTTAATATAGTATTTGTGCTTAATTATAGTATTTCTGCTTTTTATAGTATTTCTGCTAAATTATAGTATTTCTGCTTAATATAGTATTTCTGCTAAATTATAGTATTTCTGCTTTTTATAGTATTTGTGCTAAAACATAGTATTTCTACTAAATGTAGTATTTATGCTTAATTATACTATTTCTATATATTACTGCCAGGTCCCCAGGCAGCCAATCCTCTCTGAGGACAGACATTCAAATTTACAAATCAGAGCCTTCACGGCTTCCCAGCCAGCCAATCATATCTGAGGGCTCAGGCATTCAAATTTGCATATTGGGGCCTGCACGGCTTGTAAGCCAGCCAATCATATCTGAGGTCTGCCGTTTCTTCTCTCGTCATATCTCAGCGACGGATGTACAAAGAGCAATGAAAATCGCAGTCAAAGTACACCAAAGTCCGCTGATTCACCCAGTACAAGAATTATGTTTCTAGTCCACCTAGTTTTTGAGTTACACGGCGTTTTGTAACTCCAAAAAACGGCGTTTTTCGCCTCTCACCGCGAGCTAATTCTGACTGCTCATCACCCTGTTTTCCAGTCACCTGCTCTCTTTCCCAGTGGCGCAGTTGGTAATGACACGGGTCTGCAACCAAAAGGTCGTGGGTTCGATTCAACCTTGGTCAACATTTTTTTTGCCCTACAAATTAATACACTATCACAGACAAGTAATTCATATTCATCATTTATTATAATTCAGCAAACTTTTATGATTTTAGCAGCTTTTTTGCCAAATCATGGTTTTTGTGCCAAATCATAACAGTTGTTTTATGTTATAGTATTACTACTAAGTGGAGGAATTTCTGTCATGTTACAGTATATGTGCTGATTACAGTATTTCTATATTATATTTCTCTTTCTAAATATAGCATTTCTGCTATATAATTGTATTTCTGCTATGTTATAATATTTGTGTTAAACCAGAGTATTTGTGCTGAAACATAGTATTTCTGCCAAATGATAGTATTTCTGTCAAATTATAGTATTTGTGCTAAAACATAGTATTCATTTAAAATTACAATATTCATAGTTCATCACAGTGTCTCTGGTAAATCACAGTATTTCTGCTATGTTGTACTATTTTTCTAAATCATAGTGTTTCCGTAATGTTTAAGTATTTTTGGCTAAATATATTCTTTCTGTTATCTTATACTATTTCTCCTAAATTCTTGTATATTTGAGAAGTTATGTTTCTGCTAAGTTACAATATTTCTGCCAAGTTCTGCTATGCTATTGTATTTCTGCCAAGTATTATGTTTCCTCTAAGATATTGCAGTTCTCCTAAGTTATTACTTTTTAGCAAAGTTCCTTTGCTTCTGCAAAGTTTTTACAATTTCTGCAACTTTTCAGCTTTTTCAGCTAGTTTTTGCAGACAGCTTCAGCTTTAAAGCATCCACACTGCATTTTCGCAGGAAATGCAAATTTTTCTAGTTATTCTTCAAGTTGCTTCCGTACGTTTTTCGCCGTAGAACTACTTCCACAATTTTTATGCTATTTTCACCATTCAAATTTTAAACTATTCTGCTATTTCTGCTAATTTGCGCAATATCTTTTGGTATTTTTTGCTATTATACTTTTTAAAATATTAAGCTTTTTATGCAATTTTTTGTCCCATTGAAATTAATGTAAAACTTCCAAAATTCTGCTAAATTTTGCTTGTTTTTGAAACTTAACTACTTCCTCATACTTTCACGTAGAACAACCATTCAAATTTAAAATGTTCACAAATTATTGGGCTATTCATGTATAATTTCAACTTTTTCATATCTGTTACCGTTTTCATCTTATCCCTCTTTAAGTTTAGAGTTGCAAAATTGTGATTTTTCACAAAATACATGCGTTGTTATGGTTGCTATGCACTTGGCTTCTAAGTGTGGTACTGTAAGGTTTCGCAGTCTTCTCTTCATGTCCGAACAACTTCTTGCTACTTGCTCAATTTTACTCAACTTCCACAAATTATACATCAAAACGTAGGTATTTTTGCTGGCTTTCAGAAATTGTCACTATCATTGTTGTGGGATTTATAGAATTTTGGCAAATCTCCTCAGACCAACACAAACTCTGAAAACTCTCCATAGAAAGTCAATAGAGAGTTTGTTCAAAATCACCGCTTGATTTCTGTAATGAGAGTCATATTCGAATCGCCATATCTCCTTAACGAAGCGAAGTCAAGACATGAGGCTTGTGCCAATATATCTTCAGACACTCCTGACGCTCACAATTTAAAAAGTTTTTTCTCACCTATTACCATTTGGCCATGAATTACGTTTGTTTGAGGGTAGGAAATTCGATCTTCGCTCAGATTTCTTCAGATTTCAAACTCTGGAAATGAACCACTTTTTTCTCTTGTCATATCTTTTTGATGGATTTCCATAGAGACCTAAAATTTCCATGACTGTTCACTAAATCCTGCTGTCTCTTACGGTGAAAGAATGATATCGATACTCCAAATAGATTTAGAGTTACAAAGCGTTGTTTGAGGGCAAGTCAAGGCAGTTTTCGCTTAGCCTCTACTCAGTTATGGTGCATTAGAAGTCAAATATCTTTAATAATTCATATTTTAATGATAAATTGTCAACACTTGAAGATTCCCCCATCTCTTCTGAACAAAACGGTGTAAGAATGACCGTTCTAGCCCCTACGGTTAGGAAATTATGGCCATTTGTTTGAGTTTAGTCCTCACTATGAGAAATAGACTGCAAAAATCCTGTCTCTCTGCTGCATGTGTAAAAACGGCTGCACCTGTTTTGGCGGGAAAAAAGTACACAGCCTCTCTGATTGGTGGATTCAAATTTAGCAGCTCCCAGGCTGCTTGACTGACCTAAAAACTTGCTTCTCTCTCTTTCTGTGTGTGTTATAGTATTTCTAAATTATAGTATTTCTGCTTTTTATAGTATTTCTGCTAAATGATAGTATTTCTGCTTTTTATAGGATTTGTGCTTAATATAGTAGTTCTGCTTTTTATAGTATTTGTGCTTAATATAGTATTTCTGCTTAATTATAGTATTTCTGCTACATTATACTATTTCTGCTTTTTATAGTGTTTCTGCTAAATTATAGTATTTCTGCTTTTTATAGTATTTCTGCTTTTTATACGAATTGTGCTTAATATAGGATTTGTGCTTAATATAGTATTTCTGCTAAATTATAGTATTTCTGCTTTTTAAGGTATTTCTGCTTTTTATAGTATTTCTGGTTAATATAGTATTTCTGCTAAATTATAGTATTTCTGCTACATTATACTATTTCTGCTTTTTATAGTGTTTCTGCTAAATTATAGTATTTCTGCTTTTTATAGTATTTCTGCTTTTTATACGAATTGTGCTTAATATAGGATTTGTGCTTAATATAGTATTTCTGCTAAATTATAGTATTTCTGCTACATTATACTATTTCTGCTTTTTATAGTGTTTCTGCTAAATTATAGTATTTCTGCTTTTTATAGTATTTCTGCTTTTTATACGAATTGTGCTTAATATAGGATTTGTGCTTAATATAGTATTTCTGCTAAATTATAGTATTTCTGCTTTTTATAGGATTTGTGCTTAATATATGTCAGGGTTCTGGGTCTGAGCAACCCAGGATCCCTGAGCAGTTATGGACTAGTTATATGTATTACTATATATTTTTGGTGTTGCTTCCCCGTTTGCTCTATGCTTGTACATATGTGGAGACACTTGTTAAATTCCCCTGGCTGGTGGACTCCCTCAATCCAGTTGTCCTGGACTTCCTGCTTTCCACCCTCCACCTCCACTCTCCTCCTCAGGCTGCTCACCGGCCCGGACCGCTGGTGGATTCACAGCCTGAGATGCCGGCCCCGACGTCTACACGGAAACGACGTTCGCTCCACCGGCTTTCCTCACCGCAGCCTAATCCACGAACTTCTCAAGAGTCGGCTGTGGTGAGTAGTACGGACAATTTTCCATTTCCCTCCCCATCTGGTTTTGTGTCTGCAGTGGACGAGCCGACAGCGCAGGTAACATCACCTCGGTCAGAGGTCTCCACACCACTCGCTGCTTCAACATCTGCAGCTGTGGCACCGCCGTCATCTCATCCGCCTGCAGTCACCCTTCTGCCATCTTCTTCACCGGCTGCTACGTCGCCACCCGGACCTGCCCTGCCCGAGCAGGAGCTTGGCGAGCCGGAGGAGCTCGCACTGCCCGAGCAGGAGCTCGGCGAGCAGGAGGAGCTCGCACTGCCCGAGCAGGAGCTCGGCGAGCCGGTGGAGCTCGCACTGCCCGAGCAGAAGCTCGGCGAGCCAGTGGAGCTCGCATGCCCGAGCAGTTGCTCGGCGAGCCGGTGGAGCCAGCGCCGCTGCCGGAGGAGCTCAGCGAGCCGGTGGAGCCAGCGCTGCTGCCGGAGGAGCTCAGCGAGCCGGTGGAGCCAGCGCCGCTGCCCGGCGAGCAGGAGAAGCCAGCGCCGCTGCCAAAGGAGCCCGCGCCGCTGCTCGGCGAGCAGGAGAAGCCAGCGCCGCTGCTCGGCGAGCAGGTGGAGCCCGCGCCGGAGCTCGGCGAGCAGGTGGAGCCCGCGCCGGAGCTCGGCGAGCGAGTGGAGCCCGCGCCGCAGCCGGGGGACCTCGGCGAGCGGGAGGAGCCCGCTGGACTTCCTGCTTTCCACCCTCCACCTCCACTCTCCTCCTCAGGCTGCTCACCGGCCCGGACCGCTGGTGGATTCACAGCCTGAGATGCCGGCCCCGACGTCTACACGGAAACGACGTTCGCTCCACCGGCTTTCCTCACCGCAGCCTAATCCACGAACTTCTCAAGAGTCGGCTGTGGTGAGTAGTACGGACAATTTTCCATTTCCCTCACCATCTGTGTTTGTGTCTGCAGTGGACGAGCCGACAGCGCAGGTAACATCACCTCGGTCAGAGGTCTCCACACCACTCGCTGCTTCAACATCTGCAGCTGTGACACCGCCGTCATCTCACCGCCTGCAGTCACCCTTCTGCCATCTTCTTCACCGGCTGCTACGTCGCCACCCGGACCTGCCCTGCCCGAGCAGGAGCTCGGCGAGCCAGAGGAGCTCGCACTGCCCGAGCAGGAGCTCGGCGAGCCGGTGGAGCTCGCACTGCCCGAGCAGGAGCTCGGCGAGCCGGTGGAGCTCGCACTGCCCGAGCAGGAGCTCGGCGAGCCGGTGGAGCTCGCACTGCCCGAGCAGGAGCTCGGCGAGCCGGTGGAGCCAGCGCCGCTGCCGGAGGAGCTCAGCGAGCCGGTGGAGCCAGCGCCGCTGCCCGGCGAGCAGGAGAAGCCAGCGCCGCTGCTCGGCGAGCGTGTGGAGCCCGCGCCGGAGCTCGGTGAGCGGGTGGAGCCCGCGCCGGAGCTCGGTGAGCGGGTGGAGCCCGCGCCGGAGCTCGGTGAGCGGGTGGAGCCCGCGGCGGAGCTCGGCGAGCAGGAGAGCGGCTAGCAGGAGAGCGGCGCTTTTTTTTGCGCCGCTGCGGGATGCGCGGTCTGACTTTGGGACTGTGACCTGGGAGGGTTTGTTGTTTGTTGTTTTTGCTTGTTTTGGTTCTGGCTACTTAACCCTTAAGCTACTTAAGAGAGTCTTGGAGCTCCCACCGACGCGGGATCATTACGTGAGACTCCACGTCAGTCATCCTGTTGTGCTTGGTTAGTGTGTGTGTATGCCCGCGATTGTATGTGTCCTGACGGCTGCTTCTATTGTGTCCCCAGGAGAGGGGTGGAGTGCCAGACAGCAGCCAGCAAGGGGAGGGCTGAGACACGGGAGCGGAGAGCACAAACACTGGGAGAAGACACGACACGGGAGTCTGGGGAAAGCACGGGAATTTGGTGTTATTTCCACACACTGTAAATAAACGCACTGTTTATACACAGAGCACCGCGCCTGGGTCCTCCTTCCCCACACCCCCCACGGTTTGCCATGCCATACCGTGACAATATAGTATTTGTGCTTAATATAGTATTTCTGCTTTTTATAATATTTCTGCTAAATTATAGTATTTCTGCTTTTTATAGTATTTCTGCTAAATTATAGTATTTCTGCTTAATCATACTATTTCTATATATTACTGCCAGGTGCCCAGGCAGCCAATCCTCTGTGAGAACTGAGACACTTAGCCCTGAAATTTACATATCAGGGCCTGCACGGCTTCCCAGCCAGCCAATCATATCTGAGGTCTGCCGTTTCTTCTTTTGTCATGTCTCAGCGACGGTTGTACAAAGAGCAATGAAAATTACAGTCAAAGTACACCAAAGTCTGCTGATTCACCCAGTACAAGAATTATGCTTCTAGTCCACCTAGTTTTTGAGTTACATGACGTTTTGTAACTCCAAAAAACGGCGTTTTTCGCCTCTCACCGCGATCTAATTCTGACTGCTCATCACCCTGTTTTCCAGGCGCCCGGCTCTCTTTCCCAGTGGCGCAGTTGGTAGTGACATGGGTCTGCAAGCCAAAGGTCGTTGGTTCGATTCCACATTGGGCAACGTGTTTTTTTCCCTACAAATTAATACACTATCACAGACCAGTAATTCATATTCATCATTTATTATAATTCTGCAAACTTTTATCATTTTACCAGCTTTTCTAATATGGACCTCACATTCTTGTTAACACTCCATGGCACAAATACTGTTCCCTTTAGGCTCTGTGTATGTGTGTGTGTATCAATATTTCTCCCATTTTAAAGTATTACTCCACCATAATTGTATTTCTGTTAAATCAAAGTACTTTTACTACATCTTAGTACTTCTGCTCAATCATAGTATTTCTGCTAAATCATAGTATTTTTGCCAAATCATGGTTTTTGTGCCAAATCATAACATTTGTGTTATGTTATAGTATTACTACTAAGTGGAGGAATTTCTGTCATGTTACAGTATATGTGCTGATTACAGTATTTCTGCTAAATCATAGTATTTCTACTATATTATATTTTTCTTTCTAAATATAGCATTTCTGCTATATAATTGTATTTCTGCTATGTTATAATATTTGTGCTAAACCAGAGTATTTGTGCTGAAACATAGTATTTCTGCCAAATGATAGTATTTCTGTCAAATTATAGTATTTGTGCTAAAACATAGTATTCATTTAAAATTACAATATTCATAGTTCATCACAGTGTCTCTGGTAAATCACAGTATTTCTGCTATGTTGTACTATTTTTCTAAATCATCGTGTTTCTGTAATGTTTAAGTATTTTTGGCTAAATATATTCTTTCTGTTATCTTATACTATTTCTCCTAAATTCTTGTATATTTGAGAAGTTATCATGTTTCTGGTAAGTTACAATATTTCTGCCAAGTTCTGCTATGCTATTGTATTTCTGCCAAGTATTATGTTTCCTCTAAGATATTTAGTGTGAATGCTTGAAAAGCATTCACAGTATTGTTGTTGTAATCTTTATTATTATTATTAGTGTGAATGCTTGTAAAAGCATTCACAGTATTGTTCTTCTAATCTTTATTAGTGTGAATGCTTGTAAAAGCATTCACAGTATTGTTGTTGTAATCTTTATTATTATTATATATTCCGTACGTTTTTTGGCATCTAACTCCTTCAAAACCGTTCAACTTAGAAAAACCATTCAAACACCGTTAGATTCCTCTTCTTTTGGACATGACTGCTTCTATTTTTCTCATTTATAACATTTATATTTTTAATTTTATTCAACTTTTTTCAACAAAAATTTCCCATGTATTTCAATGGGAGAATCTTCAAATTTTCATTAAACTTATTCATTTTTCAAATCTAACTACTTCCACATACTTGGACGTAGAGTCACCATTCAAGCTTTAAAACGAAGACAAGACATTCAACTATTCAACTTGTATTTATCTTTTCAATATCTATTATACTTTGTCTTCAGTTCCAGTTTAAGTTTCATGATGTTTTTTCACCCGTTTCAGAGTTTATAATGGGTGTGTATGGGACGGAATGTTGGGGCTAGAGTGAGACAGCTCAACTGCTAGAGTGAGAGGAGCAAAAAAATTAATCTTGAAATCTTCTCTTTAAACTGCTGCTGTGTCCACAGCGTTTGCTCTACAGGTATGATTTTACCCTCAAAACGTAGCCATCGCTGTCCTCTTTCATCCAATGTGTTTATTATACTAATAGGTGTTATGGTTCTTTCATAAATGTCACCAATGCACAGCCTCCTCCCTCCAACTCTTCCATAGACTCTAATGTTAAAATGGCTCAGAAGGTTCATTTGAAAATCAGAAGAGCATGGTGTCTTTCCACTGTCACCACGTCCATATAATAAACTCCACAGGCATGAAAACTGAGAATTCAGTAGACCAGACATTGCTTCCGCTCACGGTGAAAGAATTTTGTCAATACGACCTGTACTTTTCATTTGGGAACGATTTGTTTCGGGCTGACTTTTCTGTTCATTTTAAGTAGCAAAAGTGAGGGGCATGTCTGTGTGCGTGTCACACCTGCCTACCTAACGAGCTCTGCCTGCCACTCTGCCAAGATTCATCTTAAACACTTCTCTTTCAACTGCTGCTGTGTCCACAGCGTTTGCTCTACAGGTATGATTTTACCCTCAAAATGTAGCCATCGTTGTCCTCTTTCATCCAATATGTTTATTATAGTAATAGGTGTTATGGTTCTTTCATAAATGTCACCGATGCACAGCCTCCTCCCTCCAACTCTTCCATAGACTCTAATGTTAAAATGGCTAAGAAAGTTCGTTTGAAAATCAGAAGAGCGTGGTATCTTTACACTGTCACCACGTCAATGTAATAAACTCCACACCCATGAAAACCGAGAATTATGTAGACTAGACATTGCTGGTGCTTACGGTGAAAGAATTTTGTCGATACAACGTGTACTTTTCATTTGGGAAGAATTTGTTTGGGGCTGACTTTTCTGTTCATTTTAAGCAGCAAAAGTGAGGTGCATGTCTGTATGCCTGTGTATGGAGCCATTGGGTGAAGTCACTACAGCAACTAGGCTCACACCTGTCTGCCTAACGAGCTCTGTCTCACTCTGCCAAGATTCATCTTAAACACTTCTCTTTGAACGACTTCTGTGTCCACAGTGTTTGCTCTACAGCCATCATTTTACCCTCAAAACGTCGCCATCATTCTTCTCTTTCCAACACCGTGTCTTTGAAAGCTCAGAGATGTAAACTTTTTAAACTGTGTGGATTCAAGTGGAGGGATCACATTTTAGTCATTCAGTGATTCAAAGAATATGAACTTTTAATATTCATTCAGATGTTTTCTGACTCTAATATTTTTTTCTCATTACTTAGGTTTTTCTAATTTACTTTAAAAACATTTTCAGCTATTTTCCAACTTCTTCTGTGTGGATGTCAGCTTTTAGCAGTTCAGCACTTTTGTTTTCAGTTTAAAAATTCAGATTTTTACATCTCATTCAACATTTTTAACTTAAATTCAGCAATTAATTCATTTCAATGCATACATTCAGATTCAAGCATTCACACTGCAGTTTCTTCAGAAAATGCACTTTCTAGTTAGTGTGAATGCTTGTAAAAGCATTCACAGTATTGTTCTTCTACATATTTATTATTATTTCATGTTCCGTACGTTTTTTGGCATCTATCTCCTTCAAAACTGTTCAACTTAGAAAAACCATTCAAACACCATTAGATTCCTCTTCTTTTGGACAAGTGTGCTTGTATTTTTCTTATTTTTAACATTTATATTTTTAAAATTATTCAACTTTTTTCAACAAAAATTTCCCATGTATTTCAATGGGGAGACTCTTCAAATCCACATTCAAATTACTCATTTTTAAACTCTTACTACTTCCACATACATTAACATAGAGCCACCATTCAAACTTCAAAACGAAGACAAGACATTCAACTATTCAACTTGTATTTATCTTTTCAATATCTATTATACTTTTTCTTCAGTTCCAGTTTAAGTTTTATGATGTTTTTTCACCCGTTTCAGAGTTTATAATGGGTGTGTATGGGACGGAATGTTGGGGCTAGAGTGAGACAGCTCAACTGCTAGAGTGAGAGGAGCGAAAAAATTAATCTTAAAATCTTTTTTAAAAACTGCTGCTGTGTCCGCAGCGTTTGCTCTACAGGTATGATTTTACCCTCAAAACGTAGCCATCGCTGTCCTCTTTCATCCAATGTGTTTATTATTGTACTAGATAGTTATGGTTCTTTCATAAATGTCACCAATGCACAAGCCTCCTCCCTCCAACTCTTCCATAGACTCTAATGTTAAAATGGCTCAGAAGGTTCGTTTGAAAATCAGAAGAGCATGGTGTCTTTCCACTGTCACCACGTCCATATAATAAACTCCACAGGCATGAAAACTGAGAATTCAGGTAGACTAGACATTGCTGGCTGCTCACGGTGAAAGAATTTTGTCAATACGACCTGTACTTTTCATTCGGGAACGATTTGTTTCGGGCCTGACTTTTCTGTTCATTTTAAGCAGCAGAAGTGAGGGGCATGTCTGTGTGCGTGTCACACCTGCCTGCCTAACGAGCTCTGCCTGCCACACTGCCAAGATTCATCTTAAACACTTCTCTTTCAACTGCTGCTGTGTCCACAGCGTTTGCTCTACAGGTATGATTTTACCCTCAAAATGTAGCCATCGCTGTCCTCTTTCATCCAATGTGTTTATTATAGTAATAGGTGTT
>NC_140453.1:27266711-27590996 GCF_963576455.1 Neolamprologus multifasciatus
CTTAAAGCATCCACACAACTAGAAAAATTTGCATTTCCTGCGAAAATGCAGTGTGGATGCTTTAAAGCTGAAGCTGTCTGCAAAAACTAGCTGAAAAAGCTGAAAAGTTGCAGAAATTGTAAAAACTTTGCAGAAGCAAAGGAACTTTGCTAAAAAGTAATAACTTAGCAGAACTGCAATATCTTAGAGGAAACATAATACTTGGCAGAAATACAATAGCATAGCAGAACTTGGCAGAAATATTGTAACTTACCAGAAACATGATAACTTCTCAAATATACAAGAATTTAGGAGAAATAGTATAAGATAACAGAAAGAATATATTTAGCCAAAAATACTTAAACATTACAGAAACACTATGATTTAGAAAAATAGTACAACATAGCAGAAATACTGTGATTTACCAGAGACACTGTGATGAACTATGAATATTGTAATTTTAAATTAATACTATGTTTTAGCACAAATACTATAATTTGACAGAAATACTATCATTTGGCAGAAATACTATGTTTCAGCACAAATACTCTGGTTTAGCACAAATATTATAACATAGCAGAAATACAATTATATAGCAGAAATGCTATATTTAGAAAGAAAAATATAATATAGTAGAAATACTATGATTTAGCAGAAATACTGTAATCAGCACATATACTGTAACATGACAGAAATACCTCCACTTAGTAGTAATACTATAACACAACAAATGTTATGATTTGGCACAAAAACCATGATTTGGCAAAAATACTATGATTTAGCAGAAATACTATGATTGAGCAGAAGTACTAAGATGTAGTAAAAGTACTTTGATTTAACAGAAATACAATTATGGTGGAGTAATACTTTAAAATGGGAGAAATATTGATACACACACACATACACAGAGCCTAAAGGGAACAGTATTTGTGCCATGGAGTGTTAACAAGAATGTGAGGTCCATATTAGAAAAGCTGGTAAAATGATAAAAGTTTGCAGAATTATAATAAATGATGAATAAGAATTACTGGTCTGTGATAGTGTATTAATTTGTAGGGAAAAAAACACGTTGCCCAACAGTGGCGGAGCGGGGGGGTGGCTTACTGGGCTTAAGCCCGGGTTGTTCTTTCAGAAGCCCGGGGTCTTTTGGAGTGTAATTTTTTCATAGTTAGATGCCTGGCTGACAACTGTATAAAACAAAAAACTACACACAATATTCGAAGCACATAGTGCACACTGTGGGAATTTACGAGTGTGCGTAAATCCCCCCTAATATTGGTATGATCCGAGCTCAGACACTAAGCGGGGCGGGGCAGCTGCTGCCTACGAGTGCGCTGTTGGAGAAACGCAGCAAGGCAGACAGAGGAGAGCTGAAGTTTGACCAGGTACCAAAGCAAATCATTCGTGCTGTACAAATAATGTAAATATGACGGTATATCATGAAAGATTGATATCAAACTGATCACTTGACCCATATTACGTTACTTGTTCTTCGAGTGAATCAACAAACGGTGAAATGAAAAGCCGAACAACAACAATGCTGTTTCTTTAGAGAGTCTTAGCTTACATGTGTGTTTATTTCATATTTTCAGTTGTTTCCCTCCACGGCTAAATAAATCGATTTCAGTAATGCACTGATATACAAGAATGGACATAAGGAGCTTCTTTCAAAGAAACAACTCAGGTAGATGTTATTTTATATATTATGCTTTGTATGTTGTTCAGTATATTTCTATGCAAAACAAGAGGAATTTCAATACACAGCAGTATATTCACAGTTTAAACCAGATATTTACACTTTATGGAAAACACAAGAATATTTTTTTACTGTTAAACATCAATTTAGAGTAAACTTGTTTTGTTTTGGATAAATAAATGTTGAAATATCTTTTGAATTAGTTAAATGTCAGAATAAAGAGAGACAGAGCTGTCTATTTTTATCACTTTCATCAAATTTAGGAGTAAATATACACTAAGTTTATTGACGATTCCATTCTGAGCTGAAGAAGCTTCTGATTGGTTAGTAGAGTCCATGTGAGTAAACTGGTGACACACCTGTGGATGCATATAAGGCAAAACACAGAGCCTGTTTCTTTAAAATGGGAAAATCAAGAGATGTCAACCAAAACACCAGAAAAATAATTGTGGAGCTCCATAAGTGTGGCTCAGTTTGAATACAATTTGGTGCCATTTACAATTAAGAAATACAGACAGTTTCTCTCTTTACTCTTAAAGTTAACAAATATGTTTTTATATTTATCAATCTAAAAAATAAACATTTAGTCTGATTTGATGTTACAATTAAAAAAGTGTTTTTATCTGAAGAGTTTGTAAATATCTGGTTTCAACTGTATATTTGATGATTGTCAGCACAAAGAGGGAGAGAGAGGAACAGAGAGGGAGAGAGAGAGGAACAGAGATGGAACAAGAGCAGGTGAGACACACATGTTAGTCAAATGGTTGTTTACCAAAAGTATCACCGTGTAATAGGGACTCATGTATCTCGTACCTAGTGTTTCTTTTTAGGTTTGCTATTTTTAAAATTCTATATTTATTAAGTTTTGCAGCTTGTTTGCACAACAAGGCTGACTAATTATATAAACTTTTCTGAATCTAAATAGTGGACTTTGGTAGAATTAAACAATAAGTGTAGTGCAGGTCTATGATGATTTTTAGTGCTACTGTCATCTAGTTCTGATTTTGGTTCTGTCTTGGTTAAGTCCTCAGTAGTCCTGATTTTGAACTGTTGTAGTCCTGTTTTAATTCCAGATCAGTTCTGGGTCTGGTTGAATTGGGGTTTAGTCCTCGTGTCTTGATGCAGCCCTGACCTTGTTCTGCCTCGCTCCTTAATTAAAAAAGTAGTTTAAGGTGTCCTGCATATGTGATATATATTTTTTCGTATATGAAGTCATTCTTTTTTGAACAAAACTCAAAACAGAGCCTATTAATCCCCCCCCCCCCCCCCCCCCCCCCAAAAAAAAAAAAAAAAAAAAAAAATCCCACATGCATACTACCCTTTAGGGCTAAGCCCCGGATGTTTCAAATGTCTGGCTCCGCCTCTGTTGCCCAATGTGGAATCGAACCCACGACCTTTGGCTTGCAGACCCACGTCACTACCAACTGCGCCACTGGGAAAGAGAGCCGGGCGCCTGGAAAACAGGGTGATGAGCAGTCAGAATTAGATCGCGGTGAGAGGCGAAAAACGCCGTTTTTTGGAGTTACAAAACGTCATGTAACTCAAAAACTAGGTGGACTAGAAGCATAATTCTTGTACTGGGTGAATCAGCGGACTTTGGTGTACTTTGACTGCGATTTTCATTGCTCTTTGTACAACCGTCGCTGAGACATGACAAGAGAAGAAACGGCAGACCTCAGATATGATTGGCTGGCTGGGAAGCCGTGCAGGCCCTGATATGTAAATTTCAGGGCTAAGTGTCTCAGTCCTCACAGAGGATTGGCTGCCTGGGGACCTGGCAGTAATATATAGAAATAGTATGATTAAGCAGAAATAGTATAATTTAGCAGAAATACTATAAAAAGCAGAAATACTATAATTTAGCAGAAAAACTATAAATAGCAGAAATATTATAAAAAGCAGAATTACTATATTAAGCACAAATACTATATTGTCACGGTATGGCATGGCAAACCGTGGGGGTTGTGGGGAAGGAGGACCCAGGAGCGGTGCTCTGTGTATAAACAGTGCGTTTATTTACAGTGTGTGGAAATAACACCAAATTCCAGTGCTTTCCCCAGACTCCCCTGTCGTGTCTTCTCCCAGTGTTTGTGCTCTCCGCTCCCGTGTCTCAGCACTCCCCGTGCTGGCTGCTGTCTGGCACTCCACCCCTCTCCTGGGGACACAATAGAAGCAGCCGTCAGGACACATACAATCGCGGGCATACACACACACTAACCAAGCACAACTGGATGACTGACGTGGAGTCTCACGTAATGATCCCGCGTCGGTGGGAGCTCCAAGACTCTCTTAAGTAGCTTAAGGCTTAAGAAACCAGAACCAAAACAAGCAAAAACAACAAACAACAAACCCTCCCAGGTCACAGTCCCAAAGTCAGACCGCGCATCCCGCAGCGGCGCAAAAAAAGCGCCGCTCTCCTGCTCGCCGAGCTCCGGCGCGGGCTCCACCCGCTCACCGAGCTCCGGCGCGGGCTCCACCCGCTCGCCGAGCTTCTCCTGCTCACCGAGCAGCGGCGCGGGCTCCTCCGTCAGCGGCGCTGGCTTCTCCTGCTCGCCGGGCAGCGGCGCTGGCTCCACCGGCTCGCTGAGCTCCTGCTCGGGCAGTGCGAGCTCCACCGGCTCGCCGAGCTCCTGCTCGGGCAGTGCGAGCTCCACCGGCTCGCCGAGCTCCTGCTCGGGCAGTGCGAGCTCCTGCTCGGGCAGGGCAGGTCCGGGTGGCGACGTAGCAGCCGGTGAAGAAGATGGCAGAAGGGTGACTGCAGGCGGTGAGATGACGGCGGTGCCACAGCTGCAGATGTTGAAGCAGCGAGTGGTGTGGAGACCTCTGACCGAGGTGATGTTACCTGCGCTGTCGGCTCGTCCACTGCAGACACAAACACAGATGGTGAGGGAAATGGAAAATTGTCCGTACTACTCACCACAGCCGACTCTTGAGAAGTTCATGGATTAGGCTGCGGTGAGGAAAGCCGGCGGCGCGAACGTCGTTTCCATGTAGACGTCGGGGCCGGCGTCTCAGGCTGTGAATCCACCAGCGGTCCGGGCCGGTGAGCAGCCTGAGGAGGAGAGTGGAGGTTGGAAAGCAGGAAGTCCAGGACAACTGGATTGAGGGAGTCCACCAGCCAGGGGAATTTAACAAGTGTCTCCACATATGTACAAGCATAGAGCAAACGGGGAAGCAACACCAAAAATATATAGTAATACATATAACTAGTACATAACTGCACAGGGATCCTGGGTTGCTCAGACCCAGAACCCTGACATATATTAAGCACAAATCCTATAAAAAGCAGAAATACTATAATTTAGCAGAAATACTATATTAAGCACAAATCCTATATTAAGCACAATTCGTATAAAAAGCAGAAATACTATAAAAAGCAGAAATACTATAATTTAGCAGAAACACTATAAAAAGCAGAAATAGTATAATGTAGCAGAAATACTATAATTTAGCAGAAATACTATATTAAGCAGAAATACTATAAAAAGCAGAAATACTATAATTTAGCAGAAACACTATAAAAAGCAGAAATAGTATAATGTAGCAGAAATACTATAATTTAGCAGAAATACTATATTAAGCAGAAATACTATAAAAAGCAGAAATACTATAAAAAGCAGAAATAGTATAATGTAGCAGAAATACTATAATTTAGCAGAAATACTATATTAAGCAGAAATACTATAGAAAGCAGAAATACCTTAAGAAGCAGAAATACTATCATTTAGCAGAAATACTATAAAAAGCAGAAATACTATCATTTAGAAATACTATAACACACACAGAAAGAGAGAGAAGCCAGTTTTTAGGTCAGTCAAGCAGCCTGGGAGCTGCTGAATTTGAATCCACCAATCAGAGAGGCTGTGTACTTTTTTCCCGCCAAAACAGGTGCAGCCGTTTTTACACACGCAGCAGAGAGGCAGGATTTTTGCAGTCTATTTCTCATAGTGAGGACTAAACTCAAACAAATGACCATAATTTCCTAACCGTAGGGGCTAGAACGGTCATTCTTACACCGTTTTGTTCAGAAGAGATGGGGGAATCTTCAAGTGTTGACAATTTATCATTAAAATATGAATTATTAAAGATATTGACTTCTAATGCACCATAACTGAGTAGAGGCGAAGCAAAACCTGCCTTGACCTGCCCTCAAACAACGCTTTCTAACTCTAAATCTATTTGGAGTATCGATATCATTCTTTCACCGTAAGAGACAGCAGGCTTTGGTGAACAGTCATGGAAATTTTCAGGTCTCTGTGGAAATCCAAAAAAAAGATATGACGAGAGAAAAAATTGCCTCATTTCCAGAGTTTGAAATCTGAAGAAATCTGAGCGAAGGACGAATTTCCTACCCTCAAACAAGTCTAACTCATCTCAGAACGGTAATAGGTGAGAAAATAATTCTTGAATTGTGAGCGTCAGGAGTATCTGAAGATATACTGGGACAAGCCTCATGTTTTAACTTCGCTTCGTTGGGGAGATATGACGATTCGAAAATGCCTCTCATTACAGAAATCAAGCGGTGATTTTGAAGAAACTCTCCATTGACTTTCTATGGAGAGTTTTCCGACTTTGTGTTGGTCTGAGGAGATTTGCCAAAATTCTAGAAATCCCACAACAATGATGGTGACATTTTCTGAAAGCCAGCAAAAATACCTACGTTTTGATGTATAATTTGTGGAAGTTGAGTGAAAATTGAGCAAGTAGCAAGAAGTTGTTCGGACATGAAGAGAAGACTGCAAAACCTTCAGTGTCTCACTTAGAACCAAGTGCATAGCAACCATAACAACGCATGTATTTTGTGAAAAATCACAATTTTGCAACTCAAAACTTGAAGAGGGATAAAAATAAAATGGTAAAAGATTTGAAAAAGCTGGTTTATACCTGAATAGCCCAATAATTTGAGAACATTTTAAAGTTTGAATGGTTGTTCTAAGTGAAAATATAAGGAAGTAGTTAAGTTTCAAAAACAAGCAAATTTTAGCAGAATTGCAGAAGTTTCCCATTCATTTCAATGGGACAAATTAAAGGAAAAAAGCTTAATATTTTAAAAAGTATAATAGTGAAAAATACCAAAAGATATAGCCGGAAAGAGCAAAAATAGCAGAATAGTTTAAAATTTGAATGGTGAAAATAGCACAAAAATTGTGGAAGTAGTTAAGTGCCAAAAAGTGTACGGAAGCAACTAGAATAAAGTATAAAGAATAAAGAGAAACAGGAAAACAATAGTGTGGATGCCTTAAGCATCCACACAACTAGAAAAATTTGCATTTCCTGCGAAAATGCAGTGTGGATGCTTTAAAGCTGAAGCTGTCTGCAAAAACTAGCTGAAAAAGCTGAAAAGTTGCAGAAATTGTAAAAACTTTGCAGAAGCAAAGGAACTTTGCTAAAAAGTAATAACTTAGCAGAACTGCAATATCTTAGAGGAAACATAATACTTGGCAGAAATACAATAGCATAGCAGAACTTGGCAGAAATATTGTAACTTACCAGAAACATGATAACTTCTCAAATATACAAGAATTTAGGAGAAATAGTATAAGATAACAGAAAGAATATATTTAGCCAAAAATACTTAAACATTACAGAAACACTATGATTTAGAAAAATAGTACAACATAGCAGAAATACTGTGATTTACCAGAGACACTGTGATGAACTATGAATATTGTAATTTTAAATTAATACTATGTTTTAGCACAAATACTATAATTTGACAGAAATACTATCATTTGGCAGAAATACTATGTTTCAGCACAAATACTCTGGTTTAGCACAAATATTATAACATAGCAGAAATACAATTATATAGCAGAAATGCTATATTTAGAAAGAAAAATATAATATAGTAGAAATAATATGATTTAGCAGAAATACTGTAATCAGCACATATACTGTAACATGACAGAAATTCCTCCACTTAGTAGTAATACTATAACATAACACAAATGTTATGATTTGGCACAAAAACCATGATTTGGCAAAAATACTATGATTTAGCAGAAATACTATGATTGAGCAGAAGTACTAAGATGTAGTAAAAGTACTTTGATTTAACAGAAATACAATTATGGAGGAGTAA
Organism: Neolamprologus multifasciatus; assembly: GCF_963576455.1. Lineage (NCBI taxonomy): Eukaryota > Metazoa > Chordata > Actinopteri > Cichliformes > Cichlidae > Neolamprologus > Neolamprologus multifasciatus. The sequence continues at coordinate 27,274,469 of NC_140453.1, forward strand.
TACTTTAAAATGGGAGAAATATTGATACACACACACATACACAGAGCCTAAAGGGAACAGTATTTGTGCCATGGAGTGTTAACAAGAATGTGAGGTCCATATTAGAAAAGCTGGTAAAATCATAAAAGTTTGCAGAATTGTAATAAATGATGAATATGAATTACTGGTCTGTGATAGTGTATTAATTTGTAGGGAAAAAAACATGTTGACCAATGTGGAATCGAACCAACGACCTTTGGCTTGCAGACCCGTGTCATTACCAACTGCGCCACTGGGAAAGAGAGCTGGCGCCTGGAAAACAGGGTGATGAGCAGTCAGAATTAGATCGCGGTGAGAGGCGAAAAACGCCGTTTTTTGGAGTTACAAAACGTCGTGTAACTCAAAAACTAGGTGGACTAGAAACATAATTCTTGTACTGGGTAAATCAGCGGACGTTGGTGTACTTTGACTGCGATTTTCATTGCTCTTTGTACATCCATCGCTGAGATATGACGAGAGGTGAAACGGCAGACCTCAGATATGATTGGCTGGCTTACAAGCCGTGAAGGCCCCAATATGCAAATTTGAATGCCTGAGCCCTCAGATATGATTGGCTGGCTTACAAGCCGTGAAGGCCCCAATATGCAAATTTGAATGCCTGAGCCCTCAGATATGATTGGCTGGCTGGGAAGCCGTGAAGGCTCTGATTTGTAAATTTGAATGTCTGTCCTCAGAGAGGATTTGCTGCCTTGGTACCTGGCAGTAATATATAGAAATAGTATGATTAAGCATAAATACTACATTTAGTAGAAATACTATGTTTTAGCACAAATACTATAAAAAGCAGAAATACTATAATTTAGCAGAAATACTATATTAAGCAGAAATACTATAATTTAGCAGAAATACTATAAAAAGCAGAAATACTATAATTAAGCAGAAATACTATATTAAACACAAATACTATATTAAGCATAAATACTATAAAAAGCAGAAATACTGTACTATGATTTGGTAGAAAAACTATAATTAATCAGAAATAGTATATTTTGCAGAAATACTATATTAAGCACAAATCTTATAAAAAGCAGAAAGCTCAAATATTATAAAAAGCAGAAATACTATAAAAAGCAGAAATGCTAGAATTGAGCACAAATCCTATAAAAAGCAGAAATACTATAAAAAGCAGAAATACTATATTAAGCACAAATCCTATAAAAAGCAGAAATACTATAATTTAGCAGAAATACTATAAAAAGCAGAAATACTATAATTTAGAAATACTATAACACAACACAGAAAGAGAGAGAAGCAAGTTTTTAGGTCAGTCAAGCAGCCTGGGTGCTGCTAAATTTGAATCCACCAATCAGAGAGGCTGTCTACTTTTTCCCGCCAAAACAGGTGCAGCCGTTTTTACACATGCAGCAGAGAGACAGGATTTTTGCAGGCCCCAATATGCAAATTTGAATGCCTGAGCCCTCAGATATGATTGGCTGGCTTACAAGCCGTGAAGGCCCCAATATGCAAATTTGAATGCCTGAGCCCTCAGATATGATTGGCTGGCTTACAAGCCGTGAAGGCCCCAATATGCAAATTTGAATGCCTGAGCCCTCAGATATGATTGGCTGGCTGGGAAGCCGTGAAGGCTCTGATTTGTAAATTTGAATGTCTGTCCTCAGAGAGGATTTGCTGCCTTGGTACCTGGCAGTAATATATAGAAATAGTATGATTAAGCATAAATACTACATTTAGTAGAAATACTATGTTTTAGCACAAATACTGTAAAAAGCAGAAATACTATAATTTAGCAGAAATACTATATTAAGCAGAAATACTATAATTTAGCAGAAATACTATAATTTAGCAGAAATACTATAAAAAGCAGAAATACTATAATTAAGCAGAAATACTATATTAAGCACAAATATTATATTAAGCACAAATCCTATAAAAAGCAGAAACACTATAATTTAGCAGAAATACTATATTAAGCACAAATACTATAAAAAGCAGAAGTACTATATTAAGCATAAATACTATAAAAAGCAGAAATACTGTACTATGATTTGGTAGAAAAACTATAATTAATCAGAAATAGTATATTTTGCAGAAATACTATATTAAGCACAAATCTTATAAAAAGCAGAAAGCTCAAATATTATAAAAAGCAGAAATACTATAAAAAGCAGAAATGCTAGAATTGAGCACAAATCCTATAAAAAGCAGAAATACTATAAAAAGCAGAAATACTATATTAAGCACAAATCCTATAAAAAGCAGAAATACTATAATTTAGCAGAAATACTATAATTTAGCAGAAATATTATAAAAAGCAGAAATACTATAATTTAGAAATACTATAACACAACACAGAAAGAGAGAGAAGCAAGTTTTTAGGTCAGTCAAGCAGCCTGGGAGCTGCTAAATTTGAATCCACCAATCAGAGAGGCTGTGTACTTTTCCCCGCCAAAACAGGTGCAGCCGTTTTTACACATGCAGCAGAGAGACAGGATTTTTGCAGGCCCCAATATGCAAATTTGAATGCCTGAGCCCTCAGATATGATTGGCTGGCTGGGAAGCCATGCAGGCTCTGATTTGTGAATTTGAATGTCTCAGTCCTCACAGAGGATTGGCTGCCTGGGGACCTGGCAGTAATATATAGAAATAGTATGATTAAGCATAAATACTACATTTAGTAGAAATACTATGTTTTAGCACAAATACTATATAAAGCAGAAATACTATATTTTAGCAGAAATACTATATTAAGCACAAATCCTATAAAAAGCAGAAATATTATAATTTAGCAGAAATATTATAAAAAGCAGAAATACTATAATTTAGAAATACTATAACACACACAGAAAGAGAGAGAAGCAAGTTTTTAGGCCAGTCAAGCAGCCTGGGAGCTGCTAAATTTGAATCCACCAATCAGAGAGGCTGTGTACTTTTCCCCGCCAAAACAGGTGCAGCCGTTTTTACACATGCAGCAGAGAGACAGGATTTTTGCAGGCCCCAATATGCAAATTTGAATGCCTGAGCCCTCAGATATGATTGGCTGGCTGGGAAGCCATGCAGGCTCTGATTTGTGAATTTGAATGTCTCAGTCCTCACAGAGGATTGGCTGCCTGGGGACCTGGCAGTAATATATAGAAATAGTATGATTAAGCATAAATACTACATTTAGTAGAAATACTATGTTTTAGCACAAATACTATATAAAGCAGAAATACTATATTTTAGCAGAAATACTATATTAAGCACAAATCCTATAAAAAGCAGAAATATTATAATTTAGCAGAAATATTATAAAAAGCAGAAATACTATAATTTAGAAATACTATAACACACACAGAAAGAGAGAGAAGCAAGTTTTTAGGCCAGTCAAGCAGCCTGGGAGCTGCTAAATTTGAATCCACCAATCAGAGAGGCTGTCTACTTTTTCCCGCCTAAACAGGTGCAGCCGTTTTTACACATGCAGCAGAGAGACAGGATTTTTGCAGTCTATTTCTCATAGTGAGGACTAAACTCAAACAAATGGCCATAATTTCCTAACCGTAGGGGCTAGAACGGTCATTCTTACACCGTTTTGTTCAGAAGAGATGGGGGAATCTTAAAGTGTTGACAATTTATCATTAAAAATATGAATTATTAAAGCTATTTGACTTGTAATGCACCATAACTGAGTAGAGGCGAAGCGAAAACTGCCTTGACTTGCCCTCAAACAACGCTTTGTAACTCTAAATCTATTTGGAGTATCGATATCATTCTTTCACCGTAAGAGACAGCAGGCTTTAGTGAACAGTCATGGAAATTTTCAGGTCTCTATGGAAATCCATCAAAAAGATATGACGAGAGAAAAAATTGCCTCATTTCCAGAGTTTGAAATCTGAAGAAATCTGAGCGAAGGACGAATTTCCTACCCTCAAACAAGTCTAACTCATCTCAGAACGGTAATAGGTGAGAAAATAATTCTTGAATTGTGAGTGTCAGGAGTATCTGAAGATATACTGGGACAAGCCTCATGTTTTAACTTCGCTTCGTTGGGGAGATATGACGATTCGAAAATGCCTCTCATTACAGAAATCAAGCGGTGATTTTGAAGAAACTCTCCATTGACTTTCTATGGAGAGTTTTGAGACTTTGTGTTGGTCTGAGGAGATTTGCCAAAATTCTATAAATCCCACAACAATGATAGTGACATTTTCTGAAAGCCAGCAAAAATACCTACGTTTTGATGTATAATTTGTGGAAGTTGAGTGAAAATTGAGCAAGTAGCAAGAAGTTGTTTGGACATGAAGAGAAGACTGCGAAACCTTCAGTGTCTCACTTAGAACCAAGTGCATAGCAACCATAACAACGCATGTATTTTGTGAAAAATCACAATTTTGCAACTCAAAACTTTAAGAGGGATAAAAATAAAAGGATAAAAGATTTGAAAAAGCTGATTTATACCTGAATAGCCCAATAATTTGAGAACATTTTAAAGTTTAAATGGTTGTTCTAAGTGAAAATATGAGGAAGTAGTTAAGTTTCAAAAACAAGCAAGTTTTAGCAGAATTGCGGAAGATTCCCATTCATTTCAATGGGACAAATTAAAGGAAAAAAGCTCAATATTTTAAAAAGTATAATAGTATAAAATACCAAAAGATATAGCCGGAAAGAGCAAAAATAGCAGAATAGTTGAAAATTTGAATGGTGAAAATAGCACAAAAATTGTGGAAGTAGTTAAGTGCCAAAAAGTGTACGGAAGCAACTAGAATAAAGTATAAAGAATAAAGAGAAACAGGAAAACAATAGTGTGGATGCCTTAAAGCATCCACACAATAAAGAGAAACAGGAAAACAATAGTGTGGATGCCTTAAAGCATCCACACAACTAGAAAAATTTGCATTTCCTGCGAAAATGCAGTGTGGATGCTTTAAAGCTGAAGCTGTCTGCAAAAAGTAGCTGAAAAAGCTGAAAAGTTGCAGAAATTGTAAAAACTTTGCAGAAGCAAAGGAACTTTGCTAAAAAGTAATAACTTAGCAGAACTGCAATATCTTAGAGGAAACATAATACTTGGCAGAAATACAATAGCATAGCAGAACTTGGCAGAAATATTGTAACTTACCAGAAACATGATAACTTCTCAAAAATACAAGAAATTAGGAGAAATAGTATAAGATAACAGAAAGAATATATTTAGCCAAAAATACTTAAACATTACAGAAACACTATGACTTAGAAAAATAGTACAACATAGCAGAAATACTGTGTTTTACCAGAGACACTGTGATGAACTATGAATATTGTAATTTTAAATGAATACTATGTTTTAGCACAAATACTATAATTTGACAGAAATACTATCATTTGGCAGAAATAGTATGTTTTAGCACAAATACTCTGGTTTAACACAAATATTATAACATAGCAGAAATACAATTATATAGCAGAAATGCTATATTTAGAAAGAGAAATATAATATAGTAGAAATAATATGATTTAGCAGAAATACTGTAATCAGCACATATACTGTAACATGACAGAAATTCCTCCACTTAGTAGTAATACTATAACATAACACAAATTATATGATTTGGCAAAAAAAACACGATTTGGCAAAAATACTATGATTTAGCAGAAATACTATGATTGAGCAGAAGTACTAAGATGTAGTAAAAGTACTTTGATTTAACAGAAATACAATTATGGAGGAGTAATACTTTAAAATGGGAGAAATATTGATACACACACACATACACAGAGCCTAAAGGGAACAGTATTTGTGCCATGGAGTGTTAACAAGAATGTGAGGTCCATATTAGAAAAGCTGGTAAAATGATAAAAGTTTGCAGAATTGTAATAAATGATGAATATAAATTACTGGTCTGTGATAGTGTATTAATTTGTAGGGAAAAAAAACATGTTGACCAAGGTAGGATTGAACCCACGACCTTTGGCTTGCAGACCCATGTCATTACCAACTGCGCCACTGGGAAAGAGAGCGGGCGCCTGGAAAACAGGATGATGAGCAGTCAGAATTAGATCGCAGTGCAAGGCGAAAAACGCCGCTTTTTGGAGTTACAAAACGTCTTGTAATTCAAAAACTAGGTGGACTAGAAGCATAATTCTTGTACTGGGTGAATCAGCGGACTTTGGTGTACTTTGACTGCGATTTTCATTGCTCTTTGTACATCCGTCGCTGAGATATGACGAGAGAAGAAACGGCACACCTCAGATCCCAGCCAACATTTATATGTGGGGCCCATATGGTTTGGAAATGGGCTGAAAAATGGGCCCCATATAGGATTGTCCGCGGTTTCCGTAATGGCCCCATGTTAAATGCCCATATAGGTGTTATATTGGTAAAATCTAGGAACTAAATGGGCCCCAACTGGGCAACATACACAGAAACCCACCCGGGCCCCATCTCTCAAGTTTTTTGTGGGTACCATGTGGGCACCACATGGGCTAAAAAGTGGGTTTTAAGTGGGATTGTCCGCGGGTTCCATAATGGCCCCATTTTATAAGCCCATCTTGGTGTTATATTGGTAAAATCTAGGACCTAAATGGGCCCCAACTGGGCGACATACACAAAAACCCACCCGGGCCCCACCTTTCAAGTTTTTTGTGGGTACCATGTGGGCACCACATGGGCTAAAAAGTGGGTTTTAAGTGGGATTGTCCGCGGGTTCCATAATGGCCCCATTTTATAAGCCCATCTTGGTGTTATATTGGCAAAACCTAGGAACTAAATGGCCCCCAACTGGGCAAAGTACACAAAAACCCACCCGGGCCCCACCTTTCAAGTTTTTTGTGGGTACCATGTGGGTTCCACATAGGCTAAAAAGTGGGTTTTAAGTGGGATTGTCCGCGGGTTCCATAATGGCCCCATTTTATAACCCCATCTTGGTGTTATATTGGTAAAATCTGGGAACTAAATGGACCCAAACTGGGCAAAGTACACAGAAACCCACCCAGGCCCCATTTTTCTAGTTCTTAGTGTGTACAACATGAGGAAAACATGAGCTAAAAAGTTGGAATGGCATTATCAGTGGGTTCTGTAGTTGCATCTTACTTCTTGTTTGAACTGGCTAATTTCTGGCACTGGGCGGGTCCCATGTAGAAAAACAGCCACAAAATCAATTTAACAGACGGCCAATACGGCTTCTGTGACACAAAGACACTAAAAATATTAAAGCTGACTGCAAACAGAAACATCAAGAGGGGACACAAAACACATTTTGTTCACATTTATTTTGTCCCACAACTGTGGGTTTAAGTAACTGTATTCCAAGGAGTGTGAACTTAAAAAACTAGAAATGTCAAACTACATTCAAATTGCTTAGAGTTGGAACTGTAGCAACATGGGAAAAAATAAGGGAAACCCAGAACCTTGTCTTGAATCAGCAGGGGTGTCTGTTATGTTTTTTTACAGAGCCGTTAGTCTATTTTGTCCCCTAGCAGCCCTCAGTCCTCCTCTGTCTCTAGCGCCAGTGAACCATTTAGAGAGAGCTTTCTCTGCTTCTTGCAGGTTGACTTTTGCAGTCAAAGAATTCTTCTTCAGTGCCTCTGCAAATGAAGAAGAAAAATGGGTAAGCCAAAGTAAAGGTAACCGTAGCTTACTTCCTTTGGTGATGATTTACAAAGAACAATGTTTATTTCACTTTCTTGCCTCAAATATATAAGATGGCACAATAACCAATCTCACTTACACTTTCAAACACTTTATTTAAAAAAAGTGTCTCAAGTGAAACTAACTTACCATACACAACATTAAAGAGGCGCAAATCTCGGAACTTTTTCTTCCCATGTCGGCCAAGCAAGTTGTACTCCACGGCAAGCTCGGGTGATATGAGGAATTTCATCATTCTCCTTGTAGCATCATCTACACTTGTTCCCCCTATATCTGCTACCATGGCAACCTGAGGGGAACATACAAAAAGGACAGATTAGATACTGGCATCTGGGTAGGATGCCTCCCTGGGGAGGTGTTTTGGGCACATCCAACCAGGAAGAGACCCAGAGGAACACCCAGGACATGCTAGAGGGACTATGTTTCTCAGCTGGCCTGGAAATGCCTTGGGATTCCGCTGGAGGAGTAGGGCCAAGTGACTGGAGAGAGCAAAGTCTGGGCCTCTCTACTTAGTACCGGATTGGGTCGCAGGGGGGAGCAGCCTAAGCTTAAGATAATGGACCAGGAATGGAGGATAAATGGACGCTTTACATATTACTTAATGTTAATTGTGTGGAGATAAAATATATATATATATAAAAAAATATGGTAGTAACACAAGCTAAACTGTTAAACATTTAATTGAAGTTCCTTAATAGGGCTGGGTTCTAGATTTCTAGAGTCGATTTGATTCAGATTCACAAGGTCCCAAATCGATTCGATTCGGAGAACTTTTGTCTCAGACAGTCATAAATACTATCACCTGATCACGTATCAGTACATTTCCATATTTTTATATCTATAAAAGAAAGCTGACATTTGTGAGACTTTATCAAAAGTGTAAGCATCACAGCAGATGCCTTTGTATCAAAGTAACTGAGGATAAAACACAGTAAAACATGAAGCCGATTTTCTGGCCTGGGATTTTATAGCAGATGACCTTACAAATATTCTGCAGTAGATCAAAAACGAAAGAAAATAATTAATCAACATCTGAACATTACCTGATGCTGCTGAAGTGAAGCAGAGCAAAGTTAAAGGTTTTATTAGAGACATTTTGCAATTTTGCATAATTTTAAAAAGTTTAAATTTGTTCAGCAGCCTATTTAAAGGCAGAAAGGCTCTCTCTTCGTAAGTGAAAGGGAAAAAAATAAGCGACAGCACTGTAAATGCAGAAAACAGATTTTTAGATGGGAAACGGTTCTTGAAGTACACTGAGAGAGAGTGAGAGAGAGACAGCGAGCTCTGCGTGAAGTGTGATTTTACCGTGGTGGAAAACCACCATGGTTGGAAACCAAAACCAAGCAAAAGTAAGAGGGAATTCATGACGATGTTTACGTGAAGCGGAATTTTCAGTGTAGTTTGGATCTTCTTTTGCTGTTGGTTCAGTCAATATTGTTTGGAGAAAGATAAAACCTGCAGCTTCAGAATCTAACACAAAAAACACAAAGTGCCGTCGGCTGAGAAAGGCCACATCTCACTGATTCTGATCCGTCGGCGGGTCCGCGCTTTGTGTTTACATCTTTGTGCAGAATGCGTGTGCCTGCTCTCATTTACTTTCTCCAAACTAAAATGGGTTTTATTTGATAAGTCTATAATCAAAACCCACCCCTATTCCTTACCCCTTTATCATTTATCCATAATGTTAAGCAGGACACCTGTGAATATTTTGTTGATTTAGCTGTAAAAGTGTCATAAAATCAGCTGTGAGAGTGTGTGCTTTTATCCCTTTTTTCAGGATTACTTCTACTTTCCACATCTGGTAGTTTTTTTTCTCTACAGTAAAATTCCGGCAAAAAACAAACTTGAAATTTTACAGTTTTTTTTAACTGAAAAAGGCACTCATAATGTACATGAATAAAAGATTTAGAATAGGCAATTTGAATTATTAATTGTAAAACAGAACGAAAACAATTTTGTGACCTTTGGCCCTGTGGTTTGTTTTTGGGCATCTCTTTTCTTCTAAATAAGTCCAGCCGTGTTGGGCCCCTGGTAGAGCTCTGGTTGGAAGAGACAGGTTGGAAAAACCTGTCATCGGCGACGGGTTGGGGGCTAAAGGGTTAAAATAAATAGGAACTGGCCAGAATTTGCATAAACTATCATAGCAGAACAAAAATAAGAAATCTATCCGTTATCAAAGTCAGAACCAAATGCTTCATTAGAATAAAAAAAATGTAACTTTCTGGAAGGTAAACATGTGGTATAAAAGTAACATCTCAGAAAAAAAAAAATCATAGCAACAGAAAGACATGGTAGCAGATGTGATGGTCTCTGGCCTGCTTTGCTGCCTCAGGACCAGTAAGACTTGCTGTGTTAAATGAAACCAATTGTGCTGTATACAAAAAAAATCATGAAGGAGAATGTGTTTCAGAAAATATATCAAAGAATGTTTTCTGACTACTGTATAAAGAACAGTGGCAAGCAGAATGGGGAGGAAAAAAAAAAACTTACTACAGCAGACATGAGACTGGAGTCCTCCAGTTTTCCATTAAGAGCCTCAACATCGTCTTGGGTTTTAAGAGGTAAAACAACCCCTTCAGGGACCTCCGTAACTGAACCATTTTTCTGCTTCAGCAAGGCATTTAACATCTTGCTATGAACCAGTTGAGTCTCCTTCACTTCCTCTAAAATGGCAAGTACTTTCGAGAACATGGCTTCACAAGTGGGGCTGGCGGCACTCCGGGCAGCGGGGCTGGCGGCACTCCGGGCAGCGGGGCTGGCGGCACTCCGGGTAGCGGGGCTGGCGGCACTCTGGGCAGCGGGGCTGGCGGCACTCCGGGCAGCGGGGCTGGAGACACTCCGGGCAGCGGGGCTGGAGACACTCCGGGCAGCGGGGCTGGCGACTATACTATTGTTTTTTCCAGAGGGTCGCTTAAGGAGTTGTTCTGGAGGCGTGGGTGGAAGTTCTTCATCTGAATCAGAAGGCTCACTTGATTCAGTGTGGCTGCTCAGTTGATTCTTCATCAGTTTAACACTTGGCCTAGAAAGGTTAAGCACAGAACATTTATGACACTGTTTCAGAAGGAAATAAACTTCATCTTGTTTGTATGCTAGTACCACTTACTTTCTTTTTCTTATGCCATTCTCATTGTCCGTCAAGTCTGATGAATACTCTGCTTGATGCAACTTTGCCCTGGCATTTGCATAAGTTGCTATAACATAAATTGTACAGAATACAACATGTAAGATAAAATGTAAAGAAGAAATAAATCTACAAAAACAATGACAATGAAAAAACGGTTTCCAGTAGAATAGAACAGAATAATCCTTTAATTGTCCCACAAGGGGAAATTTGGTTGTAACAGCAGCCAGAAAACACATATACAAACAAACAGTACACAGGACACAGAACAGAAACATACAATAATACAGGGCCTTACATTTTCAAAAGCCTCCAAGTAAAATAAAATGTTCATGTATAAACTTTTAAAGAAAAGGAAATACAGATGTAGTGTACAAATAAAGTCAAACTTACCTGCATTTCCCATGACACGGACATTGCAGAGTATCCAGTTGCTGGTTGGTGGTGTTCCTTCCTTTACAGCCTTTGTCACATTCACTAATGAGGCAGGAGGCCACCAGCATAATTTTCTCTCTGCGTCATGGAACCACTCTGATGGAATGATGTCTACCTTCTTGCAGCCATCAGAGTCAACTTCATCCACAAACTCGACCACACTGAATGAAGACATCCTGTAAACGCCATTAAGTTACATGCTGTGTAGCTGAGGCAAAGCTACAAATGCATTACGAAAAGGTAACAAAATAATTGGTTTTGTAAATTTAGTTACAGGAGCACTAGCAAGATGACCTGACAGTTTTGACAACAAATGTACACCCAGAGATGTTGAATCAATAGGGTAGTTAAAAAACGCTGTTCCAGTCTCAAACAGTTCATACAAAACATGTATTTCTCCGATGAACAGCACAATGTTCTGCACAACTGCAACTTTGCCTTCAAGATCAAAACAATTTGTTCCATTGGAGGTGGAGATTATTTGATTTCCATGTCTGTACATCTTGTACTGAAAAGAATGATGGACCAAAAATTCAGTCATCATAGGTCCAGATGTATGTGGTTGCGTGAGTACACCCTCTGGCATTTTGCAAGACCTGTGAGCATACAATTGCTTTTCACAAACTCGTCTGACAATTTGCTGTACAGGATCCTGTGGTCTTCTCACCATCTTTTTTAACTGTCCCAAATAATTCTCAAATGGAAAACATGAAACCAAATCCAGAGGGCCATACTTTTTAGCATCATCTGCTAGGTGCAAAAGACTGTGTGTATTGTTAACTAAGAATTTAGTCCCATAAATCTTAGCAAAGTTGGCAACAAAGCATCTTAATAAATTTTTTGCATAATAACAGTACTCTTTACACAAAGGAGACAAAAGTATCCTCATAGCAGATGACAAAACCAGGAAGTTCTTGTACTGTGGATTGCACAGTTTCTGGAAAAGCACAACTGGTCCAGTATACAACAAAAATTGTCTTAATTCTGTAGCTTTCCATTGTCTGTACTCCATTAGGGACCGTGGCTTTCTGGAAAACGTGCGTGGCAGACTTTGCCTACACTGTTTTAAGTGATCAGAAATGGCAGACAGAGTAGAAGAAGGAACCCGACACTGCAATGGTCCCTTAATCCACAGGGCAAGTAATTTACGTACAATACCCAAGCAAATTAAATGCATATAGTCTAAGGGAAAGGCTGAAACCATGCCAATGCCTAGCTCTTGAAGAGGTTTATTTGGAGTTGTGGTGATCTTCATCTAACATTTCTTCAAACTGAGAATCTGATCTGAGACTTGAATCCATATCTGGAAAAATAACTTTCCCATCAACATAAACACCATACTGTGTACAGCGCTCACAAGAACTGTAGCCACCATGACCTTTGATGCATTTTAAATAAGCTCTAGCTGGGGTGTCACAGATAAAAGCATCTGGAAGGGGTACATTGAAGTGTTTTCCATTAAAAACAATACCAGTTTTTGTGACCTTTTTTACATCTTCTATAAATTCATGCATGTAGTCGTTCACCGACTCAGGTTTGCAGGGACCAGCATATATACCTATCATGAAAACATTTGCTTGTGGCAGTTCAACTATCTTACCTAAAATAGGCCACAGTTGCATATTAGAGCTCTTATAGAGAGGCAAACCATCAACATTAACACGAATGGTTAATGTATCAGTTTTCAGTTCATGTTGATTTATCATTTTCAGTTCTGACAATACTGCACTTTCAAGACCAAAATGGTAGTAACTTCCCCTGCCAATCTGTTTCACTTCACAGTCTTTTAATGTACTGAGCAAAGTTCTGGGATCCTTTGGCAAATCTAGACCAAGCTCCAAAAGTATGGTTAAGAGCTCTGACAACACAGAATGAGACACATTTCGGTTTGCTGCCCATTCAGCAAGTTTCCTCTTAGCATCAGAGTTTGACTCCCCATCAGGAAAGTCACAGTTTTGTTCGTCATCCGCTTCACTATCCATGTAAAAGTCATTACTATTAAAATCCAGAGGTAAATCTTCATCCAAGCTGTTACTCGAATATTCCTCTACATTGTCCTCTGCCTTGTTTATAGTCTCATCTTTATTTTCTATATCTTCAATATTTTCCACTGCTTCATCCACAGTCGAATGTTTGTTCGCCACATCTTCAGTGTATTGCAAAGCCTGGTCCACGGCCTTCTCTGCAAGTTCCACAGCATCTAAAGCAAGGCTCTGTAAATGCTGCTGAACTCTAACTTTAATTCTCCTTCTCCTCGTCCGTGATTTGGCAAGAAGGTAATCCATTTCACTAAAATACACAGAAGATTGTGTGCAGAATAGAAGTGTGAGCCATTTTCACACATACGGCAATCCAAAAAATTGCAGAAGATATTCTGAAGAGGAATACAGTGGCTTGCAAAAGTATTCGCCCCCCTTGAACTTTTCCACATTTTGTCACATTACAGCCACAAGCAGGAATCAATTTTATTGGAATTCCATGTGAAAGACCAATACAAAGTGGTGTACACGTGAGAAGTGGAACAAAAATCATACATGATTCCAAACATTTTTTACAAATAGATAACTGCAAAGTGGGGTGTGCGTAATTATTAAGACCCCTTTGGTCTGAGTGCAGTCAGTTGCCCATAGACATTGCCTGATGAGTGCTAATGACTAAATAGAGTGCACCTGTGATCTAATGTCAGTACAGCTGCTCTGTGACGGCCTCAGAGATTGTCTAAGAGAATATTGGGAGCAACAACACCATGAAGTCCAAAGAACACACCAGACAGGTCAGGGATAAAGTTATTGAGAAATTCAAAGCAGGCTTAGGCTACAAAAAGATTTCCCAAGCCTTGAACATCCCACGGAGCACTGTTCAAGCCATCATTCAGAAATGGAAGGAGTATGGCACAACTGTAAACCTACCAAGACAAGGCCGTCCACCTAAACTCACAGGCCGAACAAGGAGGGCGCTGCAGAGAAAGAGAGAAATGCAGCCAAGAGGCCCATGGTGACTCTGGATGAGCTGCAGAGATCTATAGCTCAGGTGGGGGAATCTGTCCATAGGACAACTATTAGTCGTGCACTGCACAAAGTTGGCCTTCATGGAAGAGTGGCAAGAAGAAATCCATTGTTAACAGAAAACCATAAGAAGTCCCGTTTGCAGTTTGCCACAAGCCATGTGGGGGACACAGCAAACATGTGGAAGAAGATGCCCTGGTCAGATGAGACCAAAAATTGAACTTTTTGGCCAAAATGCAAAACGCTATGTGTGGCAGAAAACTAACACTGCACACACTCTGAACACACCATCCCCACTATTGGTCTTTCACGTGGGATTCCAATAAACTTGATTCATGTTTGTGGCTGTAATGTGACAAAATGTGGAAAAGTTCAAGGGGGCTGAATACTTTTGCAAGCCACTGTATGTGGAAACATTGTTTGTAAAAAACATTTCAGCCAGAGTGGAGATTTTCCATCAATCTACACTGTAAAATGTATAAATCAGCAAGTGATAAATTATCACTGTTGCTGGTATTTTCTCAAAGAGTTGTATGTGATAGAAATTGCTGTTTATAGTCCTCCTGTACATCTGCATGTTGCTTCCCAATTAAAATCTATAATTGTGGGGATTCATATTCATGTGATACTTATAACAGTTATCAAGTATACCAATTTAACTTTGCTGATGTGCTTGAAGGAAAATGGTTATTTCCATGTATTTCCCTATTCTGCCTTTAATTTTGAGGAGTTCCTTCTAGCTGTTACAGTGCTATGGGCTCAAAATGTGGTCATAAATATGTTGTACTTGTAAATCAGTTTTGTACTTGTAAATCAGGATTTGTATGTGTAAAAAAGATTTGTGTGTGTGCGTAAAAAAGATTTGTGTGTGGACTTAGCCAAAAAGAACCCTGCAAGTTACAAGTATGAATTTTGACCCTATTTTTCTTCCTTTCATCTGATTAGTCAATGTCATGTCAATCACAAATGTGACAATCCAATCAGAGAACAGATGGGTTTGGCTGTTGGAGGGGCGCTTTTTTGAACTGCAGGTCTTTGAAGGGAATAAATGCCCTTTTACATGCCAACCCAGCGTTTTCCTTCATCACCAGGAGGGAAAACAGTCTGTGGTCATCCGACTTTGGTGATTTTTGTGTCACAGGTCTACGTGCTTAATACAGGGACTTCCACAGCCTTTTCAACAGCGCTGTGGGGGGGAGGGGGGAAGGCAGAGTTTTGGAAATTACAGTCTTCATTACAAAGCTTTCTCCGTTATGAATTAGCATACATGTTTTTATTGAACATTTGAAGAACTAGCCAAAAAAAAAAAAAACTCTTGTAGAGAACATAAAGTCAGAGATAGAAACGACAAGGAGCAGGTGCATCTAGTGCAGGTAGAGCTGCTTCAAAAACCCACAGAGTTCAGCAGCCAGCGCAAGAAATTCTGGATCCTTAGCTTTTAGTTAGCATTAGCAGCACATCCTGCGTCCGATGTGAAAGGACTTTCATGCTGCGCACTGTGACTCACAGCAATGGTCCCAGGTCAGCCCTGACTTTGTGTTAAACTAATCCTAAAGTAATAATGGTATTTCTAACCACTGATATACCACAACTTTATCCTTTCAACAGCTGCTGAAAGTTAGGGGACCTAGCTTCTATCAGATATTTATATAGAGATCCTCCTGCTTCAAACTGTGTTACCCTTCAAGGACCTGCAGTTCAAAAAAGCTCCCCTCCGACAGCCAAACCCATCTGTTTTCTGATTGGATTGTTACATTTGTGATTGATATGACATTGAGCAATCAGATGAAAGGAAGAAAAATAGGGTCAAAATTCGTACTTGTAACGTGCAGGGGGTTTTTGGCCACACACAAATCTTTTTTACACTCATACAAATCTTTTTTACACACACACAAATTCTTTTTACACATACAAATCCTGATTTACAAGTACAAAATATTTATGACCACATTTTGAGCCCATACAGTGCACCTAAAACAAAAAATCTGCAGTGATTTACATTTGCTGAATGATCAATTTTGTAAAATAACAGTCTATTTGTGTGTGCACAGCTTACAAAACTGGCATGCTCTGATTGCATGCTAAAATGTTGTTGCTTAAAAATAAAATCTGTAATACATGATAATTAAGAACATCAACAGAAACACTTATTAAAAAGTAGATACACAATTTCTATAGAATGGAAAACAACTCAGTTAATTTTTTTCCTATGAATACCAGCATCTTAAACAACTCCAACAACTATGACGAAAAACGCTTTCCTGCTCCCCTCACCATCAGCTGATTAACACTGAGCTGCTGCTGTCAACACCATCAAACTTATTTAATGTTTAATGTTATGTTATTTTTAAATCTTTACCAAAACTTAACGACTGTGGATGCTCACACCTGCTGTTAAAAAAAACTGTTAGAGATTACAGGAGTAATTTCTTTCTCTTTTTTTTTTTAAATCGGCAAGCCTGCATTTTTGTTGGTTACCATGTTTATTACCACTTTTATCAGTAAAAACCTTCCTATAAAGTATAGATTTCAATTCAATTCACCTTAATGTGCTGCACTACTTACAGTCCTGTGAGCTCTGGTTACTGACAGCAGGTGTGAATGTTTGGAGTCCTAAACTCAGATAGAGATTAGAATAACAAGGGAATGTAAAATGTTTTGATGCACCTGACAGCAGCAGCTCAGAGAGAACTCCAATTGTGAGGGGAAGAGCAAAAGTTGTGGGACATGTGAAGAGAGCACTGTTGGCATTATGTTAGCACAAAACATTGAAATTTCAATAGATGTCTAATTATGAAATTGGTTATTGACTCCTGCAGCTAAATAAACATTTATACCGATTACCAGAAGAAGAAAAAAAATAGTAATGCAGTCCTTTCACAGATGTCCCATTAACCATCACTTTTCAAAATAATCCGTGCAAGCTATTGAATATGGCTAATAAGTAATACAAATAATATGAAAATGACTTACATGTCAAAGATAGTGTTTGAGATCCCAAAGAATCTAAATGTCATAAGGAAATAAAAGAAAGTACATGAGAAAGAAAAAGTTGCAAACATTTCCATTTTTTCCAGGATAATTTGATATAAGAGATTTACTTACTAATGCACAAAATGAACAGTGTAATTAGTAGTTTGAAATGCACTGCAAGTGTTTATATGGTAAACTGATCAACTCCAACAGCAAACACTGGCAGTGCAAAAATGTACCCAACTAGCTGACAGGCTTTAAAGTCACAGGAAGATATATATAAATGGTGACATATCCCAGAACAAATCTGAACATAAAAATATTATTAATTGTCTATCTTCAGCAACTGTGTGCTGTACAAGCACTATAAAATTTTAACATGTTTCATTTGCAGTTGAATG
Organism: Neolamprologus multifasciatus; assembly: GCF_963576455.1. Lineage (NCBI taxonomy): Eukaryota > Metazoa > Chordata > Actinopteri > Cichliformes > Cichlidae > Neolamprologus > Neolamprologus multifasciatus. Next base: position 27,292,004 of record NC_140453.1, read on the forward strand.
ACACAAAATCACTTAGGGGGGCACATATGACCTGCAGGCTGCACTTTGGACATCCTGCAGTAGACTGCTACATAGACTACTTAACTATGCATAGGGGGATATTCAGTGAAAGACTTAATTTATTAAATAGTTAATTAAGCCATCAACGGGAGTTAGATTTAATACTAGTGTTTTACACAGCATTCAGCTATAGTAACATGTTCTGTATATTCCTACATCACCATCTGATCTGAACAGCTGCACTTACTTATTAAATTAATAACTGCCTTGGCCAAACATTTTTCAGTAACCAATAACTAGATGGAACAGCACAGTATCTAAGGCTACGTCCACACATACACGGGTATTTTTGAAAACGCAGATTTTTCTGTGCGTTTTCACCTTTCGTCCACACGTAAACGGCATTTTCGGTTACTGAAAGCTGATACTTTTTTTAAACTCATGCCAGGGTGGAGATTTTCGAAAACTCCGTTTTTGCCTTTAGGTGTGGATGTAGGGAAACTGAGGAAACTCTGCATCAAAGGTCTGTGCCTTTTTTGACGTCACACCTTGCGCCAGGTTATTGCTTCGGTGAAATGAATTTCTACAATGGCGGACTTAGACAAAAAACCATTACTGTTAATTTTACTCTATGCAGTGTTTCAATGCTTACATATACACAGTTACTGTCCCTCCACACATAGGACTCCATCTTTGTTTACTCTTTCCCACCGAGGCTTCATGACTTCTGATTGGCCAACATTTCCACACGTTAGGAATATATCGCCACCTGCTGTTTTGGCATGTTCCTAGCAGCGTTTTCCTTCGTTTTTGGCTTTTACACGTTTACACATTTTTTTAAACAAAAACAGAAAATGTCCGTTTTCAAAATTACTCATGTACGTGTGGACGTAGCCTAAGAGAGTGATCCAGGCTGTGTTTAAGCTGAAAAAGCTGTGTTTCTCTCCCCCCCCTTCTTTTTGCACACCATAAATGCATATCTGGTAACATTACCATAGACGTGACCGGTAGGTTCACGTTCAGATAATGAAACATTTAAGCTGCAGGCATCTACTGCAGTAATTTAAACAATCATCTCATATCATACACCCCTATAAAGTGAGCTTTATATTTTACTTTATATTTTATTTTTACATGAGCACATGTATGTCATGTGGTACTGTATGACTAACTGCCATTTTGTTTACTGAGTAGTGCATAATGGCCGCATTACCTGAGCGGGAATCCACTAAAGCACAGTACTAAAAAATAAAAAAATCATTACTTTTTGAATTAATTAAAAATACCTGGTTGCAGATGCACAAAGGGAGAAAAAAACCGCGGTGTACATTATATTATGTAAATTCACAAACTGTATAGATATTGGTGCTATGGAAACAGAATAAGATAAGATAAAATGTACTTTACTAAGTAGAATATAGGCAGTAGGAGTTTTGTGAGTAACTTTTAATTATGTTTGCCAAAGACAATGACAGTAAATTAACCCAGTTTCACCTGCTAGCTAAGGATGTTATATGCCTCTCACCCTTATACAGTTTAGGACAAGTATAGAAAGCAAATAAAATAACCATTGATGATAACTTATCAAACCTTCAGTATTTACCTTAGTGTTAGTTTTAAATTCCTTTAAATAATCGATGTCCTCCACGTACTCCAGGCACCAGCGAGTGAAAAATCTGCTCACAACAGACCACACTAGTCCAAAGGCGGCGCAATCTGCTCCTCCCTTATTTAAACAAAAAAGACCGCGAACACCGGTTGCAATAGGAACCGCTCACTTTAAAAAACAACTTTATTTAAAAAGTTGTTTTTTTCATAGGCGGCGCAATCCCCTCCTCCCTCATTTAAACAAAAAAGACCGCGAACACTGGTTGCAATAGGAACCGCTCGCTTTAAAAAACAACTTTATTTAAAAAGTTGTTTTTTTCATAGGCGGCGCAATCCGCTCCTCCCTCATTTAAACAAAAAAGACCGCGAACACTGGTTGCAATAGGAACCGCTCACTTTAAAAAATAACTTTATTTAAAAAGTCATTTTACGCCTGATACAAACATTTTAAAAGGCAAACCATGCACAAGCTAAAAAGATAAATTTTAGTTTTGCTTAGTTTTTTAAGTATAGGAATGGTTAATATGTTTTAAAAAATCATATGTAATTATTGTCAAATAACATAAAAATCAAACAACATAATAATAAAAGTATAATTGACAGAATATATCATAATGATAACAATAGCAACACCTCACTTAAAAGCTCTTCTAAATAAACAATAGAAAAGTTTTTGAAAAGTTATTTTGAAAAGTTTCAAGTGTCAATACACCATACACCATACAGTTGAGGCGTGACTGCTGGAAAGGCCGCATTCCCTTTGCATCAGTTCAAAGAAAATATAAATTATTTCTGGTTATATAATTTAGGGACTCAAGTTGAAGAGTAAGCTTTATACTGAGGAGCTTTTACCTGATCAACCAAAACTTTCAACTTCCACAGTCTTTTTTAGTTTTTCATGTGAGTTATGCTTCCACATATGTAATATAGCTAATGGTCTTTTCTCTAATGCAGTATAGTGTGTCTGATTTACTGGAAATCGTCAACTGCATGTTTGCTAATGTGAACAGTCCTAATTGAACAACTGGAAATCCTGAATTTGCACAAAATGCCAAATCTGTATTTTTCTCTGTATAATTCACTTATATCTTAGGTTTTTTATTTGTATTTATTTATTTATTTTTTTGCTTTTGTTGATATTGCATGCTATAATGTTTTTTTTCTATTCTTATGTCCGTTTTCATCACATTTTATTGCTGCTGTGACAAGTGAATATCCCCAAGAGGAATCAATTAAGTTCTTATTTTATCTTATCTGAGCCTGGCCATGCAGAGCACTGAAAGTTCAAATACTAAGGCTAAAAACTGAGAGGGTCAAAAATGAAAAGTAAAGAATATTTGACTGTGCCTAAGGATAGCAGAAGTGATAGACTGAGGTTGTGCCAAATATTTTAAAGTTAGGGTGATTTGTTAGAGAATGGTACCCATGGGTGCTGTCTGCAGGTTATAAAAGAGAGTTATGTTCTTACTTCCTTTTGAGATTCTTTTTAAAATTTGACTTTCACAACTCCCTGGATTGTGTGCAATCTGTGATGGGCTTCTTTGGAATAAGTCCTCCTTTATTCAAATAACACTTTCTCAGGTTCTTCACAGAAGAAGAATCGTAAATGAGAACGCTACGTGATAGAGCCTCCATAAAAGGCTCTATCAATTTTAAAAGTAACCTTTCCAACACTGACTAGGACCTACATTGGATGCCCACCCATATGGATTTAATGTTAGAAACCCAAGTGGGTCCCATATATACTAAACAATCTTGAGCCCATGCCCATATTAAATTAACATAACACATATGGGGCCCACATAGACATGTTTTCAGGGTCTGACTTGCATTTGCTCATGTGTGATCCATATAGTTTGACCAGGTAAGCCCCACCTGTGTCATCAGTGCTAAAGAAATATATTGATTACCTCACTTTGCCCCATATGGGGCCCACATAGGCATGTTTTTAGGTTCTGACTTGCATTTGCCCATGTGTAACCCATATCGTTTGACCAGGTGGGCCCCACCTGTGTCATCGATACTAAAACATATATTGATTACCTCACTTTGCCCCACCTGGGGCACACAACAACAGCCTATCCTTAAATGACTGTGTTAGCCCATGTCTATCTTAGGTGGAAAACCCAAGTGGGCCCTACGTGTGTTTCCCATTTTGGACCAAGTTAAGTCTTTCCCATGTTTGACCCAGCAAGGACCTGCTATATGTTTCCACTTGGTTTTGCCCATATGGTTTTGATGTGAGAAACCCAAGTGGGTCCCATATATACTAAACAATCCTGAACCCACATAAAATATAAGCCCATATTAACTTAACATAACCCATATTGGGCCCACATAGACATGTTTTCAGGGTCTGACTGGCATTTGCCCATGTGGGACCCATACAGTTTGACCAGGTGGGCCCAACCTGTGTCATCAGTGCTAAAAATATATATTGATTACCTCACTTTGCCCCATATGGGGCCCACATAGGCATGTTTTTAGGTTCTGACTTGCATTTGCCCATGTGTAACCCATATTGTTTGACCAGGTGGGCCCCACCTGTGTCATCGATACTAAAACATATATTGATTACCTCACTTTGCCCCACCTGGGGCACACAACAACAGCCTATCCTTAAATGTCTGTGTTAGCCCATGTCTATCCTAGGTGGAAAACCCAAGTGGGTCCTACGTGTGTTTCCCATTTTGGACCAAGTTAAGTGTTTCCCATGTTTGACCCAGCTAGGACCTACTAAAAGCGCCCACTTGGGATTCCCCATATGGGTTTAATGTGAAAAACCCAAGTAGGCCCCATACAAAAAGCCCAGTTTGAGCCCATGCCCACATGATACCCATCCAGCCCGCGCAAAAACCAGGTGGGGCCCATATATACATGTTGGCTGGGATATGATTGGCTGGCTTACAAGCCGTGAAGGCCCCAATATGCAAATTTGAATGCCTGAGCCCTCAGATATGATTGGCTGGCTGGGAAGCCGTGCAGGCTCTGATTTGTAAATTTGAATGAGTCAGTCCTCACAGAGGATTGGCTGCCTGGGGACCTGGCAGTAATATATAGAAATAGTATGATTAAGCATAAATACTACATTTAGTAGAAATACTATGTTTTAGCACAAATACTATAAAAAAAATAAATACTATAATTTAGCAGAAATACTATAAAAAGCAGAAATACTATAATTTAGCAGAAATACTATAATTTAGCAGAAATACTATAATTTAGCAGAAATACTATAAAAAGCAGAAATACTATAATTAAGCACAAATACTATATTAAGCACAAATACTATATTAAGAACAAATCCTATAAAAAGCAGAAATACTATAATTTAGCAGAAATACTATATTAAGCAGAAATACTATGATTTAGCAGAAATACTATGATTTAGCAGAAATACTATATTAAGCAGAAATACTATATTAAGCAAAAATACTATAAAAAGCAGAAATACTATAAAAAGCAGAAATACTATAATTTAGCAGAAATACTATATTAAGCAGAAATACTGTATTTAGCACAAGTACCGAAAAGTAGCAGAAATACTATGATTGAACAGAAGTGCTAAGATGTAGTAAAAGTACTTTGATTTAACAGAAATACAATTATGGAGGAGTAATACTTTAAAATGGGAGAAATATTGATACACACACACATACACAGAGCCTAAAGGGAACAGTATTTGTGCCATGGAGTGTTAACAAGAATGTGAGGTCCATATTAGAAAAGCTGGTAAAATGATAAAAGTTTGTAGAATTGTAATAAATGATGAATATGAATTACTGGTCTGTGATAGTGAATTAATTTGTAGGGAAAAAAACATGTTGATCAAGGTTGAATCGAACCAACGACCTTTGGGTTGCAGACCCGTGTCATTACCAACTGCGCCACTGGCAAAGAGAGTGGGTGCCTGGAAAACAGGGTGATGAGCAGTCAGAATTAGATCGGTGAGAGGCGAAAAACGCCGTCTTTTGGAGTTACAAAACGTCGTGTAACTCAAAAACTAGGTGGACTAGAAGCATAATTCTTGTACTGGGTGAATCAGCGGACTTTGGTGTACTTTGACTGCGATTTTCATTGCTCTTTGTACATCCGTCGCTGAGATATGACGAGAGAAGAAACAGCAGACCTCAGATATGATTGCTGGCTTACAAGCCGTGAAGGCCCCAATATGCAAATTTGAATGCCTGAGCCCTCAGATATGATTGGCTGGCTTACAAGCCGTGAAGGCCCCAATATGCAAATTTGAATGCCTGAGCCCTCAGATACGATTGGCTGGCTGGGAAGCCGTGAAGGCTCTGATTTGTAAATTTGAATGTCTGTCCTCAGAGAGGATTGGCTGCCTGGGGACCTGGCAGTAATATATAGAAATAGTATAATTAAGCATAAATACTACATTTAGTAGAAATACTATGTTTTAGCACAAATACTATAAAAAGCAGAAATACTATAATTTAGCAGAAATACTATATTAAGCAGAAATACTATAATTTAGCAGAAATACTATAATTTAGCAGAAATACTATAAAAAGCAGAAATACTATAATTAAGCAGAAATACTATATTAAGCACAAATACTATATTAAGCACAAATACTATAAAAAGCAGAAACACTATAATTTAGCAGAAATACTATATTAAGCACAAATACTGTAAAAAGCAGAAATACTATATTAAGCACAAATCATATAAAAAGCAGAAATCCTATAAAAAGCAGAAATACTATAATTTAGCAGAAATACTATAATTTAGCAGAAATACTATAAAAAGCAGAAATACTATAATTTAGAAATACTATAACACAACACAGAAAGAGAGAGAAGCAAGCTTTTAGGTCAGTCAAGCAGCCTGGGAGCTGCTAAATTTGAATCCACCAATCAGAGAGGCTGTGTACTTTTCCCCGCCAAAACAGGTGCAGCCGTTTTTACACATGCAGCAGAGAGACAGGATTTTTGCAGGCCCCAATATGCAAATTTGAATGCCTGAGCCCTCAGATATGATTGGCTGGCTGGGAAGCCATGCAGGCTCTGATTTGTGAATTTGAATGTCTCAGTCCTCACAGAGGATTGGCTGCCTGGGGACCTGGCAGTAATATATAGAAATAGTATGATTAAGAATAAATACTACATTTAGTAGAAATACTATGTTTTAGCACAAATACTATAAAAAGCAGAAATATTATATTAAGCAGAAATACTATATTTTAGCAGAAATACTATATTAAGCACAAATACTATAATTTAGCAGAAATACTATAATTTAGCAGAAATACTATAATTTAGCAGAAATACTATAAAAAAATCAGAAATACTATAATAAGCAGAAATACTATAATTTAGCAGAAATACTATATTAAGCACAAATCCTATTAAAAGCAGAAATACTATATTAAGCTCAAATACTATAAAAAGCAGAAATATTATAAAAAGCAGAAATACTATAATTTAGCAGAAATATTATAAAAAGCAGAAATACTATAATTTAGAAATACTATAACACACACAGAAAGAGAGAGAAGCAAGTTTTTAGGCCAGTCAAGCAGCCTGGGAGCTGCTAAATTTGAATCCACCAATCAGAGAGGCTGTCTACTTTTTCCCGCCAAAACAGGTGGAGCCGTTTTTACACATGCAGCAGAGAGACAGGATTTTTGCAGTCTATTTCTCATAGTGAGGACTAAACTCAAACAAATGGCCATAATTTCCTAACCGTAGGGGCTAGAACGGTCATTCTTACACCGTTTTGTTCAGAAGAGATGGGGGAATCTTAAAGTGTTGACAATTTATCATTAAAAATATGAATTATTAAAGCTATTTGACTTCTAATGCACCATAACTGAGTAGAGGCTAAGCGAAAACTGCCTTGACTTGCCCTCAAACAACGCTTTGTAACTCTAAATCTATTTGGAGTATCGATATCATTCTTTCACCGTAAGAGACAGCGGACTTTAGTGAACAGTCATGGAAATTTTTAGGTCTCTATGGAAATCCATCAAAAAGATATGACAAGAGAAAAAAGTGGTTCATTTCCAGAGTTTGAAATCTGAAGAAATCTGAGCGAAGATCGAATTTCCTACCCTCAAACAAACGTAATTCATGGCCAAATGGTAATAGGTGAGAAAAAACTTTTTAAATTGTGAGCGTCAGGAGTGTCTGAAGATATATTGGCACAAGCCTCATGTCTTGACTTCGCTTCGTTAAGGAGATATGGCGATTCGAATATGACTCTCATTACAGAAATCAAGCGGTGATTTTGAACAAACTCTCTATTGACTTTCTATGGAGAGTTTTCAGACTTTGTCTTGGTCTGAGGAGATTTGCCAAAATTCTATAAATCCCACAACAATGATAGTGACAATTTCTGAAAGCCAGCAAAAATACCTACGTTTTGATGTATAATTTGTGGAAGTTGAGTAAAAATTGAGCAAGTAGCAAGAAGTTGTTCGGACATGAAGAGAAGACTGCGAAACTTACAGTACCACACTGAAAGCCAAGTGCATAGCAACCATAACAACGCATGTATTTTGTGAAAAATCACAATTTTGCAACTCTAAACTTAAAGAGGGATAAGATGAAAACGGTAACAGATATGAAAAAGTTGAAATATACATGAATAGCCCAATGATTTGTGAACATTTTAAAATTTGAATGGTTGTTGTACGTGAAAGTATGAGGAAGTAGTTAAGTTTCAAAAACAAGCAAAATTTAGCAGAATTTTGGAAGTTTTACATTAATTTCAATGGGACAAAAAATTGCATAAAAAGCTTAATATTTTAAAAAGTATAATAGCAAAAAATACCAAAAGATATTGCGCAAATTAGCAGAAATAGCAGAATAGTTTAAAATTTGAATGGTGAAAATAGCATAAAAATTGTGGAAGTAGTTCTACGGCGAAAAAGAGAAACAGGAACTCAATAGTGTGGATGCCTTAAAGCATCCACACAATAATAATAAAGAATAAAGAGAAACAGGAACTCAATAGTGTGGATGCCTTAAAGCATCCACACAATAAAGAATAAAGAGAAACAGGAAAACAATAGTGTGGATGCCTTAAAGCATCCACACAATAAAGAATAAAGAGAAACAGGAAAACAATAGTGTGGATGCCTTAAAGCATCCACACAATAATAATAATAAAGAATAAAGAGAAACAGGAACTCTATAGTGTGAATGCCTACAGCATTCACACAATAAAGAGAAACAGGAACTCAATAGTGTGGATGCCTTTGAGGGCATCCACACAATAAAGAGAAACAGGAAAACAATAGTGTGGATGCCTTAAAGCATCCACACAATAAAGAGAAACAGGAAAACAATAGTGTGGATGCCTTAAAGCATCCACACAATAATAAAGAATAAAGAGAAACAGGAAAACAATAGTGTGGATGCCTTAAAGCATCCACACAACTAGAAAAATTTGCATTTCCTGCGAAAATGCAGTGTGGATGCTTTAAAGCTGAAGCTGTCTGCAAAAACTAGCTGAAAAAGCTGAAAAGTTGCAGAAATTGTAAAAACTTTGGAGAAGCAAAGGAACTTTGCTAAAAAGTAATAACTTAGCAGAACTGCAATATCTTAGAGGAAACATAATACTTGGCAGATATACAATAGCATAGCAGAACTTGGCAGAAATATTGTAACTTACCAGAAACATGATAACTTCTCAAATATACAAGAATTTAGGAGAAATAGTATAAGATAACAGAAAGAATATATTTAGCCAAAAATACTTAAACATTACAGAAACACTATGATTTAGAAAAATAGAACAACATAGCAGAAATACTGTGATTTACCAGAGACACTGTGATCAACTATGAATATTATAATTTTAAATTAATACTATGTTTTAGCACAAATACTATAATTTGACAGAAATACTATCATTTGGCAGAAATACTGTTTCAGCACAAATACTCTGGTTTAGCACAAATATTATAACATAGCAGAAATACAATTATATAGCAGAAATGCTATATTTAGAAAGAAAAATATAATATAGTAGAAATAGTATGATTTAGCAGAAATACTGTAATCAGCACATATACTGTAACATGACAGAGCAACTTGAAGAATAATAATAATAAAGAATAAAGAGAAACAGGAACTCTATAGTGTGAATGCCTACAGCATTCATACAATAAAGAATAAAGAGAAACAGGAAAACAATAGTGTGGATGCCAAGGCATCACAAGGCATCCACACAATAAAGAGAAACAGGAAAACAATAGTGTGGATGCCTTAAAGCATCCACACAATAAAGAGAAACAGGAACTTAGAGTGTGGATGCCATTTGAGGGCATCCACACAATAAATACTTTAACAATTCATTCTGTTTTGCAGTGTGAGTCAGTAAGTGACAGGTGACTGGCTGCTCCAGCCAATGATGCGATTCACATTCGTATATACGCAGCTAATCAACGTCGTTGACAGGCTACGTTGACAGCGTCCTTATGTGCTGACACCGGTATTTTAGCTAGTAAAGCGGCATGGCTGATGTGGAGTGAAGCCATGTTAATGACGTGTACAACCATTGGAGATGTGAGCAGGACAGACAGAACACTTGACGGAAAACATGTGGACTTTATACCAGTTTTTAAATTGTGTTGATAGGCCACGTAAAACCAGAGTTATGATAAAAAATATATGCAATGTTTGTTTTTTCCCCCAAATACTATCGTTGTTTATATTTACTGCAGGAAGAAACGGTAAAAATGTAGTTTTATAAGGAAAGCGCTCGAAAGCACTCTCCACCTGTGAGCACAAAAAAAACCCCTCCCTTTCCTATTGGTGGAAAAATGTGCCATGTTGACCAATCAAAAAATGATATGGCAACTTGGCATTTAGTTGTTTAGGAAGGGGGGAAGTTTTAGGAGTGATGGCGGTGTTTTGAGATGTGAGAGATTTGTGACGTTTAGCGTGTTTGGAGTCTAAAGTGAGTGTGCGTTCTTGTGTAGTTAGTGTGTAGTGTAGTCAATAGTTTTGTTGTGTGTGTCAGAACAATGAGGCGACTGCTGAATGTTACAGGTGTTAACAGGAGTGATAAATCTCCTGTTGTCAGGCCTCCAGGTATCATGCTTGTGATGTTCTCTTTTATCTCATAGTGGACAGAAAAATTTTTTTGGAGAGGCACAAATAATTTGTGTGGCATCAGATTTGATGTAGAACACTTGATTGTCCTATAAATAGTCTCCCGTGTTTATTTTAAAAAAATGCCTTGGCTGCATTTTTAGGTAAACAGCTGCAAAAAACTTTGTTTGCAAAACTCTACTTTTTTGAAGAAGTAACTATATTATTAATTACCCAACATTGGTCATTTTATACTGTATTTTGCAGACAGACAGTTACAGAACTCTCTCCCAGACCACAGACTCATAATACAAGTCAGAGCTTTATATAAAAAAAAGAAAGTTGTGTTTTCAAAATTGGAGTTCAAGTTATTTTTACTTCCAATAGTGTTAACATACTACACAGGTCATGAACAAGATTTTTTTTTTAAATTTTCATTGTAAGTGGGCTAAAGCACTTAATTAAAAGTGCTCTAACATTAATGTAAATGCTGTCATTTGATTATTTTAATAAACCATGTAACTTGGATGGATGTGATGCTGGCATGACCACAGTGCACATGACTGATGTTGCTCACAGTAAGGAAGTTTGTGTGTTTGCTCAGACACATGAAAAATTAGGGGGAACATTTCTGTGGAGTCTAAGGGGAAAATGGGCTTCTCCACTCCGTACGGTTTGTACCAATTTGTTACATCTTATAAAAAAAATTCCTCTACTACATGCTGGACGCTCCCGTAACGCATTTACTGTTTTGCTTTATACCAGTTTTTTGTGTTTTACCTGTGTCATAGAAAACAGATTATGTTGATCAGGACTGCGAGAGATGCTTAAAACAAACAGAGAGAACGCTGCTGGATGCAGCGATGGAGCTCCTACAAATGGTAGGATTTTTTCTCCAATATTGTGAGAATAGACACTACAGATTGACAGGGCAATGTAAAGCCCTAGGAGTGGAATTTAGGGTAACATATGTTCAGTTTCTGTGGTTATTAGTTCTAACTATGTTCAGAGCGTCGACATAAGTGGTTGGGAATACTGGTTTGAGTAACTGTGACTTTAGAGCAGCTACATGGAATATAAATGGACTTAACAACTCTGTTAAGAGGAATAGAGTCATGTCTAAGATAAAGCAGGAAAAAATACTGATTATATTTCTCCAAGAAACTAATTTATCTCAAGCAGAGCATGAGAAATTAAAGAAATTTGGATTCACAAATACATTTTACAGCTCTTTTAAAACAGGTAATAAAAGACGACTTGCAGTATTGATACACAACTCCCTACACTTTGAACCTACCAACAAGTAAAGGATAATGAAGGCAAATATGTGTTAATTCAAGGCAAAATGGTAACTCTTCTCTCAGTCTACTTACCACCAAATTATGATTTGAAATTTCTTAAAACAATCCTTGAATTAATCTCCTTGGACTCTCAGGGTATATTAATATGTGCAGGGGACTTTAATACAATCATGCATAAGGATGTTACATCTAATAATAACAGGATAGAATAGAATAGAACAGAATAGAATAGAATAGAATAGAATAGGGTTCACAGAGTAAACTGCTAAGAAAGAGCCTGGATGACTTGGGTTTATGGGATATTTGGCGAGAAATGCATCCAAAGCGTAGAGATGTTACTTACTTTTCATCCCCCATGGAGTATATTCAAGAATAGACCTTTTCTTTGGCTTTAAAAATGATAAACATAGGGTAAAAAGTTATGACATAGGCACTAGGAATATGTCAGACCATTGACCAATTTACCTAACAATTAACCTAGAGACCAGACCGAAAAACTTTATGGAGATTTGTCAGGTCTCTTGACAGACAGGTCTATTTAACAATAAGACTATTATAAAATAGATAAAAGCCGAAATAAAACATTTTCGAGAAATAAATGATATTGGACAGATAAATCCATGGGACATTATGGGACACCTTAAAGGCAGTTGTTAGGGGCAAATTCATATCACTAAGTGCAGCTATGAAGAAAGCTAAAGAGAATCAGCTAAATGGACTTGAAAACACACTAAAAGACTTAGAAAGTAGACACAAAAAGACTCAATCTGACCAGACCTTGAAATAAATTTTTGATATATATCAGGAAGAAGAAGAGAAAAAATACAAATTTTTGAGACAATCATACTATAAAACAGGGCCAAGGGCAACAAAATTACTTGCTAGGAAAATTTGTAAAAGAAAAGGATGCAATCTCAGCTCAGCTCTTGATCCCCAAACTGGGAAATTACAAAGTTACCTGGGGGGAATTGACTTTGCATTCCAAACCTATTACAAAATGTTATACACTCAACCTGCACAAGCCTGCTGTGGCTCAGGTGGTAGAGCAGATCAGCTACTGGTTGGTGGTTCGATCCTAGGCTTCCCCAGTCTGCTTGTCAAGTGTCCTTGGGCAAGATACTAACCCCAAATTGCCCTCCAATGCGTTCATCGGAGTGTGACTGTGTGTGAATGTAGATTAGTTTGCACTTGCGTTTAGAAGTGCTTGCATGAGTGGGTGTGAATGGGTGAATGAGGCATGTTGTATACAGCGCTTTGAGTACTCTGGGAGAGTAGAAAAGCTATATAAGAATCAGACCATTTGCCAATATAGAAAATATAAAAATGTTTCTTAACTCATTTGATTTGCCATCAATTGGAAAGTGTCAGAATGAATGCATATCCAAACATATCCAGAAAAAAGAATTGGAAATGGCCTTAAAGAAACTAAAAAAATAAACTCCATTAACAGTATTAAGACATTATATTCAGTGCCTACTGCATAAGTCAAGATAAATGGATGAGTCACAGACCATAAGGTTGGAAAGATCTACTGGTCAAGGTTGCCCCCTGTTTCTGACTCTTTTTGCTCTTTACATTGAACATTTAGCACAGGCAATAAGAGAAAATAATAGTATTCATGGTCCAACGGATCAAAAATCTCACGGTTTGGACCGGATCACAGTTTTAAGTCAAGGATCGAATAAATTTTTGGATCAGCAAAAAAAGAAAAAAGACAAAAATTTAACATTTACTTATTTACTTATTGAAGTATTTTTTGCCTGTTAAAAACATTCACAGTTTTTAACACAGTCATGCAGTTATAAAAAATAAATAAATTATGGCAGTACAGGGCTTTGTGTCTACCATTCAATTCAATTCAATTTTATTTATAAAGCACCAAATCACAACAACAGTTGCCTCAAGGCGCTTTATATTGTAAGGTAGGCCCTACAATAATACATAACGCTCATTATATCGCACTCTGCTGTGATATAATGAGCTGTCACGGTCACGTAGCTTTCCGTTGCCCTGGAGGTCCACCCATTTGTAGTAGTTAGGGCAACAGAAGATGCCTGGGACAGTTCAGCCACAACTTAAATCTTTTTCTGCTCATACATGCTTGGAAGTTTTAACTAAAGACTGTTGAGTGAGATTAAAGGAAAAAATTCTGTTGATTGGTCTCAGAAAGCAATTAGACATTTAGGAGTATGGCTGACTAAATCTTTAGATGACTTGTATAAAAAAAAACCTTTGAGCCCGTGAACCAAAAGATTAAAGGGGACCTCATTCAATGTTCAACACTTATTCTTGATTTTAGTGCAAGAATGGAGGTCATTAAAATGCCAGTCCTGCCTAGACTACTCTATCTGTTTATGTCTTTTCCTATGAAAATTCCAAAATCTCAGTTCCATGACTGGGACAAACAAATATATCAATTTATTTGGAGGGGTGGAAACCTATAATTAAATATAGCACATTATTAATTCGTAAAGATAATGGCGGCTTCTCTCTCCCAAGTCTCCAAGATTACTAGTAGTCTACAAGATTACTACCTTGCTGCTCAACTAAAAATAGTTATACAATGGTGTGATGATACTTGTGAGGCCCGATGGAAAGAAATGGAGAATATGTGTGGGGTCATTGCAATACAACCCTTGATAGGAGATCAGAAACTGACAACATATGGGCTCAAAATGTGGTCATAAATATTTTGTACTTGTAAATCGGTTTTGTACTTGTAAATCAGGATTTGTATGTGTAAAAAAAATTTGTGTGTGCGTAAAAAAGATTTGTATGAGTAAAAAAAATTTGTGTGTGCGTAAAAAAGATTTGTATGTGTAAAAAAAATTTGTGTGTGCGTAAAAAAGATTTGTATGTGTAAAAAAGATTTGTGCGTGTGTAAAAAAGATTTGTGTGTGGACTTAGCCAAAAAAACCCTGCAAGTTACAAGTACAAATTTTGACCCTATTTTTCTTCCTTTCATCTGATTGGTCAATGTCATGTCAATCACAAATGTAACAATCCAACCAGAGAACAGATGGGTTTGGCTGTCGGAGGGGTGCTTTTTTGAACTGCAGGTCCTTGAAGGGTAATACAGGTTGAAGCTGGAGGATCTCTATATAAATATCCGATAGCAGCTAGGTCCCCTAACTTTCAGTTGCTGTTGAAAGGATAAAGTTGTGGTATATCAGTGGTTAGAAATACCATTATTACTTTAGGATTAGTTTAACACAAAGTCAGGGCTGACCCGGGACCATTGCTGTGAGTCACAGTGCGCAGCATAAAAGTCCTTTCACATCGGACGCAGGATGTGCTGCTAATGCTAACTGCTGACTAAAAGCAAAGGATCCAGAATTTGTTGCTGGCTGCTGAGCTCTGTGGGTTTTTGCAGCAGCTCTACCTGTACTAGATGCACCTGCTCCTTGTCTTTTCTCTCTCTGACTTTATGTCCTCTACAAGAGTTTCTGGTTTTTTTGCTAGTTCTTCAAATGTTCAATAAAAACATCTATGCTAATTCATAACGAAGAAAGCTTTGTAATGAAGACTGTCATTTCCAAAACACTGCCCGCCCCCACCCCGCGGTCCGCAGCGCTGTTGAAAAGGCTGTGGAAGTCCCTATATTAAACACGTAGACCTGTGACACAAAAATCACCAAACTCGGACGACCACAGACTGTTTTCCTTTGTGGTGATGAAGGAAAACGCTGGGTTGGCATGTAAAAGGGCATTTATTCCCTTCAAAGACCTGCAGTTCAAAAAAAGCGCCCCTCCGACAGCCAAACCCATCTGTTCTCTGATTGGATTGTTACATTTGTGATTGACATGACATTGACCAATCAGATGAAAGGAAGAAAAATAGGGTCAAAATTCGTACTTGTAACTTGCAGCGTTTTTTTTGGCTAAGTCCACACACAAATCTTTTTTACTCACGCACAAATCTTTTTTACGCACGCACAAATCTTTTTTTACACATACAAATTGAATTCAAAATCCTGCTCCTCACATACAAGGTCTTAAATAATCAGGCCCCATCTTATCTTAATGACCTTGTAGTACCATATCACCCTATTAGAGCACTTCGCTCTCGCTCTGCAGGCCTACTTGTTGTTCCTAGAGTATTTAAAAGTAGAATGGGAGGGAGAGCCTTCAGTTTTCAGGCCCCTCTTCTGTGGAACCAGCTTCCAGTTTGGATTCGGGAGACAGACACTATCTCTACTTTTAAGATTAGGCTTAAAACTTTCCTTTTTGCTAAAGCATATAGTTAGGGCTGGACCAGGTGACCCTGAATCCTCCCTTAGTTATGCTGCAATAGATGTAGGCTGCCGGGGGATTCCCATGATGCATTGAGTTTTTCCTTTCCAGTCACCTTTCTCACTCACTATGTGTTAACAGACCTCTCTGTATTGAATCGTATCTGTTATTAATCTCTGTCTCTCTTCCACAGCATGTCTTTTATCCTGTCTTCCTTCTCTCACCCCAACCGGTCGCAGCAGATGGCCGCCCCTCCCTGAGCCTGGTCCTGCCGGAAGTTTCTTCCTGTTAAAAGGGAGTTTTTCCTTCCCACTGTCGCCAAAGTGCTTGCTCATAGGGGGTCATATGATTGTTGGGCTTTTCTCTGTATCTATGAAGCGCCTTGAGGCGACATTTGTTGTGATTTGGCGCTATATAAATAAAATTGAATTGAATTGAATTGAAATCTTTTTTACACACACAAATCTTTTTTTACGCACACACAACTTTTTTTTACACATACAAATCTTTTTTACACACACACAAATTTTTTTTACACATACAAATCCTGATTTACAAGTACAAAACCGATTTACAAGTACAAAATATTTATGACCACATTTTGAGCCCATAACAACAGCTTGTCAGAAAGAACTGAACCCCTTGGCATCTTTTACATTGCTTATTTGGTTCAAGTTAGTAAAAGAACTAAACCTAAGTAAGTGGGTGGCTTATGATTCTGAGTTTAAACCATACCAAATGGATTTTAAATTTTTTTTTTAAATTTGTTTATCAAGAGATTATACAAACTTATATACATTGTATGCATCTTACATGACATATTTTCTCAAACATTTATTTCCCAAACATTTTAACTTTTCTTGTTAAACAAAAGACAAATTAAAATACAAAAAACATTATACCAACACAAGAACAAAACAAACAGAACAGAAAAAAAATTGAAAAAAAGTGAGTAAATTAGAAAAAAAATATTAAATAAATAAAATAAAATAAAGTAAAATAAAAATTTAAAAAAACCCAAAAATTTAAATTAAACAATAAATAAATAAAAAATAGAAGGGGAGGGGGGGTGCTTAAATCCCATGTTTTAAAAAAGAGTGAATTTCAATTTTTTTTTCAATCTAGTATAGGGTGGGTAAATTGCATTATTCTGCAGAAATTTTGCAGAACTACCTTTCACTGTGAGTCCGATCTTCTCCACCCTCAAGAATGTCCGGACAGTATTAAGCCATTGCGATGCAGATGGAGGCGTGGGAATATGGCAATTAGAGCATCTTCTCGGATCTGAATTCCAAAACCCCCTGAAAGAAATGAAATCACTCCATAATTTTTTCAAACTTGGACAGAAGAAAAACATATGGCTTAGATTGCAAGGGGAGGTGTGACATCTGTCACATTGGTCTATAATTAAAGGAAAATTTTTTAGATAAACGGGATTTTGAGAAATGGACTCTGTTTATTACTTTAAACTGTATAAGCTGTAACCTAGCACATGGTGTACTTGAACGTATGATGAGATTCACCTTATCCCACCATGATTCAAACAGTTCAACACTGAATGGATTTAAAATTTAAAAACTGGTCACATAAAGGGATTAATGTATATTGTTCAAAGTTCAAAGTTTTTAAATATTACAAAAAAAATATGATCTAGGAAAAAATGACTTTTTCAGATACCTACAATTACGGCAATATTTGTCCTCAAAAGTGACTAAAGAAATTAATACACAACCTAATGATATAATTAATCTGGTTTCACAAACATATTTTAAGTGATGTAAGTCAATTATCTCTAAACTCTATCAGGGTATATTAAAAAGTAGTGGAACTTCAACAGATTATATGAAAACAAGATGGGGGAGAGAGTTGTCCATTGTTATATCTTCTGAGCAATGGGACAATATGTGTGAGATTGCCACTTCAACCTCGTCTTCTGCCTACTGGCGAGAATTTAGTTGGAAAACCTAAGTAGATTTATTATAGCACAAAAACAACAAATATGGGGAAATTCTTCATGCTGGAGGAGCTGTGGGGAAATAGTCGCAAACCATACCCACATCTTCTGGTCTTACCAAGATCAAGAAATATTGAACAAAATACGCAAAACAAAACTAGAATTAAATGAAATTATTAATAAAAAGACTCAGTTCTTAATAAAAAGACTTTGCCTCCAAAATTTTGAACACGGTAACAAATCCGGACAATTTCTAGCAAACCAGTTAAAAAATCAATAAAGAAAAAACAACCATATGTACTGTTAAAGATTTATCTGGGAATACAATATATGACCTTAAAAAAATAAACAAAATCTTTAGGGATTTCTATGAAACTTTATATACACCACAAATAAACCCATCTAAAAACGAAATTGATCAATTTCTCGACAACGTAACTCTTCCAAAATTATTAGATACCCAAGCAATGGCACTGGATTCGCCACTGATGCCAGGTGAACTCCAGGAAGCCCTAATAAGTATGCCCAATAATAAGGCTCCAGGTCCAGATGGCTTTCCAGCAGAATTTTACAAAGAATTCTGGACAATTCTAGCACCAATTTTTCACAGAATGTTGCAGGAAATCAAAGAAAATGGGAGACTACCACCAAATATGAACTCTGCAAATATTAGTGTCATACTAAAACCAGGGAAAGACCCTGTATTTCCTTCAGGCTATCGTCCAATATCCCTTATTAATGTAGACCTTAAAATAATCTGCAAAACTCTCTCAAAGAGATTAGAGAAAATACCCCCCCCCCCCCCTTTTAATTCATCCTGACCAAACTGGTTTCATAAAAGGCAGGCACTCATCAACAAATACACGTAGACTACTTAATTTAATAGACTACTCATGCAGTAAAAATATTGAAACCATAATATTGTCTCTTGATGCAGAAAAGGCGTTTGACAGAGTTAACTGGAAATTTCTATTTGCAATTTACACAAATTTGGTTTTGGAAAGTCTTTCGTAAGTTGGTTGAAAATATTATATAACTCCCCAACAGCTTGTGTCAGAACAAATGACCAAACATCCTCCAGCTTCTGTCTCCTAAGGTGCACCAGGCAGGGATGCCCACTCTCCCCTTCACTGTTTGCAATTTTTATTGAGCCACTAGCAGAAGCAATTAGACAGGCTACAACAATTAAGGGCATAAAATATAAGAATGTAGAACTTAAAATCAGCCTTTATGCGGTTGATGTGTTACTTTTTCTCGAAAACTCACAAACCAATCTTTCTGGGGTAATTGCATTGATAAATTCTTTCTCAAGAGTCTCAGATTATTCAATTAACTGGTCAAAATCTACAGTTCTTCCGATTAATTGCTCCTTCCATAATTCTTCATCTACCCGACTGCAATCTGGAAATATTAAATATTTAGGTATCAATATCTCTCCTAAGCTTGGAGAATTAACAAAATTAAACCATGTCCCACTTTTAAAGACAGTAGAAGGCGATCTGGCTAGATGGAAATCTCTACCCATATCACTTATGGGAAGGGTCGCAGCTATAAAAATGATGGTCTTGCCAAAAATAAACTATTTATTTTCAATGATCCCAAGTAAGCCATCACAAGATTGGTTCAGATCTCTAGACTTGTATATTTCTAAATTCCTTTGGGAAGATAAACCCCCGCGTATCAGCTTAAAAACATTACAAAGGACTAGAGATGGACCGATCCGATATTACGTATCGGTATCGGTCCGATACTGACATAAATTACTGGATCGGATATCGGAGAGAAATAAAAAAATGTAAACCGATCCATTAAATATCAAAAAAGCACCTCACAAAACTTGCAACACGGCATAACTCGGCTCATAACTGTAGCACGTCGGAGCAGTGTGCGTCAAGTGATAGAGCAGCTGTGTGTATTTGTAGCCTCGCTACCAATCCAGCATTTCATCTCTGAGGAAGTTATCCCAGAGAGAAGTAAAGCAAGTGTGTAAGTTAATTTCTGAATGTATGTAAAGCATTCCCACGTTAAGCTTAACAACCGATATATGGAGCAACTGCCTCTTCTCTCCGTCCTTCTCCTGCTGCTAGACATTAAAAAGTCCATAGGAGAGATGGTAGCTGATTAAACAAGTGTCATGAGATAATAACAAAATGCAAAGATTGGTGACAGCGCTTGGAACCATAAGGCAACAAAAAACTGTGAGAAATAATTTAGGCTCTGCCTGTGAATCACTCTTTGCTTCTCTTCTTCCTTCCATCCCATCATTTCATATATCACTCTCCACTTGCTGTCTATCTGAGAACAAGGCACAACTTGCTATTGCAATAAACTATAATCTAATTATCCACACCTAACAACTCTTGCACTTAATCTATAATAAAATGATGACAGAAAAATGTTATAGCACTGCCTTTAGTAACCTCACACAGCTCTACTGTTTCCTCCTCATGTCCTTACCAGGCATGTCTGGACAATGTTATATCATGAGTATTTTTTAAAAAAAAATCCATCTAAATAAAACACACACATGCACGCACACAGTGACATTTTAGACCTTCTTCAGAATACTGTATATACAATGGGCATCACGGTGCTGATCCAGAATCCTTACATTATTATTTATTACTAGAGCTACAATAATAAAGCAATGAGGAGGGGGAAGTATTAAATATGAAATAATGTATTTATGATGATTCCATTTGTTTCACTATCCACTCTGTGCAGGCAGAAAGCTTATTACATTTTTAAACTGTAGAGATACAATCATTTTACTGCTGTAAAATCCAAATTTTGTCTTATTTAAAATATAAATCTAATATAATCTGCTTCTTAATGTATGTTCTTTAAAATACAGCGTGTTTTTTAAAATATTATAATAATGCATAATTATGTGGACATGCACATTAGATCGTTTTTTAGTGAAATATAATCCCTCCAGAAAGGCAGGAAAAGCCCGGAAACTTACTTTAAAACTAAATATGTTCCCTAAAACGGTGACAGAGCTACAGACCCATGACAGCCTTACACAGGTAGCCAGCAGCTATGACCAGCACTACTTGTGCAGTTAATAAAAGGACAGGTAATGTTTGTCGCACTGTTGCACACACAGCACGCTCGTTTGTTTCAACATACCAACGTGTACGTAATAAGCTAATACTCCTGTGTGCTATACACTACACTGTACGCTGTACACCTACTTACTGGTTTTGTCGCATCAGTCTGTGTCTCTGAGTTAATTTGTGTTTCTCCTACAGCTCCGGACCGCAAAAAATGCACATGCTCTTTGTGAGCTCGTTCCCGGCTCGATCCCAGCGCGTTCTGCCGTCAAGGGCGATCACTGGTTAAATGTGATCATGTGACTGATGCAAGCCAGATCCTTTTATGTAGCAAAACTGTGATTAATAGTTAAATATTATTGTTGAGGAGCACAGACAGGACTTAAAAAAAATAATTAATAATATTTTTTTAAAAAGTTGCCTCAACAAAAGGGCACTTTGGGCACTCATCA
The DNA here is from genome assembly GCF_963576455.1 of Neolamprologus multifasciatus. NCBI lineage: Eukaryota > Metazoa > Chordata > Actinopteri > Cichliformes > Cichlidae > Neolamprologus > Neolamprologus multifasciatus. The sequence continues at coordinate 27,313,669 of NC_140453.1, forward strand.
GGAAAGGGGCGGGTGCTCAAGCCCCCCTAGCCCCCCCCCCCGCACGTGCCTGAACAGCAGCACGTTTAAGCTTAATAAGCTGTTGTTAGAATTTATTTAATATTACTTTATACACCAGGATCCTTTTCTACTTAGCTGACGGCTGGTAACTGTGCAGGGACGGATCTAGCAAAGTTTTGCCAGGGGGGCAGATAGGGCATTAACAGAGAAAAGGGGGCACAAAAACATGCTTTTCTTTCTTATTCTCATTTAAAATGTTTAGCTTTCAATAAAAAATTATCCGAATCTTACACCCAAAGTTTTAATCTGATGTAAAATGTATAGAGTCCATTACTGTATATAGTAACTACTAAGTCTAATGTAAGCTATAGTACTTTGGGAAGATACCATCAGTGCAGTCTGCAATTCTGTTGAAGAAAGATGTTGAATCTATTTAATTATTCTTGAAAGATAATTGATTTCTGTGCATTTTTTTTCACACTGCATCAAATTAAAGTAAAACGTCGATTAAGCATCATGAGGTGGAGGGTGGGGGGTTACCTTTTTTTTTTTTTTTTGCTGGGAGTTTTATAACCCTATTGGTTAGGTTGCTTCTCTTTAAAATACAAGAATAGGGAGGATGGAGTAGGTTTAAGTTTTTTAGATTGATCAGTATTGCTGAACTATGAAATTGTCAGGGTTCTGGGTCTGAGCGACCCAGGATCCCTGGGCAGTCATGGACCGGTTATATTATATGTATTTTTGGTGTTTTGCTGGCCCCTTTTCTCCGTCCTTGTAGATATGAATGTGTGTGTGTATGGGTGCAGGTGTATCTGAACCCTTGTTTACAGGCGCCTTCAGGCCTGGTGGGTGTGGCCCCGCTAGGGGACTGGCCACACCCGAAGCCACGCACCTGCTGCTGATGAGGCCTCATCGGGGGAGCTACTTAAGAGAGTCTTGGAGCTCCCACCGACGCGGGATCATTCCATGAGACTCCACGTTAGTCATCCTGTTGAGCTGAGTTAGTGTGTGTATGCCCACGGTTATATGTGCCCTGACGGCTGCGTTTATTGTGTCCCCAGGAGAAGTGTGGAGCGCCAGACAGCAGGAGCGGAGAGCACTGAGACACGGACTGTTCACGGAGAGACACGACACGGGAGTCAGGGAAAGCACGGGGATTTATTGTTGTTTTGTACCATACACTGTAAATAAAGAGCACTGTTTGCATCGCAGAGTACCGCGACTGGGTCCTCCTTTCCCCACATCCCCATGGTCTGCCAACACAGACCGTGACAGAAATATTTTGGGTGCAGTGTATTTTTTGCATACAGGTATAACAGAATACCTTTAGTGTTTTGTTTTTTTTTAACATACAAAAAGCAGCAAGATATTTAAAAAAACAGTTTTATTGATTAAAAAACACACTATATCGGATTCATATCGGTATCGGAAGATATCCAAATTTATGATATCGGTATCGGACATAAACAAGTGGTATCGTGCCATCTCTACAAAGGACCAAGGATAAAGAAGGACTAGATCTGCCTAACTTTAATCACAACTTTTTAGCCAACAGGCTTCAGTTAATCTCTAGATGGTCAAAACACAACTTCTTAGATGAACCCTGGATAGATATAGAACAGGCACTATGTAATAATCTAGAAATTTCAGACCTACCATTTATCAGCTCAAACATCAAACGACATGAATGCTTTAAAAGCATCAACATCAGCTCTTCTCTAACAGCATGGTGGGAGTTTCTAAAAATAACAGAGTCTTCATTAATCCCATGCAAACGTACACCTATCTGGAATAGAACAATAGTTTGACAGACTAGTTATACAATATGGGATCTACAAGAAAAGATTTTTGGAATATCAACAAATTAAATCCATTGTAAAAAAGAAATGTAATCCCGGTGAAACTGAATTACAACACCACCAAGTGTGGTACAATTTTTTAATCTAAAACCCCCAAATTATTGTCTAAAATATACAGAACACTTTCTAAAATAGATGAATCAATATCCCTTCCTATTGCAAAATGGAAAGTGGATTTATCGATCATCTTAGATATGCTTAAAAACCTTTCAATGGATCAGAAATCCCAGTTTCCCATTAATACAATACAAAATATTACATAGAGTGCACTATACTGGTCATAGGATGTTCAAGATGGGCTATACGTCTTCTAACAACTGCTCACACTATCAAGCAAATACACAGGACAATTATATCCACGCTCTTTGGTTCTGTCCACCAGTTCAGAAGTTTTGGCGCGAGATATGTGAATGTCACGGTTTGGCATGGCAAACCGTGGGGGGTGTGGGGAAGGAGGACCCAGGCGCGGTGCTCTATGTACAAGCAGTGCGTTTATTTACAGTGATGGAACGGATACACAACAATAAGACATCCCCGTGTGCTCCCGACTTCCACTCCGTGTCTTCTCCCAGTGTTTGTGCTCATGTGTCTGCTCCCTCGTGCCAGTGCACTCCGTGTCTGCTGTCCAGAAATCCTTCCTGGGAAAATAGAGGCAGTAGTTAGCACCCATCAGTTCACTTGGTAAGCTCACACTCACAAACAGACCAGCTGGAGAACTGACAGGAAGTCTCACGAAATGATCCCACGCTGGTGGGAGCTCCAAGACTCCTATGTAGCTTCCCCGACGAGCCCTGATCAGCAGCAGGTGTATGTGGCAGGAGCTTCGGGTGTGGCCAGTCCCCTAGCAGGGCCACACCCACCAGGCCTGCAGGTGCTTGACATCCAAACACATATATATACACACACACACACACACACACACCTACAGAAATGTGGACACAGAACAGCAGCACAGTATCACCTATAACATATAATAATACAATACATAACTGCTCAGGGACCCTGGGTTGCTCCGACCCAGGACCCTGACAGTGAAGACTTATCAAAGTGTCTGAAATGTAACATTCTAGCCTCCCCTTTAGTGTGCTTGCTGGGCAACTTGGATGAGGTCACTACAGAAAGAAACAGCCCACGTTGTCTATGCATTACCAAGAAAACGGTCCTCATTAACTGGAAAAATAAAAATAATTTCAATTCTAAAAACCTTCTGATAGATCACATTAGTCTTGATACAACCTCTGCCATCACATTTGATCAATCCCTCTGGGCTCCTTTGATTAGCTTCATCACCTAGTGGGGGTGGGGGGTCATGGTTTGGTCCTGCGTTCACTATTGTGGTTGATATGGGGGTAGGGATTTAAGTTATAAAGTTATTTTGTTATTTACAAATGGCCTAATAATTATCCTTATTGCTGTTTTAGAGAGAAGCGGTGCTTCAAAGGATAGTTGCAGATTTCTGTCAGAATTGGCAGATAATACAGTACAAATAAAATGTTCATGTTTCTCCAACGTTGTCTTCCCAACAGTTTCACTAACATCTACACTGGATGGCCAGGAAGCGTTCGCGATGTCTTATCGGGCGCTTCTCTGGCGCTGATAATTGGCATCTGACTTGTGTCAGTGACGTAAAAGACGGATTTAATGCGGCATGACCACTCAAACAGCAGTCGCTTTCAGATATGTATCGGATTCAGTACCACAACGAAAGTGACCCAGGTCGGATTTGAAAATATCGGATTTGTGCTCACACTGTCATACCATGATCGGATATGGGTCGCATAGGGTCAAAAAAGTCGGATTTGATGCGCTTTCGCGTGCAGCGTGAACGTAGCCTTAGATGGTGTTTTTCTTGTGGCTGCGTACAGCGAAGATGGGGGAGGGTCTGTGCTGGCGGACGTTGGTTACTGGCCTGGTAGCCTGGCTGCCCCTGGGTGGGTCCGGGACGGGCTTGGAGGCTTGTGGTCCTGGTTTTTGTGTCGCCGGGGTGGTGGGCGGGTGCATCAGCCCAACTGCAGGGCTCTCTAACTGGTGGGGAGGCTGTTACATCTTTGCAGGAGGTCTCCTCTCTACAGGAGCTCACTCTGCAGGTGGGGGAGAGATATTGGAGACGTGGAGAATGACTCAACCTGGGTGTCTATTGTCTTGTGTAGTCTGGGAGAAGATTGGATGATGGGGTGGGTGCAGTTTTCTCTGCAGTGGGGTCGGGTGGGCTGCCCCGGACTCTGGGGGGCTGGGTGGTGATACTGCTCTGGGTCCCGGTCCGGATGGGCCTGGGCCCCCTTGCCCTGGTGGGCTCCAGAGTGTTGTGGTGCCTACTGGGATTAGTGGGGGAGCTGGCCCCAGCCCCTCCCTTTCTTCCCTCCCCATCCTCAGCTGCCTCCCTCTTCCCACTCCACCACACCCACACACACGCAGGACTTGGGGTGCAGGTGTGTCACCAGGGTGCAGGGGAGGCACTCCCCCTCTGTCCCCTTTTGGCCGCCTGTGCCTCAATTTTAATCCACAACCTAGACAAGCATATTACTCATACTCTCATAACACATACATATAGGGCATGTTATACAGCATCCAGAGGATGGTTTGTGTATTCAAACCCACCTCTGGTGCTGGTGCCCTACCCTCAATTTTAAATGCATATAGACACTGAGGGTTTTCGGGAGGAGCCGTGCTGCTCTCTGGCAGGAAGCACCAAGCCCTCCTGTGTCTTAAATGCACTTTAGAACAGCACGCAGCAACACTACATATGAGCGGGCGAGGGGAGGTTTGGGGTCTTCACTCACTCCCCGTTCTTTTAACGTCGGGGCTGGGGGGCTGGGAGGAGGTGCTGGCCGTCGGATTGGGGTCTGGGATGCGGGGCCTCCCTGCTACTGTAGATAAGGAGGTGGTCTGCCTTCCTCCAACACAGTGAGAAGGGTTACATCTCCTGGGTCCAGGTATGGTTTGCCCCTCTGGGGGCGGGGGTACCCGGACCTGGGATATAGAGTATGTTTGGGGAGTGTGAATGTGTGTACAGTGCCTATTTGTGTCTGTCTCCACGTCGGGTGAGTCCCGAGTATTTGTTTGTGTATATGGGGGTGGGAATGCATGTTTGTGTCTGCGTACGCCTCTTTGTCTGTGTCTATATGTCAGCTGGGACCTAGACTCCACCTCTCTGGGAACATCTCAGGCTCTCCGAGGTATGGAGGCCTATCTCCCCTCACCACACTCCCTGCTAGTGGCTGATGCCCTCAGACGTTGGTGTGTTGGTGGTTCTTGGTGTCTGGGGCTGGGCGCTCATGTATGTACCAACTCACTCCTGGTGGCTGATTGGCAGGACCTGGTGCCTGTGGCCCGGATGGGCCCCGTCCGGGGGGTGGGGTACCCTCAGGCCTCTGGGCCTGAGGCCCGGTCCTCTCTGGCACAGCTGGCTGCCTGCAGAGCCCGCGGACACGTCACTGCAACCCCCTCTGGCCTCTGCTCCGTGGCTGCTGGGTGACCTCTCGTTTGGGGCTCTCCTCAGCTCTTCCCAGGAGGGTGGCCAGTTGCCCACCTGGTGGTCCTCCTTGGGTCCTCGTATTCTGGGGTCTCTGGATGTCTGGGGCCTTGATCTTCTCCATATCTGCTTCATGCCCTGGGGGACGGGGCTATGGCTCCCCACACTCCCTAGCAGATCGTTACATGGAGAAACCTTTGGAATACAAGCATGCTGATCCACACAGGTGTACACACGGGTGTTCACAGACGTGGACTACACTTTTCTTGGCTGCTACCTCAAGGCACATTGTGCGCTGTCGGTCTTGCGTACTGCACAATAACATGTCAAATTTAGTATCTACTGTTATCTGCTGTTAGCTACTTTATTGTGATTGTGTTGTATTTATAATGTTGCTCTTTTTTGTTTTGTTTACTCTTTGTTTTTTCTTATCCCCATACAGGTGATCCAGGTGGGTTTTTTTCTTCCCCCCTTTCTCACCATCTCTTCTCCCCTCTATTTTTCTCTCTCCCTCTCTTTCTTTCATTCTTCCTCCCTGTCCTATCCCCCAGTCATGTCTGTCCTGTCTGTAACAACCGAAAATCAAATCAAATAAATCCATAAAACTGGACAGTCAGAACCAAGATCGTCTGGTTCTGAGACCAGAAAAACTCATCACCATTGTCAATTTCTTTATTGTGAAGGAATGTTTGTCTTATTGTTTGTTTGTTTGTATTGAAATACAGGATCAACAAACACACACAATTACATACACACACAGCTGGTTTTAACGTCAATACAAAAGCGTCTAAAAACCTCAGTAGGAGGATCAATAAAAATGATCACGGATCAATTAAAGCGCAAATAAAAACCGATCAGTAACTCATTCCCTTGACACTGGTTATTGATCTGTGAGATATGGATCAGCTGCCTTGGCTCTGGAGCCTGGATGGAGTTTCTTCAGTGGGGTCAAAGGTCAACAGGCGGAGTTAAAAGATCTCCTCCTCATCTGCATCACAACCGTAATCTGAATGACACAAATCAATAAATCAATGAAATCAATCAATGTTACTGTAATGATTCTGAGAATAAAAGTCTGGACTAACCTCCCACCAGCTGCAGAGCGCTAACACACTCCTCCTCTGCCTCCTCCTCCTCTTCCTCTTCCTCCTCCATGGGGGATGGAGCAGTTGGGAGGGTGGGGCTTGTTTCTGCTGCAGAGTCAGGGGGTGGGTTGGACTCAGTCTCTGCTGGTGTTTCTGTTTCTGTAACCACTGAGACTGTTCTCTCTACCTGAAAGATTAACATCAGGTAGACCAGGTAAGAGGGAGTAACAGGTACGAGGTGAGAAAGGACACACAGGTGAGACACGCAAGGAGGATGCGCACCTGATGAGCTGTTTTCTTCTTTGGTGTGGAGGAAATGAGGTGGCGGAACCTGAAACAGCAGGAGAGAGAACATCAGGATAACGTGGAGGACAGGTTGAAGAATATTCATTACTGATGACAGGTTATTGAGAGATTAGATCAGTTGAGATACCTCTTGCCCATAATACTAGTGTTGGCTGCAAGGTCTTGGTTACTGTCACTGGTCTTCCTGCGCCGGCGGCGGTTGAGTCGTTTTCGTGCTACGGTGGTATCGGGGGTGTGGTCGGGGGACCTGGTCGGACTTCCTGTTCCTCGGTTAAGATCTCTAAGGACGTCGTAGTTGATCTTACTGGAGATCTTCTTCTTCTCTAACATTCTCTCAATTGCCTCGCCCGCTGTCAATGCCTCAATCTGGTCTTGCTTCTTAGACTTCTTCTTCTTCTGACAAAATATTCACCACATGGGGTCACAGATTGGGTGGGTGGAGCTTCAGGTGAGGCTCTTGAGTGGATGCTGGTTTCACTCACCTTCTCCTTGTAGGTGCCCTCCTCCTTCTCTTTGTTTATCCGCTCCTGTTTCTCTGGAAACACAAAAACAAATCAATCAGAATCAGTAATCAATAACACCCATCAACGATTGCTGATGAGCACCTTTCTGCTCCTTCAGGTATTCGGCGTTCTGCTTCATCCACAGCTCCGTCTTCACCTGAACCTCCTTCTCATTTAGGATGTACTGTATCACACAGAACAGGCCAATCAGAAAAGAGCACGTGCAGTTGGGTCCTTTCACAGTATAAGTTGCTCAGGTATCTTTGTACCTGTAGAACTGTGAACTGACCTTATCGATCTCTTGATCATCAATACCTTCTAGGTCCAGCTCCTCGCTCTGTGGGTGGTCACCTGAAGGTAAACGCAGAGCTTGATTTCTAACTGCCCTATGATCTAATGGTGATGTCACCATTCTGTTACAGTTGTTATCCTCACCAAGATCTTTCTCGCCACTCTCTGATGTATCCAAGGTCTGGAAAGTCTGCTGGAGGCTCAGGCTGGCGGCGCTCGGCAGTTTTCCCAGAATGGAGGTCAGAGAGGCAGCCTGACGGTGTGGTCCCATCGACTCCTTCTCTGGCTCTGCCTCCCGATCTCCCTTCATGCCATGTCCCTCCTCCTCCTGGATCACCTGACACAGGAAGTCCTCAGTCAGGTGGTGGGTGGCCGCTTGTAATTCCACGTCTTCACTCTCAACCTCTTCGGGCTCGGATGGCATTGACAAAACCTCGCCGTTGTCCTCGGGGTCTGAAAACAGAAAAGGTGGGAGCAGCTGAGTGACTGTGTGGGCATGGTGAGACAGTCAGGTAACCCAAAGAACTGACCAACTTCTTTGGTGTAAGCGGCGTAGATTCCTCTGAGTTTGGGCCGACTCTTCTCCAGCTCGGTTTCAATCTCGTCTTTGTAGCAACTGATCTCTCCTGATGATGACAGGAAACGCACTGTGATTCAAAGATTCAATACGTCACCCCCTCTCACCTGATGCAGCCCACCCAGGTAAAAAGGACAAACTGACCTTCGACCTCATCCAGTTTCTTAGCCAGCTCCTGCTCTAACTGCAAGAAACCAGGAAGCACAGACTGGTTAGCTAATTGGACACCTAGCTGCTGCAGCCAATTAGAGACAAAGATGTACCTGCTGCATTTTGGCTTTGTGCTGTGCAGCAGTGAATGAGGGGGGGTCGCACTCCTGCTCCAGATCTACTCTCATGAACTCATCAATGGTCAGCTGACTGGTGGGCGTGTCCTCAAACTCAGTTAACCTGCAGGGAGGAAAAGGCGCTGAGATCTGCTTCCTGTTTTGGTGGGGGTCAGGTGTACTCAGGTGTTTGTGGGGCTCACCTCTTCCTCAGCGTGGTCTGGCAGACCTTCACCACGCCAATCACGTCCTTCACTGAACGCCGAAACTTATGCATCCGAGCTGCTACCAGGAGTGCTGAGGAGGAGGAAGAGAAGGAGTGTTAATGTCTGCTTCATGCACATTGCCACTGACGTTTGTTGCTATAGTGACAAATTCCAGGTTGCACCTGCTCCACAGAGTCCAGAGGGTCGGCGTCCTGTGTGCATCCAGTCCCTCTTCATCCTCTGTACAAGACGAAGAGCCGTCATGGAAACCTCATGAGTCTTCGCCCCAAACTCCAACATGTGCGCAAAGCGAGGAATGTACAGACAGGGGTCTGAGGAGGGGAAGGAGTGCTTCAATGTTAATAAACGTGGCCACACAGGGTCAAAGTTCATCAGCAGGCAAAAGATCCCTTTTTTGTTGTGGCATCAGCAGAGATCTATAAACACTAATCAATCAGTAATTCAAACACCTCTTCAACTTAAGTTAAAGGCCTTGTGTCCAGCTCCGCCCACTACATTTACTGTGGACTGTTAAGTCCAGAACTGAATCAGCTTTCTGGGATTTCTTTACCTGAATGATTGAATCCGCATCAGGGCTCTGTAAGTTAGCTATGAGTTACACTGATCACACATCATATCAGAGACTGCAGACACTATGTGGGAGATTCCCCTCATGACTGCAAACCCTCAATAATCACCAAGGTTACTGAAATTACACCGCACGTGAGTTGTGTTCACACTATCCCAGCGTTCAGCGTCCACTGAGCCGCTTCTGCACTCAGAAGCTGCATTTCCGTGTGTGTGTGTGTGTGAGTGAGAGAGACTGCTTGTTAACACGCATAGTATTTTTTTTTTCTTTATAACAGTGGCTTGGACACAGACATCACCATGGAAACAAACACACTGTACGTAGCAAACATAAACATACGGACACACTTCCGTGTTTGGTGTCCATGGAAACGTTTGCGGTTGCTCAATGGCTACGTTCTTTTCCCGCGCTCTGCTGCCCTCTTGCAGTGCGGAGCGGTGGTGAAGGCGGTACTACAGTCTAAGATGGCGGCCGGAGGCAGGCTGCAGCGATCTGCTCGTTTTTAACGTTTACGACGGAAGGACGCGGGGACGGCAGACGTCACACAGGTAACCCGCATACCAAAGCTCCATGACACGCGCCACAGGTCCAACGCTGAGAATCTGGGACGTGATCGGGACTCAGAGCTGTGATTAGTGATGATCGATTGTTACCGGACAGAGACCCGATCTCCTGTTCGCTCGCTATACTGAAGATAAACAGATGTGGTGGGCGTGGCCTTCTGGGCCACACTGATGTTAATAATAACAGCGGTCTGCTGTATCCAGACCTCTGCGGGTTAGATACTGTTTATTAGCTGGATCCATGTTAGTGATCAGAGCTCAATGACCGCAGCGCAGACAGGTGAAGCATTACAGACCGCCTAGGTAAACACACCTGGACACCCTCAGATAAATGATGTCAGTAATCAGATAATCCAGATTATGATGAGCCTGCAGCTGCTGTCAGGTGTCTGTGCTTTAGGACAAAGGAGACGCTCAACTGTCAGATAATCTGGATTATAATCTCTGTGGATCATAACATCCCGCTCTCTCTGACCCACAGCAGGCTGCGATGCTGTGACTGCTGACTCTGCCCGCTTTCTGAGGAGGACATGGCAGCCGAGCTGTTCTCCACCAGTCTCCCTCAAGGCGAGGAGGTGGAGGTTCTGGAGGTGAAGAAGAGCTTCATTCAGGTGAGCGACCTGCAGCTGACTGCCGAAGACATCTGTGGAGACAGCGGCATTGCCGCCTCACAGCCAAATAACCATGACGGGAACCCGGAGGAAACAGACAGATGGCAAGCTTCCCACCCCACCCTCAGAGAAAGGTAAAAAAAAAACCCCACCACCAACAACAACAAGCAGTAAGAGAGATAAACAGCAACAATAAGAGGACAACAAATTGACTATGCAGACATTGCTTCTTTTTCATCTAAAGGACATTAAAATGTTTGTTGCTAACACAGCCCCAACACAAAGCCCCATCCAATTCAATTCAATGTTAATTTTACAGCCCTAAATTACAACAACTGTTGCCTTAAGGTGCTTTATATTGTTTAAGTAAAGTGACTAGATGTTACAATCCCTGATATGGGATTGCAACACCTAGTTGCACAAAAAAGAAAGAGAAAACCCCATTAATCATATGACCCCCTATGAGTAAGTGCTTTGGTGACAGTGGGAAGAAAAAAATCCCTTTTAACAGGAACAAACCTCTAGCAAAACCAGGCTCACAGAGGGGTGACCATCTGCTGTGAACGGCTGGGGATGAGTGGAGGTCAATGTTATCCAGTTTCATGGATAGATAAAGCTGTGTCATCTGCATAGCAGTGAAAATGTATGCTATGTCTCTTGATGATAACAGAATCCTCATCAATTGTAACCTTCACTAAAGCTGTTTCTGTGGTGCAATGAGCTCTGAAAACTGACTGAAACTCTTCAAATAAGCCATTTCTCTGCAGTTGATGTGTTAGTTGTTTGACAACTACTCTTTCAAGAATTTTTAATATGAAAGGAAGATTGGGGATTGGCCTATAATTAGCTAACACCGGTGGGTCTAGAAATGGCATTTTAGGCAACGGTTTAACTACTACCAGCTTGAAGGCTTGTGGTACATAGCTGATTAATAGAGATAGGTTGACCATATTTAAGATTGAAGCATTAATTAATGGCAGGACTTCTGAGCAGTCCTGCCATTCCAGCATGTCCTCATGTGTTGAAGTTCAGGCTCTGGATGCTGGGCTGGGGTCTGCATACATTCAGCTTTATCATCATTCTGCATTTTTGGCTAAGTTAGCGCTAGCAACACAATTACTGTGCTACTAAGAAATGTGATGTGCTAACCCGAGTCTGTTGTTGTCCTTGTTCTTTGCTGTTGTCTGTTGATTATGTTGTGTGGCTGCAGGAACGCTCTGATGTTCAACAATGAGCAGATGGCTGATGTCCACTTCATTGTCGGTTCTTCAGGAGAGACTCAGACAGTGCCTGCTCATAAGGTACAGAACCTGTTCCCACTGACACTTTGATCCAGAGCATACGGTTTGATGCTGTGGTCCAGATTCTAATGGATTCCTTTGTGTTGCAGTACGTCCTGGCGGTGGGCAGCTCGGTCTTTGGAGCCATGTTTTATGGAGATCTGGCAGAGGGACAGTCTGTGATCCAGATCCCTGATGTTGAGCCGGCTGCTTTTCTCATCCTCTTAAAGTGAGTCAGAAGTCAAGACCAGGCCCACTGTTAGTGAATTAGCAGCAAGCAGAGTCCTGAAAGTAGTCTCCTTCACTCGGATGACCCCCAGCTTTGCATTCTGCCTCATGTGGAGCTACAGCTGCCTTTCTAGTGTGCCTCATTGGGCTAGGATAGAAGGATAAAGGCTAGGATAGCAATGGAATCAGGGAGGCACAGGCTTCACAGAACTACAATCTGAGAAAAAGTTGTCTGACAGAAAAATAATGATTACAAAACATAAAAAGTTTTATTTGTTAGTATCCTGAACACTTACAATAAAAACATGAAATAATGTAACAGAACATCAGGAAACCAGAGTTAATATGGTGACCATGAAATCTTTTTCAGTGCAGATCTGAGTACCGCCATTAGTGTTTCGACCAAATTGAAAAGTGCTCTGTGGCAGGATCTGAGGTAGGGTGGAAGTTTGTGGTGGGAGGTGCTTGAAGACTGTAGACACCGTGGGCTGGGCAGAAGAAGTTCAGCTCCAGTGATTTCGTTTCTTGAAGCAGGATTTGGTTGAAGGGACAGGAGAGTAAGGCAGGCGTTGTAGTTTATGGTGTAGCTCGAGAAAAGGGACCACAGACCAGATTTCACGATCCATCATGTTGATAACATTGAGGTAACTTCTGTTTCTGCTCCACTGTGGTGGTACACAAACCCACTACAGTCAGCTATGGATGCTGCGTGTTGTACAATTTTTGTCGAAACATGACCTCATCCTACCATTTTCTCTATCTCAGGTACATGTACAGCGATGAGATTGAGTTGGAGGCTGATACCGTGCTCGCCACGCTATATGCTGCTAAGAAGTATATTGTCCCTGCTCTGGCGAGGGCCTGCGTAGCCTTCTTGGAGACGAGCCTTGAGGCAAAGAATGCCTGTGTGCTGCTGTCTCAGAGCCGGCTGTTTGAGGAGCCGGAACTGACACAGCACTGCTGGGAGGTGATCGACGCTCAGGCCGAACTCGCTCTGCGCTCTGAAGGTTTCTGTGAGATCGACTTGCTCACACTGGAGATAATCCTGCAGAGAGAAACGCTCAACACCCGCGAGATCGTGGTGTTTCAGGCACTGCTGTGCTGGGCGGCGGCAGAGTGTCGGCGGCAGGGCTTGACAGTGAACCCCAGGAATCAACGCACAGTGCTTGGTAAGGCCCTGTACCTGGTCCGATTCCCTTCCATGACACTGCAGGAGTTTGCAGATGGGGCAGCGCAGTCGGATGTACTGACGCTCAAAGAGGCCCACGATGTCTTTCTGTGGTTCACTGCTACCAACAAACCCAGGCTGGAATTCCCCACTGTGAAGCGGGCGGGGCTACTGCCACAGAGGTGCCACCGCTTCCAATCCTCAGCCTACCGCAGCAACCAGTGGCGCTACAGGGGGCGCTGTGACAGCATCCAGTTTGCCGTGGATCGCAGGATTTTTGTAGCTGGACTTGGTCTGTACGGTTCCAGTGGTGGGAAGGCAGAGTACGTTGTGAGGATTGAATTGAAGAGGCAGGGAACCGTTCTAGCCCAGAATCTCAACAAGTTTCTGTCAGATGGGTCAAGCAGCACCTTCCCGGTGTGGTTCGAGCACCCGGTGCAGGTAGAGCAGGACACCTTCTACACGGTCAGTGCCGTCCTGGACGGAAACGAGCTGAGTTACTTTGGCCAGGAGGGGATGACTGAAGTGCAGTGTGAGAAAGTGACCTTCCAGTTTCAGTGCTCATCAGACAGTACCAATGGCACTGGGGTGCAGGGGGGGCAGATCCCAGAGCTCATCTTCTACTGTTGAACTGGAACAAAGACTCAAGCCAACAGGCAGGAAGTCGGAGCCTGGAGCTCAGATTAAATCAACGGACCTGGCAATTGGAAATTGGCAGCTGATTGAACAATGCCGTGGACCTGAGAGCTGATTGGCTGTCAGGTTTTTAGAAGTGTTTGGTGTATATTAAAGTCTCCTGAATATTTGAGAAAATGAATAAAGGAGGTTGTAGTTTTCTGCTGCTGCCACTAGATGTGGCTATGTGGTCTCACACTGAGGGGGATTTTCAGCTTTTTTTGTGCTGTGGATGATGAATTTTACTTGTGTTCAAGGTCACATGTGTAAAACGGAAATAAAAAATTTGAATGCAACAACAAATTATTTCAAGCCTGTATTCATTAGAAAAGCATTGCAGACAAAAAATATATAGTTGAAACTGATAAATGTGATTGGTGTTTTTTGTTTGTTTTTTTTAGTTACAGTTTTTTTTCTGGATGTCAGCACATGTTGCACATGTTTATCACACTTTAAATCATGTGTAAGACTGCATTCTCTGTTTTTCCAGTGTTGTGTGCTTTAAATAAATACAATGAGTAAATAGCTCACCAATGGCGGGAGCATTGATGCAGAGCTCACGAGCCAGCAGCAGGAAGGTCTTTCCCAAGATGTAGACATTTACCTGGACACACAGCATAGAGCTCACACCTGAATGACACCACAGAGTCCACTGAGAGTACCTGAGGCTCGGTCTTACCTGCAGCAGATCGCTGAGGTCCAGCAGCATGTCTGAGGCTTGTCTAAGGAAAACCAGCTGAAGGTATGGAGATGAAAGGTCAGAATGAAGCCTGTAACCTCTAACTGTGTTTTTATCAAGTTTGTGTTTGATTTAAAATTGTAAATCACTGGTTCCAGGTGTTTCTGATCACCTTAAACAGCAGAACATCTGCAGCACATTAAGGTGATGGACACCTGAATGTACCGCTGATGGATCAGTTCCTGTGACAAACCTGCATCCACCTGCAGCTGATGAAAATCCGATGTCTTTCTCCTCTCATAGTTTTAAAAGAGGAGATGAGCTGCACAGCTGAGCTACAGGTGAGGAAACCAGTTCAGTGGTTCACCTGGCTGCATGTAAACTGACTGTAGGCCATCGCGGTTTCAGAGTTCGGCTTTGTCTCGGCAATTTGCACATGCTCAGTGGGTCAGAGTGGTTGCTAGGATACGTGGCGTGCCCTCAGTGCGGCACACAAGGTAGAGGCAGGCAGCGATGACATGCTCTGTCTTGCGGCCCCGGGTCAGGTGTTTGCTGACGACTAGCTTGAAGAAGTTGAAGGCGGTGTCGAGGCAGTGCTGGTTGAGCTGCAGCTGACTGCCCAGCTGCTGGATCTGACGCTTACCTGCACACACACAGGCTCGTTACACCTGTGGCTCACCTGGACACCCTTCCCCCAAACAGTCAAAGGACTCACCATTCTGAAGTGTCTGGGCTCGCGACTCTTTACCGACGCTGGTGTGGAAACCAGAACCAAGAAGTGGCGCTTTAACGGGACCTGATGGGCAGACAGAAAGACAGCTGTTCAGAGGACTTTGACCTTTGACACTGTAGTTGCTGCAGAGGATTTTGGGTAAAGACAGGTTAGTGTTAGACACATCACAGGCATGAAGTCAGAGTTGAGTGTTCATTCTAGGGTGGAATGATTGTATAGCAAACGTGTTTACTGACTTTAAAAATTCAATTCAACTGTATTTATATAACGCAAAATCACAACAACAGTCGGCTCAAGGCACTTTATATTGTAAGGCAGACCCTACAATAATACATACAGAGAAAAAACCAACAATCATATAACCCCCTATGAGTGAGCACTTTGGTGACAGTGGGAATGAAAAACTCCCTTTCAACAGGAAGAAACCTCCGGCAGAAGCAGGCTCAGGGAGGGGTGGCCATCTGCCGTGACCACTTGGGGTCAGAGAAGGAAGACAGGATAAAAGACATGCTATGGAAGAGAGACAGAGATTAATAACAAGTATGCTTCGGTGCAGAGAGGTCTATTAACACATAGTGACTGAAGAATACTCAATGCATCATGGGGTGATGGACATCAATTAATTACCACGAGGGGAATGCTCAGGTGGACATGTTTCTGATTCTGGATGAGAAGCTTTGAGACACGGCGACTTGTTTCTCATGATGTTTTCTTCTAAAACATGGCACTAATTAAATTACCTGAACTGGTCAGAGAGACGTCCGAAGCCTGCTTGAGGTGTATCTGTGAAACCTGGATGGACTTCAGCAAACTCACATGGTCTCTGAAACTTGCTGATGCTGCGGATTGATAACCAGCCCTTCCTGTTTCACCCTAAACCACCCTAACCTGCCTCTGTTGGCGTCTCACCATCAGCAGACACAAACTGTCCCACGGCGGACGACACGCCTCCGCTTCCCTCCACAAACTGGACCTCGGACACGATGATGTTGTCCTCCAGAACCGAACCACAGCTGGTGCACACGGCGCTGCCACGAGCCTGGTCCACGTCAATGTCAGACCCCCCGCAGGTCCTGCACACCCGGGAGCTCATGGTGGAGGTCAGAGGTCAGCAGTCCCTGAGGTGGAGAGACTGGTTAAATATTAAACTTTCACATGACAAGTTCAGCACAGGAAACAAGTCACTGTCATGTGTAGGATAGCTCCACTGTACACTCACTGAAAAATGACTCATACAACATTTCAGCCAGTCATATGTCTTCATCTCCTCCTATGTCACACCAACCCTCTGCATGTCCTCCTTCACTACATGGACGACCCTCTACCACTACCTCTGCTCCTCCATGTTCACCTTCCTACTTGTCTCCCTCTCATTCACACTCATGTATTCTATCTTGCTTCTACTCTTTCATACCTCCACCTTTCCAGGCTCTCCTCCACCTGCTCCCTAATCTCACTTTAGGTCACAGTGTCATCTGCAGACATTATCATCCACAGTGACCCCAGCCTGACCTCATCTCTCAGTGTGTCCATTACTACTGCAAACAAGAAAGAGCTCAGAGCAGATCCCTGATTCACTTTCACCCCCACCTTCATCCACCTGTGACTGCAGACATTAATGATTACAGACAGCAGACAGTGTGTGTGTGTCTTAAAGATGATTCAAAACTCTGTGATTCAAACTTGGGTGACTCTTATTGGTTGCAGCTGTTACCTGTTTACATGTATGAAACAGTCTGATTGGCTCAGCTCAGAACAAATCTGATCAGCAGATCACTTTTAGTTAAAATGACAAGTTTTAAACCTTTTCCTACTTCCCTACACCACCACACATCACATCCTGTTCTCTGTGAATTTGTTGGATACTATTTAACTCCACCCCTTTGGCTTGCCTCCTTATGCAACACATGGAAGAGAACATGGAAGCTGTGAGTTAAGAAGACTCTGCTTAACTTTTGATAGATTGCCGTAAATGGAAAGGGATATTTCCTCACTTGAATGCATGGTTGTGTTACACCAGAGCCCTTTATTGTTAATTTTGAAGAAATTGAAACACTAAGATGGTAAGTTGCTGTTATCCTGATGTTAAAATCAAGATGGCTGTTCTCTCTAAGTTGCCTACTGGGCAAACGGGTCAGCCGATCCGATGCAGTCACTATGGGTCTGCACTACATACTGCATCACCTCGACCAACCTGAGACACACGCCAGATACTGTTCATGGGTTTCAGTTTGGCCTTCAACACCATCATCCCAGACATGTTCCACCAGAAGCTCACCCACCTCCACCTGCCAGTGGATCACCAGCTTCCTGATGCCCAGACCAGCACCGGCCTGTCACCATATCAGCAGCAGGTGTTTGCAAGTGAACTCAGACTCCCGCTGAGCTGCTCAATGGCGTTAGCAGGAAAATGTCGGTTTGTGATTTATGTCATAAAAACAAAGGTTCAAGTCCAGTCAGAGTTTTTTTTTCTCTAACTTTATTTTAAATATTTTTAATCAGCATCGGATGCTGCACCTGGAACATGTAAACAAATATAATCGGCTAACCTGAAACACCGGGACCGGGGAGCTCCTCTCCCAGAGATCTGGATCCACTCACCGGGAGAACTTCAGAGTCTGGTCCGTTAGAAACTGTGTTCCGTCCCAGAACACATCCGGTCACCTTATTGGCTGCTAATAACGGTTATTAATCAGTTATTGATCACTGACTGTTTTCAGATCGCAGTTTGTTTTCTTCCTGTGGCGCGCTGGAGTGACGTTACTCAATAGGCACGGGACATGAGTTGGTGACGTGGGTTTGGAAAGCAAAGCATTTGAATCCTAATAATTAAACCCTGAACGAATGTAACTGTTATCACGTCACCAATACGTTATATTATCTGGATTCGACTCAATAAAACAAATCCGGTTCGACTTCTTTTGACCCAGAAATAACCTCGCTCCTCCCCCCAGACTGTGTTGAACGGTACCACCCGGCGCCGCCTGATGACGTTTCTCGTTCGGCGGGTTATTTTCGATGCAGTGGCGCTTTTGATGTAAACAAACACACAGTCGGACGGACGGAGGTCAGCAGCGGGATGAACTGCGACCAACTACTGCTCCACCCGCGGGTCAGCGCTGCCCTAAAGAGAGGTAACAGCATCGAGCTCATCTGATGTTATTAATCTGCAGTTATTCAAACTATTCTGGATTTAACAGGGAGCCAGTGAGGGGAAGCCAATATAGGAGAAATATGGTCTCTCTGTTAGTGATGGGTCGTTCGCGAACGAAATGGCTCTTAGAGCCGGGTCCTTATCGCGAGCCGTCACGTTTTTTTTTGTTTTGTTTTTTTTTTCTTTTTTCTGCTTCACTCAGCACGAGCCTTGTGCTTTACGCTGGGCAGAGGGGGGAGGGGCGGTAGTTACACTCAGTAGCACAGGAACAGAGCCAGAGGGAGAGAAAGAAAGCCAGGGACAACAACGTCACATTAGAAAGGTATAGTAATCATCCACAACTATTTTCAGTTGCAGATGATAAAGGATTCAGAAAGTTTATTCATGCGGGCCCATATGACAGAGAATATGCATGTTATTTTTGTTTTCATATTTTAATTTATATTTAATTGTGTTGTGGTTTGCAGGGTTTTGTGTTGTTTCACTTTAAATTTGTAAAAGATATAAGCTGAAAATTTAAATAGTTAAAAGTTGAAATGTGAATAGTTGATTTTTGTATTATATGATATATTTATTACATTTTATGTGGAGTGAATAAATAAAAGTATATTTACGGTGGCCCCTAGAGACAAAGCACATACAAACTTCAAATCACGTACGAACTCTGAAGCACGTACAAACTCCAAAACACGTAAAAACACGTACAAACTCCAAAACACGTAAAAACTCCAAAACATGTAAAAACACGTACAAACTCAGAAGCACATAAAAACTCAAAACACGTACAAAAGTCAACAGAAGTGCTCCAGAATGCTAGGCGCAGTGTTGAGCTTTTGTTACCTAGTAGCTACACAAGCCAGCAAGTACCAACGACCGGATTTGGTGTGTGGTAGTAACAGGTAAATGAATATTGTTTTTAAATTATTTGAATATATATGAGTGCCTGTGTATAAATACACAAACATGCTTTCAATTGTGTAATTTAAGTGATCTAGTAGCTCTGCTTTGGAAGTTCAGTTCATGCTAGAAATGTGTTTTGGAGTTTGTACGTGTTTTGTCTCTAGGGGCCATCGCATATATTTATATATAAACATATATAAATAAAACCACTTTTTTTACGTTAGTAATTCCTTTTGTGCATAATTTAATATTATTGTTAATAATAAATTAATTAAAGCAACAAAACAACCTGAAGAGCCGGTTCGGAGCCGAAAGAGCCGGCTCTTTTTAGTGAGCCGAACCGAAAGAGCCGGGTCTCTAAAAAGAGCCGGAAATCCCATCACTACTCTCTGTATAGTTTTTTCTCTCTCTTTTTAAACTTTTATTTACAGGCAGGGCTGGACTGGGACAAAAAATCGGCTGGGCATTTTGACTAGAGACCCCCCCCCCCCCCCCCCCCCCCCAGGTATTATAGAAAAAGCCATAAAGCCTTTGAATGAAAACAGACGCTGTTGTGACAGTGATGTACACTGTCTTGTTGGTATATGTATGATTTCTATACATTTTACGTCAGATAACAACTTTGGTTGTAGGCTTCAGATAATTAATAAAAGCGAGACATTTTAAATGAGAATAAGAACGTATTTCTTTGTGCCCTGTGCCCCCCTTTCCCTGTTAATGCGCTACCTGGCCCCCTGGCAAAACTTTGCTAGACCCGCCCCTGCACAGTTACCAGCTGTCAGCGTAAAAAAGGATCCTGGTGTTATTTGTCTCTCAGAAACAGTTCATAACTTCCCTTCAACTCATTCATGTCACCTAAAAGGTAAACCTGTTTCTCAATCACCTGTTCAGCTCTGATGATTCAGTAAGGACATCTCCTGGTTTGATCTTCATGTTTCCCTCTCGCCACATATACAAACCGATATCATGACCAGCAGCTTTTACAGTTGTGGCTCCAGCAAACATCAGCTGATACTAGAAATTAATATTAAATAAATTCTAACAACAGCTGATCAAGCTTAAACGTGCAGCTGTTGTTTAACGTGACATCCACTGGTTTCTTCTTTCTGGCGCAAAGTGGGCGATAAACAAATAAGAGAGAAAAGCTGATCAGCTGATCATTGATCAGTTTCATGATTGAAGTAGCAACAGGAGAGGGAGGGGGACAGAATGAGAGGAGAGGAGAAGAGGCAGCTGTGCAGCGTAAAGACAGAATAAATCCAGCTTTGTGTCTTTTTCCATTCTATCTGAAGTACGGGACAAACTGTGTTCCTTTTCAGTTCAATACTAAACACTAGGGGTGCAACGATACTCGTATCGATATTGAACCGTTCGATACAGTGCTTTCGGTTCGGTACGCATATGTATCGAACAATAAAACATTTTTAATTTATTTTATCAACTTTCCTTCTGACGATGCTGTCTGTGTTGAGCACTCAGTGAATCTGCGCTCGACAGTGCAGCCTAGGCGGAGTAGTCGAACGCAGATTCACTGAGCGCAGGGCAAGCTAGCGCGACAGAAGTTGAGCTCTCCTTGCAACATGGAAAATTGAACCTCCCCCACCGTCATTCAGATCTGGCGTTTGGAACTATTTTTGGTTTTCATGTGACGTATGACCCTGAAGGTAAGCGTGTCATGGACTAAAGTAAAACAGTATGTTGGATGTGCCAGCAATGCTCAATTACATGGGTGGGAACTAGTGTGTTAGCGCAGTTAGCTCGTTAACATGTTGGCCGTCCAGCCCCACGCACGGGGCGATCCGCGGTAGCTAGTTAACGGAGATTTGCCGTGTTGTGGCGTTAACGTCATTTCAACGAGATTAACACTGACAGCACTAGTGGGAACACAACGAATATGACTGCACATTTACGCCGACATCATCCTAGTGCAAAGACAAGTGGAAGCAGACAAAAACAACAAGCACGCATGCTACAAACTTTACCCGAGTCATTTAGACAGCCGTTAGCACATGATTCTCCTTATGGGGACCTGATATGTTTAATATGCTGCTGAGAATATAGCCCAGAAGAAGCGTATAGTATAGCGTTTATTTCGGAAAGAGCCATTTCTCTGTAATAAACTCTCTTTTCCAAAGATGAGTGATTCCTCAATCAGATACAGGGCTCACAAAATTTTTCCAGTCGGGCTACCAAAAAATCTATCTCTGCCCTGCCCGTTGGGCTATCATAGGAAGGAAAAATATATGTCAATGTTTTTGCATTCTTTCGGAAATGTAGCTGGGTAATTATGTCATTGGCATCGGTGAGCCACTGTCAATATGTGACATATTGAAATCGCGTTTGAATTTGCGCTTGTTTTTTGCTTTCACTTTGCAATCGCGCGAACTGTGTATAGAGAGCGACAGCACTGATTGGTGAGTGACGATAATTTGCGCACCAATTCCTCTGACATCGTCTTATCAATCGTTAGCTTACTATGCAAACATGACAAGTGAAATCTCCCGCATCAAGCTTAAACATGTGAGAAGTTGATCGCAGTGGTTGCAGGAGGTGAGCTGGCTTCAAACAAATGATGAACGCACAGAGATGTGGTGCAGAATGTGCCGTGAAAATTTAATAAATGACAAATTAAAAAGGCATGAACATTTTTTTTTTGTATCAAAAAAATATCGAACTGTGACACCAAAGTATCGAACCGAACCGAACCGTGAATTTTGTGTATCGTTGCACCCCTACTAAACACGTAATATTTTTTCTCAATGCAGGACGATTCCGTCTTTTTACAGGACTGTTGGCAACTCTACTAACTAACCTTATGAATAAAATAAAGTTCACTATCAGTAACATCATAGCACCTACCCAGCTGTATAGAAACTCCGTCATGTTAGCTAGCATGCAGTACGAGTAATTGTAACTGACTGAAAAGTCAGCACAACGAAAATAAACTCTACCTAAACTTGGTTTATATCTGACCCAGATAGACTGCAAGTCATAACTTCTTACCTGAAGTTCAGTTCACCTGACACTTGGACCTGCGTCTGCCTCGGGTCTCTTCTTCTCCTGCCTCCCCTTTCTCTCATCCACCTGCTGGCCTCCACCACTTGCTAATGTTACTGAATTTGTGGAAGCTCTGCGATAGCCACCACCAAACAACTGAGTTATTTTTACACACCGGCCAGCATCTGGCCAATCCACCACCTTTCATTGTTTATACCGTTACCAAAAAATAAATAAAAAATCATCGGCCCATAAAAACGAAAAATCACATCGGCCCACCGGACAAATGCCCGGTATGCCCGGTGGCCAGTCCAGCTATGTTTAAAGGTCAGTACAAAGTAGAATTAAAACAGTATTACATTGAAGGTGTTGTACTTAAAGAAATTGTAAACCACAAACAAACAAACGACCATTTTTCAGAACCTACAATACGCATACGCTAAGGGGAGAGGTTTAACTGATTAAGCCAAAGAGTAAAGAGATTGGAGGATCTTTATTTTTTCACATACAACCATAGCCTTTATAGCTTTGGGGTTAGTAGAATTCTTAATTGAATTTAGATATTATAAAAGCTCATAGGAGTATACATAAAAGGAGGGATGTCTCCCTAAACATTTGGATTTGTGAATATGAAATTTAGCCTTTAAGATTAACAAGTTAATTATATATCTGTTATCAATGTTGAATTGTCTTTAGTTTTTGTGGAGCCCAAATAATACATATTTTCAGAACAGTGCAAATCCTTTAAATACATGTTCTGAGATAAAAACACATCTCTGCCAGAAGTCATACCAACAACAGTTTGTATTGGAGATGCCAGTGGCCTGTGGTATGAAGGGATATTAGTGTTTATTCTTATAAAGCATACAAACCACTGAAGGTATAGACCCAAATGCTTTAATATAATTGTCATGATGATGAGTCATGAGGCCATAAGAAGATCATTTGTAACCTTCACTAAAGCTGTTTCTGTGCTGTGATAAGCTCTGAAACCTGACTGAAACTCTTCAAATAAGCCATTCCTCTGCAGATGATCTGTTAGCTGTTTGACAACTACTCTTTCAAGAATGTTTAAGATGAAAGGAAGGTCAGAGGTTGGCCTGTAATTAGCTGGGACAGCTGGCTCTTTTTAAGAATCCATTCAGATTATTACAGATTAGACAGTGAACACCAAAGATTCAGAGATGTGATGAATTGCTTGGACTTCCTTTTTTGTGTGTGGTTGTTTCCATTGTTTCCGTGGTAACCACTTGTGCTTCTCCTGCTGCAGTTCAGCTAAAGTCTGTGCAGGATGTGGTCTGTGCTTCTGCTCCAGACCTGCAGAGACTCACCGGTTTGTCCAACTCTGATGTCCAGCAGCTGATCACTGCTGCCGCTGCCGTCTGCAGAAGGCACCCTCCATTCACAGGTCAGGAGAAGAGTCTTACTGGACATACTGTGTGATGTGATATCATGCATTAACCAAGTGTGTGTGTATGTGTATGTGTTCAGCACAGCAGCTGCAGCACGGCGTGTCTGGCGCCCAGCTCAGGCTCGGCTGTCCAGTTCTGGACCGCCTTTTGAGGGGCGGTTTGCCTGTGGGGGGCATCACTGAGCTGGCTGGAGAGAGTGGCACCGGCAAGACTCAGGTGGGCCTGCAGCTCAGCCTCTCGGTGCAGTACCCAGCAGAGCACGGAGGGCTGGGAGCAGGTCAGTGAACGCACCATGATTTTGCCAATCAGTAGGTTTGTGATACATTCAGTGAAAAGGTTGTGGCTAAGCAGCTTACAGCAGTTTTGGATAAACACAATATTCTTGACAAATTTCAGTCTGGCTTACGCAGAGCTCTTTCTACTGAAACAGCCCTTCTTAGAGTCTCCAGTGACATTTTGATGCAAAACGATGCAGGAAAATGTTCTGTTCTGCTGATGTTGGACCTCACCTTGGCCTTTGATGCAGCTTACCATCACGTTCTGCTTGAAAGGCTGAAATATTGGGTCGGTGTATCTGGATCTGCCAGTGGTTCTCCTCATATCTGTATGAATGATACTTTTCTGTGGCAGTTTCTAAGTACTTCCCTCACCTATGGTGTGCCACAAGATTCTGTATTGGGGCCTTTATTGTTTTTAATATATCTACTTCCTCTCCAGCATATTTTGAGCCCCTTTGAGGACATTTGCTACCACTGCTATGCAAATGACATCCAGTTATACTTTTTGTTTTTAAGCCCCAAGATATTTGAATCTGAATTCCTCGTATGTGCTCCTGACAGACATGTACCTAAGATAATGAATGCTTTTGGTCCCCTTTCGACATTTGTGAAGTCAGCTATCAGGAACCTTCATTTGCTCCCTGTTAAATCCAGAATTGAATTCAAAATCCTGTTCCTCACATACAAGGTCTTAAATAATCAGGTCCCGTCTTATCTTAATGACCTTATAGGACCATATCACCCCATTAGAGCACTTCGCTCTCGCACTGCAGGCTTACTTGTTGTTCCTAGAGTATTTAAAAGTAGAATGGGTGGGAGAGCCTTCAGTTTTCAGGCCCCTCTTCTGTGGAACCAGCTTCCAGTTTGGATTTGGGAGACAGACACTTTCTCTACTTTTAAGATTAGGCTTAAAACATTCCTGTTGGCTAACTATATGTTAGGGCTGGACCAGGTGACCCTGAATCCTCCCTTAGTTATGCTGCAATAGGCATAGGCTGCTGGGGGACTCCCATGATGCATTGAATTTTTCGTTTTCAGTCACCTTTCTCACTCACTATATGTTAATAGACCTCTCTGCATTGAATCATACTTGTTATTAATTTCTGTCTCTCTTCTACAGCATGTCTTTTATCCTGTCTTCCTTCTCTCACCCCAACCGGTCGCAGCAGATGGCCACACGTCCCTGAGCCTGGTTCTGCCGGAGGTTTCTTCCTGTTAAAAGGAAGTTTTTCCTTCCCATTGTCGCCAAAGTGCTTGCTCATAGGGGGTCATTTTATTGCTGGGTTTTTCTCTGTATGTATTATTGTAGGGTCTACCTTGCAATCAATGTTCCCTCTAATTTTCCACGTGTCTGATCGAACACACAAACTCCCTGAGCGATCCCTTGGACCACTGTGAGCGACATCACACGTGTGCACTGTGGTCACACCAGCGTTTACATTTATGTTAGACTACTTTTAATTAACTGCTTTAGCCCATTTACAATGAAAATGTAAAAAAAAAAAAATCTAGTCATTGACCTGTGTAGTATGTTAACACTATTGGAAGTAAAAAATAACTTGAACTTGAATTTCGCAAACACAGCTTTCTTTTCTTTCTTTCTTTTTTCTTTTTTATAAAGCTTTGACTTATTATGAGTCTGTGGTCTGGGAGAGAGTCCTTTAACTCTCTGTCTGCAAAATATAGTACATAATGACCAATGCTGGGCCATTAATTATATAGTTACTTCTTCAAAAAAGTAACTGAGTTAGGCAAACAACAACGTTTATTGCAGCTATTTTTTTTTTTTAAACGCAGCCAAGGCGTTTTTTAAACAAACGTTTCAAACTATTTACAGAAAAATCAGCTGTTCTGCATCAAATCTGATGCCACACAAATCATTTGTGCCACTCCAAAAAATAATTTCTGTCCACTATAAGATAAAGGAGAACAACAGCCTGATACCTGCAGGCCTGACAACAGGAGATGTATTACTCCTGTAACACCTGTAACATTCAGCAGTTGCCTCATTGTTCTGACACACACAACAAAACTATTGACTACACTACACACTAACTACACAGGATTTGCACTAAACGTCGCAAATCTCTCACATCTCAAAACACCGCCGTCACTCCTAAATCTTTCCCTCGTTTCTTAACAACTAGATGCCACGTTGCCATATGATTTTTTGATTGGTTGACACGGTACTTTTTTCGACGAATAGGAAAGGGAGAGGGGGGTAGGGTTTGTTTTTGCTCACAGGCAGAGAGTGTTTTCGAGCCTTTTTTCGTATAAAACACAGTTTTTACCGTTTCTTCCCGCAGTAAATATAAACAACGATAGTATTCAGGAAGAAAACCAAACATTGCATATATTTTTATCATAACTATGGTTTTACGTGGCCTATCAACTCAATTTAAAAACTAGTATAAAGTCCACACTTTTTCCGTCAATTGTTCCGTCTGTCCTGCTCACATCTCCAATGGTTGTACACCTTGTCATTAACGTGGCTTCACTCCACATCAGCCACGCCGCTTTGCTAGCTAAAACAGCATATAAGGACGCTGTCATAGCCTGTCAACGACGTTGATTAGCTGCGTATGTGCGAATGTGAATCGCATTATTGGCTGGACTATGAGATAAGATAGCATCGTTCTAATCCCATATGGGAGCAGCCAGTCACTTACTGACTAACACTGCAAAACATAATTGTCAAAGTATTAAGTTTAATTTCAATTCAGGTTAGATTTTTTTGTGCACAGCAGTGCGCAATTGCGCACGTGCGCAGCTTAGAGGGCACATTGTTTACAATATAAATCGCCTTGAGGCGACTGTTGTTGTGATTTGGTGCTATATAAATAAAATTGAATTGAATAATTTTTGACCTACCTCTCACTTTGGATGTTCATGTCAAATCTCTGGTTTGGTCTTGG
This sequence comes from Neolamprologus multifasciatus, assembly GCF_963576455.1. Classification (NCBI taxonomy): domain Eukaryota; kingdom Metazoa; phylum Chordata; class Actinopteri; order Cichliformes; family Cichlidae; genus Neolamprologus; species Neolamprologus multifasciatus. The sequence goes on from NC_140453.1 coordinate 27,340,416, forward strand.
TTTTATCACTTAAGAAACATTGCTAAATTAAGCCCTATTGTATCTCGCACTGAACTGGAGATTGTTATACATGCATTCATTTCATCATGATTAGACTACTGTAATTCACTGTTTACATGTCTAAGCAAAAACTCCTTGGAGCATCTGACGATTGTTCAAAATGCTGCAGCAAGGCTTCTGGCCAGATCATCAAAGTACTCACATGTGACACCGTTGCTAATACTGTTGCACTGCCTCCCCATTAAATTCAGAGTCCATTTTAAGATTCTGATTCTGACCTTCATGGACAAGCACCAGCTTGCATCATTGAACTTTTACAGCCCTATGTCCCTAGCAGGTCCCTGAGGTCATGTGATCAAGCCCTACTTGTTATTCAGCATACAAGGCTGAGAACTAAGGGAGACAGAGCTTTTACCACTGTGGCTCCCAGACCGTGGAACTCTCTCCTACTGAGCTTAAGATTTGTGGACTCGGTAGTCTCTTTTAAATAACAACTAAAAACACATCTTTTTAAAATTGCATTTTGTTAACTTTTGTCTGTTTTTGTTTTATACTTAATCTCTGTGTGAAGCACTTTGTAATCTTTTATCTAGAAAGGTGCTATATAAATAAAAATTTACTTACTTACTTTACCTGATCAATGACCTGCTGATTTGTAAGTTAATAAATAACCTCTGATATGTTACATTCATTATTTGTGTGTTCGTTGTTGGTTCCAGGTGCGTTGTATGTCTGCACTGAGGACTCATTTCCCATTAAGCGTCTGCACCAGCTGATTGGCGAGCAAGTCTGTCTGCGTTCTGACGTTCCTGCGGACCTTGTAAGCAGTCTTTGCTTCAGCGACCACGTTTACATTGAGCATGCCGCGGACCTGGTAAGTGTGATCATGCGACATCTGTTCAGACCCTGTTACAACCCATAACTTCTTGCTCTGTCCTCAGGATTCCCTCCTGGTGTGCCTAACACGCCGCGCCCGCCTCCTACTGACACGCGGTCTGGTGCGCCTAATCGTGGTCGACTCAGTGGCAGCGCTGTTCAGGTCCGAGTTCCAGGCCGATGATTGGCTAGAGAGGAACAGACAGCTACTCACCTTCTCCTCCATGCTGCATCACCTGAGTCAGGAGTTCAGCACACCTGTGCTCTGCATCAACCAGGTAACACCATCCAGGTAGCACACCAGAGTTCAGTCTCTTATCTCTGACCACTAATCAGTGACAGGTGTTTGTTTTCCAGGTAACAGATGTTTTCAGCCAATCACACAACAGTATGGGGTAAATCAGATATCTTCTTTATGAGCTGATCACATTTTGACCTTTGACCTCAGAACCACTTCAGCGTAAATTTCCTCCTACTCAGGCCTTCGCTGTCCACCGTGTCTCCTGCTCTTGGGTTGGCGTGGGCCAATCAGGTGATGGTTCGGCTGATGATGAGCCGTCTCCAAGGAACAGTCGTCCGTGGTGACCAGAGCAGTGCTCTCCGCAGGTTGGAGGTGGTGTTTGCGCCTCACCTGGCACGTGACGGACAAAACGCTGCCGTGTGGAGAGAGGGGCTCAGAGGAGTTGAGAGCTGGGCTTCAAATAGAAAATAAACTTTATTAAACAGCATCAGTAGCATCAGATTATTAAAGAGTGATCACACTGTTTCCTGACTGTTCTGAAGGTTGTGGACACTGATGCATTGACTGGGGGTCAGACAGGTGTGTTAGTGGCCTCATATCTCTTTGATCTGGACAGAATGAGCTGGGAGGTCCAGACTGATACATGATCCTGATTTTGCTGTGCAGGTGGACTCTGGTCTGTTCAGGAGCCTATGATTCGGTTCTGGTTGACCCGCTAAAGTGGATTCACATTATTTTAAGACTGAACCTTTTTTTTTTTTTGATCAAGGTCTTTTTATTGAACAAAAAATTGCTTCCAACAACAATTACGGCAATATTAAGAAACAGTCGTGCCCCCCCCACCCACCCACCCATCCAGAACAGTGTAACTAAAACCCAGCCAGAGAGGAAAGAAGAGATAAAATAAAATAAAATTACAGATACAAAGTAAATAATAAAATAAATGAACAACAGTAAGGGAAAAAAAACAAGCAAAAAAAACAAAAAACAACAACAAAAAAAACCCCACTCACACGCACATTAAGCAATAGTATCCAGACTTAATCTTTCAAAGTAAGTAAGAAAAGGTTGCCATGTGTCATAAAAACTCTGAACCGAACCTTTTACAGTGTAGCGGATCTTTTCCAGCTGAGTATAATACATCCTTAACCCATTGCCCATATACAGGTGGAAGTGGCTCTTTCCATTTCAATAATATCATTCTACGGGCCAAAAGAGTGCAAAAGGCCAGAAGATCAGAGTGTGATTTGGAAAGACTGGCATCACAAGGCGTCACCCCAAAAATAGCTATAAACGGGCAGGGTGCAATTGGAACACCAAATATGTTGGACATGGTTTCAAATATGCTTTTCCAAAAGCTACCCAGTTTTGGATATGCCCAGAACATGTGAAATAGGGAAGCAGGCTCTCGTTTGCACCTGTCACATGTGGGGTCAAACCCATCCTTGATTTTGCTCAGTCTAGTTTTAGACCAATGGAGACGGTGAACCACCTTGAACTGAATCACCACATGCTTAAGGCAAATAGATGACGAAGAAATTCTATTGATTATCTTATGCCAAGTCTCATCTGCAATCTGTTGGCCAAGATCACTTCCCCATCGTTCCCTAAGTGATTGCAATGTGGACAGCCTAAAATTACTTAACAGCTCATAAACATCACTTATAACCCGCTTGGCATTTGGTTTAAAATCAAAAATATCATCCAAAAGGGATGGAGGTGGACAGGACGGAAAGCAGTCAGTATTAGAAGCAACAAAATTCCTGAGTTGTAGATACCTGAAAAGGTGTGACTGAGGGATCTTGAACTTGTTCACCAGCTGTTCAAATGAGGAAAAGATATTGTCCGTGAAAAGAGCAGTCATTGATGTTATTCCAAGCTTTGTCCATATGTTAAATGCCTTGTCCGTTAAGGATGGGGGAGAACATGCAATGTCTATGCGGTGGTGCATTAAGAGAGAGTTCAGTCTGTTTAAAGTGCCTTCTGAGCTGATACCATAATTTCAGTGAGTGGACAACAAGAGGATTCGTGGTGAAGCTGGAGATCGGTCTGGCACACAGCAAAGACATCAGGGAGGATTGACTCACCGACAGCTGCTCCAGTGTTACCAGTGTTATGATGATAAATTATCATGGTCTTTTATCCAGTACAATAATGCCCTTATATTAGCTGCCCAGTAATAAAACAAAACATTTGGGAGTGCTAAGCCTCCTGCGCTCCGCGGTCTTTGTAATACACTCTGTTTCAGCCTAGGTGGTTTTTTGTTCCAAATAAAGGAGGAGATTTGACTATTTAGATTATTAAAAAATGACTTAGTTAAAAAAATTGGAAGACACTGAAAAAGATATAGAAATTTAGGAAATATAGTCATCTTAATGATATTTAATCTACCACCCAGCGAAAGAGGCAAGGACTCCCACTTTCCAAAATCCTCTTTTAGCTTAGACAATAAAGGAAGATAATTAGTTTTATACAAGTCTCTATGGTTCTGCGTAATCCAAATGCCCAAGTATTTGAACTTGTTATAGCTGAGTTTGAAAGGTGCTAAAATAGACGAAAGTTCCCCAGTTATTGTACCTAAAGGCATTGCCTCGCTTTTCCCGAAATTCACCTTATATCCGGAAATTGTCCCGAATTCCTTAAGTACATCTAAAAGTTTAGGGAGGCTATTTGAAGGGTTGGAAATAAACAAGAGCATGTCGTCGGCATAAAGAGAGACTTTATGCTCGATATCCCCACAACGTATTCCCTCAACCTCAACACAGTGTCTCAGAGCAATAGCTAGCGGTTCAATTGCAATGGCAAAAAGGAGAGGTGACAAAGGGCACCCCTGTCGTGTGCCACGCTGAAGCTGAAAAAAGGGGGACAGACTATTGTTGGTCCGAATGGCCGCTACAGGGTCACAGTACAATACTTTTATCCAGGATACAAAATTACTCCCGAGGCCAAATTTTTCAAGCGTATGGAAAAGAAAGTCCCATCTCACCCAATCAAACGCTTTCTCAGCATCAAGCGAAATAACAGTTTCCGATACATTACCTTTGACATGGCTATAGATTATATTTAATAAACGTCTAATTAAAAAAAGAGTACCTGTTTTTGATAAAGCCTGTCTGATCGGGTGAGATAATGGAGGGCAGATGTTTCTCTAAACGGCGGGCCAACACTTTAGCAAGGATTTTGGTGTCCGTGTTCAGCAAAGATATTGGACGGTATGAGCCACAATCTAAATGATCCTTATCCTTTTTTAGAATTAGGGAGATCACTGCTTGACGCACTGTTGGAGGCAAGGATTGTGAGAGGAAAGATTCTTCAAAAGTCGATTTTAACAATGGATTCAATTGGTTAGAAAACTTCTTAAAAAAATTAGAAGGATACCCGTCGGGGCCAGGTGATTTTCCAGACTGCATACTCCGTATGGCCATTTCAATTCCAGCATTGGAGATGGGCTCCTCCAAACTGGTGGCCGCATCGTCTCCTAAGGAAGGGATATCAAGTTTCTCAAAGAAATTTTCTAGTGTCAGGTCATCCTTAGCTGGGGGGGAGCTGTATAAAGTCTGATAGTATTTAAAAAAACTATTATTTATACCTTGGTTATCCGTGCACCTTATTCCCTGGTCATTCCGGATCTCAGGGATAGCTTGATTAGCTGTTCTTTGTCGTAGCTGATGAGCTAGCAGCTTGCCTGTTTTTTCTCCATGTTCATACGAGTAGCTACGCAACTTCGAAATTAGATACTCAGCCTGTTTTGTAGATATAAGATTATATTCAGTTTGTAATTTCAGCCTACGTTTATATAATACCGGATCAGGGTAATGGCTATATACAGTGTCTAGTTTAGTAATTTCGTCAGCTAATTGAGAGAGTCGCTCTGTATCCCTCTTCTTTGCACAAAATGAGATTATCTGGGCTCTCAGATATGCTTTTAGGGATTCCCAAACAGTTGATGGTGACATCTCTGGAGTTTGATTGATAGCAAGAAAGAAATCTATTTGAGACCTAATATAATTGACAAACTCTTCGTCTGCTAACAATACTGGATTGAACCTCCATGGCCGATAGAGTAGGCATTGGGAATACGCATTGAAAGAACAACAGGTGAATGATCTGAAATCACCATGGCCTTGTGATCACAGTCTGTTACTAAAGGGAGGAGTTTTTTGTCCAGAAAGAAATAATCTATACGAGTATATGTTTTATGGACATTAGAAAAAAAACAATATTGACTTGAATTTGGGTTACGAAATCTCCATACATCAGCTAACCTGTAGTTATGAAGAAAACGCTGTATAACGTGCTGATTTTGAAACAGGCGTGCTTTTGTGCGAGCTGCGGTCCATAGCAGATAATGAGCAATTTAGGTCCCCACCAAGAATAATATTATGTGTTGCCATGTTGGGAAGCCGTGCAAAGACGTTAGTGAAAAAACTATGATCGTCCCAGTTAGGGGCATAGACATTCGCTAAAATCAAGGGGAAACCATATAAATGTCCTACAACTACAACAAAACGGCCTGCAGGGTCTTCATCTACAGTTGTGGCTATAAATAGTAAAGTTTTGCTTATCAATATTGCTGTCCCCCGAGCTTTAGAATTAAATTTAGAGTGATATATCTGGCCTACCCATCCAGACTTGATTCGAAGATGATCAGAGGTACGCAGATGCATTTCCTGGAGAAATGCTATATCCGTTCTAAGTCGTTGTAAATGAGTAATAACCTTTTTCCGCTTGACTGGATGGTTAAGTGATTTTACATTCCAGCTTACAAAATTTACCACCCAATCACTAAATAATCGCGCTGTACTCATTCCTGCTCAAATAGTAAAATATGAAAGCTCCAGATGCACGACACGCATGGGGAAAGAGGAAAGAGAGGGGAAGAAAAAAAAAAGAGAAAAAAACAACAACAACACAGTGATAAGTAAAATAAACATATCTGGCTGAAGCCCAAACCAAGAACACGATGAGCAATTACTCCAGATTGAACATGGTGACTGCCAAACCCCCTGCAAACAGATCCACACATATAGCCTAGTGCTTGTTTGGGTTACTATAAGCCAGACCCTTAGGCTCCCGCTGGCCGCTTGACATAACATATCCTACAAAAATAAAAGACAATAAATAAAAAAAGAAAGAAAAAAAATACATATACATATATATATATATATATATACACACACACACACACACACATATATACGTATATATATATATATATATATATACACACATACATATATACATACATATACAGTGGGGCAAAAAAGTATTTAGTCAGCCACCGATTGTGCAAGTTCCCCCACTTAAAATGATGACAGAGGTCAGTAATTTGCACCAGAGGTACACTTCAACTGTGAGAGACAGAATGTGAAAAAAAAATCCATGAATTCACATGGTAGGATTTGTAAAGAATTTATTCATAAATCAGGGTGGAAAATAAGTATTTGGTCACCTCAAACAAGGAAAATCCCTGGCTCTCACAGACCTGTAACGTCTTCTGTAAGAAGCTTTTCTGTCCCCCACTCGTTACCTGTATGAATGGCACCTGTTTGACCTCATCATCTGTATAAAAGACACCTGTCCACAGCCTCAACCAGTCAGACTCCAAACTCCGCCATGGCTAAGACCAAAGAGCTTTCGAAGGACACCAGGAAAAGAATTGTAGACCTGCACCAGACTGGGAAGAGTGAATCTACAATAGGCAAGCAGCTTGGTGTGAAAAAATAAGCAGAGTAATAAGCAGAGTCATGTACAATAAGCAGAGTCATGTACACTCAGCCATAACTGAGACAACCAACCGTAGCACTGATCTTAGGCCCGGCGCTCCCACATAGAGCATCAGGCGCAGCCTCCTCAAACGTTGATAATATGTTCTTTAACATATTCCATTGCCTTCGCCGCATCCAGAAATTCTTTCTCCTCCCCGTTGTGCGTGATACAAAGTCGCGCTGGGAACCTGATCCCAAAACGGATACCTTCCTGCTCACTGAGAAGTTTCCGGACTTCTGTAAAAGCAGCCCGAGCTCGGGCCACCGAGGTCGTAAAATCCAGGAATATTGCAATTGGTTGTCCATTGAACCTCAGCGGAGCTTGGGTCCTGGCACGGCGTAGAATTTCCACACAGTCCTGGTAGTAATGAAGCTTGGCTATGATGGCCCGCGGGTTACCACCCGGCCTTCTTGGGGCCAGACTCCTGTGTGAGCGATCGACAATAACATCTTTATCCATACCCAGCGCTTGACGTAGTAGCGCGGATACGGCCGTGGTGGAGCTCGAATCTGGGCCCTCCGGGACCCCTATGATACGGATATTAGATCTCCGCATCCTGCCTTCCATGTCATCACATTTATCTTTCAGGTCAGATAGCTCCTTCCTCAAAGTCTTCACTGTAGATTGCAAGGTGACCACCTCATCGCTCCACATTGACAGCCCGTCCTCTGCTTCTTTCACTGTGGCCTTAACTCCATCCATTTCAGCGCGCGCTGCCGCCGTATTGTTAGCAATCTCATTTCTCACTTCTTGCACTTCAGCCCTAATGTTATCAAAATCTTCTTTCAGTGCATTCCTGAGTTCTTCTTTTAACACCACGCTGATATCGTCTTTGATGGATTGAAGAAGCTCCAATTTCAGGGCATCAGTGTCCACAAAGCGCCCATCGCTCTGCTGAGCCTGTTCCTCAGTGGTCGCTGAGCCGGGCGCCGCCCTTGGGCCACCATTGGTATTCTCGCCCGAGGATGCGCCGGGCCTAGCCGCTGTTCCTCCGGTGTACTTGTATTTCCTTAGGTTAGATGCCATTTTGTCACAAATGAAGCTTTAATATGGTATATAAAACTGTTAGCTTCCCCTGTGACATAAAATGAGACTTTGTAGGTTGAAAAAAAACTATTTCTGAAACTTGGTTAGCGGGAGCCTTCAGAAACACGTCCTACTCCATTGCTGGCTCGCTAGCACCCCCTGACTGAACCTTTTAAATGTCATTTGACATGATTTAGTGACTGAACATATTTAACAGGAAGTGTAATCAGATTACAGCAGAAATAGAAACAATGTCTGCAGCAGCCTGAAAGTTTTGTCAGCCTGATCGTTAAGCAGGCATTCACATCAGCTTCCAGCTGTGACTCGTTTATCCCATTAAATATGTTACTGCTTTGAGGATCCAGTTTTAAATCTTGTTACGTGTCTCGATGGTTTGGCGCTGCATTCCTGCGGCCTGTGAAACAGCTAATCTTGGATGTTTCTTGATCCAGGCTAAAAACAATATTCAATGTTGACTTAGTAACTTTTATGTACTTTTTCAGCTGAGGTTTTTAAATGTGCTATAGAAGTAACCTTTTGACTTGACATGAATGTCCTAAGTAAAAAAAATATGCTTTTTGTTGAGGACCAACAGTGATGCTGTGTATGAGAAACTCTACTTTCTAAAGAAGCTCGAGTCCTTTAATGTGTGCAGCAGGATGTTGGAGATGTTCTACCAGTCTGTGGCAGCAAGCGCCGTTTACTGTGCTGAAGGGCAGCATCAGTGCAGAGATGCAGCTGGATCAACAAACGAATCCACAAGACTGCAAGCATCATTGGTCAGAATTTGGAAGCGTTTGAGTCGGGGAGGGTCAGAGAGGTCACAGAACAAATTGCTCTCTATCATGGAGAGCCCATCACCCCCACAGTAGAGCTCGTCCTCCGTCAGACTGATTCAACCTCACTGTCTATGCTATCACGTGTGAACAGGTGTTTCTTAATTGATCCAAACATTTCATTCATTTTGTAGTTTGAAAACCAAAACCGTCAGACTATTGCCTCGCACGGATCTTTGTCGGAGCCTATCCTCTCGCCATCCTTTTCCTGCGCCTGCACAGTTTCACTGCCATAACAACAGGAAACCAACCCAATCTTTCAACATAAAAGAAGCAAGAGCGTATCCCGGTGTTGTGGCAAAAAGTGGATTGCCTGCCAAAAACTGATTTCCAATGTTTGCGTGTGTTTTTTTTTTTATGTGTAATATCGTTACGTTGCTAAAAAGTCTTTGGTGAACAGGTATTACAAAGTGGTTATATATAAAATTTAAAAATTACCTGTTTCTCAAGTATCTTTGTGACTGTGTTATTGCACTTACATTATAATCAATCAGCTCCCTTTTGTCCACTTACAATATATTTACAGAACTATTTTTGCATTTGTTGCAATTTCAGCTGTCCTCTTGGCCAGATTACTCTTAAAAGAGACATTTTTAATTTTAACTACATACATAAAGGATACATAAATCTCACTGCCAAAAACTGATTGCGGCTTCTACCTTGTTACAGGAATGTTGTTTGTTGCTCAAGATGACGTGATATCATTCATGAGGGATACATTTGACATATGTTTCACATATTATACACTAACAAGAAAGCAGTTTTTGGCAGACAATCACCGGTGTGGATGGTACAGCCACGTTTAGAAAAATAAAAAGCCATTGGTCATTCTAAGAAATAGCAGTGGTAATGTGCAGATTACAGCTGTTGTTTCAGGACAAACTGCCGCTGTGTTAGCGAGGACGTACTTTCCGTTATAGTAATAAGGAAGGAAACAATTTGTCTTTGGAATCATAAACACAGGGCGGAGATCAGAATGAGGACGATGAAGAGATGGTACAGCAAGCTTCGTCTGATCAGAAGGAAAAAAACAAATGTAGAAGATTGGATTTGTGCAAAACGAAATGTCTGGTAATGGACATATGCGTAGTTATCGATGTTTACACCCTCGTGCATGAACGAGGATGGATGACGTATCACTAAGGGACTGGTCGCTTTGTTGAGGGGACAGCAGCGTGTTATCGCCACATTCCATATATTGTTTTCATACCCTGTCGTATGATGGTGTTTTGTGATTCACTGAGTCAGAAAAATTCCACTCTGTCATCTTCTCCAGGTAAGGGGCACAGTCTGTTACCATGGTAACTGACGCTTTCCGGAAGAGAAAAGCTTGCGTTTCTTGAACGTGATGAACACCACAAAGCGGGGTCAGATCCTTTATGACTGATCAGCTGTTCTTATTGAGTAAAAAAAAAAAAATCGTTTGCTTTGACGTAATATAAAGTTTCGGCTTTTATTTTGAAATGGGCGTGTCGTACTCTGAGCTGTAGTTTCCGGTGAGGGTCGGAATGGGAGCTGGTCGGTGATGCACATCGCGTGAAGCTTCAGATCGAAAATCAGAGATTGAAGATCAGCTGCAGGTCAGACCCAGCGTGTTTGTTTCCTGTCGGTTGTTTGTTGTTGTTTACAGCGGTAGACTGACTCGATCATCAGTAAGATTTGTGATTGATTTTCTTCCTCCGCTGTTGTCAGCTAATCAGCGATCGATTAGTGATCGAGAATTAATTCACATTAAAAGTCTGATCAGGAAATGGAAACAAAAACAAATGACGTCACGAGATGTTAAGGGCGTGGCCCTATGGACCGATGATGTGGTTGATCACCTGTTCATGTGATTATTGTGATGTCGTGTTTACCTCACAGGTAAGGCCCAGGTAAACGGCACAGGTTCAGGCTTTGTTTATCTAACACGCAGGACGCCATGACTCACCCGGGCCCCATCTCATTGGTCAGCATTGTCCTCGTACTCCTGCTAAGCCCCGCCTCCTCAGAGACCAGTGCTCTGCAAGACCTGATCAGCAGGAACGCGGATTTTGGCGCCCGTCTGTACCGAGTACTCGCCGCCCGCACTGACGAAAACGTCCTGCTGTGTCCGTTCACTTTGTCTGCTGCTCTGACAGTGCTGCTGAGTGCCACCAACGGACAGACCCGCGAGCAGTTGCAGGCGGGACTCACGCTGACCAGGCTGGACGCTCAGACACTCCCAGGTGGGTTTAAGGTCAAGGGTCACCAGAGTCTGGTTGTGGTTCAGGTTCTAAGTGGTGCTCCTGTGTTCAGATGTGTTTCAGACTCTGAGGAGCGCCATTCCGACAGTCTCTCTGCAGCAGGGTGCAGCCATCTTCCCCTCTCAGAGTGTCCAAGTGGCCTCGTCCTACCTGAACCTGGTTCAGACCAAGCTCGGAGGCACAGTTCAGGGTGTGGACTACACAAATGCTTACGAAGCCATCAACACCATCAACCACTGGGCGCTGGAGCAGACTGTAGACCAGGTCCAGGATTTCATTTCCGAAGTAGACCATCAGACCCAGCTGCTGCTCGCCGCCGTTACAGCCTACAGAGGTATGTATCATCTGCCAGAGGGCAGGACTTAGAGTGTTGAAGCAGTCCTGCGAGGCTCCACAACTCCACCTCCTCAGTCTTTGAACTAAGGTGTGACAGCTCTTTTGATTGTCCTGTGTTCTTGATCCACGCTCTGCTGGTACACCGATAGCATGGAGTCCGCATCAACATGCTTAAAATCTCCACACCAATGAAAGTGTCAGAACGTTAATACCGTAGGTCACTAACAGTCCTGTGCATGACTGCATAAAGTTTCTGTGTGTTTCAGCAAGCTTCACTCCGCCCTTTAATGCGTCGTCCACTCAGGACGAGCGGTTCTATGTGGATAGCTATCATGTTGTCATGGTTCCGATGATGTTCAGGGCCAATAAGTACTTGCTGGCGTACGATGCTGCGGTGAAGGCTGGCGTGCTGAAGCTGCCGATGACAGACGGCGCAGCCATGTTGGCCGTGCTTCCCGATGAAGGTGTGGACGTCACCGCCGTGGAGGAGGAGGTTACGGCTGATAAGATCCAGGCCTGGATCCGCCAGCTGAAGAAGACGTGAGGCCCTCTTCTTTTCCTTTCCTTTCCTTTTTACCTTCTTTCCTCCCTCCTTCTTTTCCTTTCCTTTCCATCCTCCTTTCCTTTCCTTCCTTCCTTCCTTCCTCCCTCCTATACTGTTCTTCCTCTCACTGGCTTCTTCATTAAAACCAGGAAATAAATGTTCTTCTTTTGTAAATAGGAAATTGGAGGTACAGTTTCCTCGCTTTTCATTGGACCGGTCATACTCACTTAAGGATGCACTGCAGACTCTTGACATCACCCAGGTGTTTCAGGATGACGCTGACCTTAGCAACATGGGTGGAGCTGAAGGGTCCAAACTTAAACAGGTGAGTGTCTGCCACATTAAGAGCTGTTTGGATATGAGGCATCTCCACCTGGAAGGGGGTTGTGATGACATCAAAGGGCAGAGTTCAGAATAACGTCTCTTTATGGTTAAACCTGTAATTCCAGGTGTTGGAGCTATTTATTCTTTATTTTTATTATTTTCGAAATTTGTTAAAGCTTGTTGTTGGTTTACTTATATTTTCGGGTTATTTGCTAGTTTAATTTGTAGGTTAATACTTCTTTTTTTTTTTTGTTGTTGTTGTTTATCTTGTTAAGTCAGCTAGGAAGAACTCTAGGGCCATTTTCTGTAAGTAAAAGGACTGGTATAGGACCAGCATGCACTGGGGTGGGCCTATGGTTTTTACCAGTTTTTCCTTGCCACTGTTGCCAAAGTGGCATCATATGACTGTTGGATTTTTCTCTGTATGTATTATTGTAGGGTCTACATTACAATATAAAGCACCTTGAGGCAACCGTTGCTGAGATTTGGTGCTGTGTAAATAAAATAAAATTAAATTAAAAAAAAAAACAAGAGCCTGGAGCATCTAACATCCAGCCAAAAGGGGTAAAAAGTTGCCGGTCAATCACTTTTTATGTGATCACAAGCGTCCCCATGGTCATCCTCCTTTCTGAAACATAGGACTGAGCCCTGAACTGTGGTCAGAGGTCAGGAAGCCCTTTTCACCACCAAATTTCATAAAGGACTAGAAACCTTTTTGCCTTCAGTTATCTCCTTCAAGTTGCCATTACAGAGAATACAGGTTTAAGTCATTTCAGTGTTCGCTTCACTTTTCAGACCCAGACATTATGTCCATATTTTAGAGTGTCCATGGTCACAACAGAGATTTGATCACCTGATGATGACATCTGTGTTGATTTATTCAGGAAAGGTTTAAGGGTGTCGAACTCCAGGCCTCGAGTGCCGGTGTCCTCCAGGTTTTAGTTCGCACCCTGGGTTAACACACCTAAATCAAATGATTAGTTCATTACCAGGCTTCTGCAGAACTTCAAGAAATGCTGAGGAGTCATTTAGCCCTTTAAATCAGCTGTGTTGGATCAAGGACATATCTAAAACCTCCAGGACACCGGCACTCGAGGCCTGGAGTTGCCTACCCCTGGTGTAAATAATCGAGATTCTGCTGTGGTTTCTTCTCCACTCAGGTGTATCATACGTCCGTCATCTCCGTTGAAGAGAGCAGTGACACCAGTGCCGGAGATGCAGTGTTCTCCTCACCTCCTCCTCGACTGACATTCAACAGACCCTTCATCTTCATCATCTACCATCAAAGCACCAGTGGCCTGATGTTCATTGGCCGAGTCAACGACCCCACCTGCAAATAAATGGGCCCAAACACCAACCCAAGCCTCCATGGCGGCAAACAGTCCCCCCATCCCATCTTCTAATGATGTCCTGTGACAAATATTAGCTAGATATATAACAGAGACTTACATTATTAATTCTGTTAGCGTCCCATTAGTGGCTTGTCTGTAACATTCTCTCTGACATCTGACTGTAACATTTTTATCATTATCAATAAGAGCACAGTCACACTAGGAAAAAACAATGGTTGGAGATCACGGTGTGACCGTATGCAGTCACCTTGTGATCTTTGTGAAGCTTTGAGATGATCACTTTGAAGACAGAAAGTAGTTATTAGAAAAACCACTCCTACTCAGTTGCTGTCTTCAGGCCAACATTGGTGGATTAAGATGTGATAAAGCGGTGATCAATTAGTAAGAAAATTTTCATATTTTGGCGTTCTGTATCCACAGTAAGAAAGCTTTGCTATGAGGGCATCTCTAAAGAATTACTAGGTAAATGGTTCTGGAGCTGCTATAATGGACCCATAAAGAAGAACAGACACACTCTTGAATGAAAGAATCAACACCCGTGGTCCATGGTGCTGTGATACAGAGCTGAGTCATTTTCATATTAATCCTCAGACTCTGAAAGTCTGCCATTGATCTCAGTGAATGGAGCAAGACTCCTTCCCAAGTTCACAGTTGAGGCGCGGCAGGAATGCAGAAGAAAAATCCTTCATCAAAGCGGTCTGTTTTCTTAAGAATCTACTGAGTATAAATTTTTATCACTTCTTTCTTTAAACTGGCCACATTTTCTGTTGTTGCAGTTTGACACATACATGGCACAGCTGGATTTAGTTCTTGTGTGGTAAACATTTGTCTTGTATTTGGAGAATGCGTAAGTCTTTGCACGCATTAATTGAACCCATTTAACATATTGTGACGTTCAAACATTCTAAAACACTGACATGGCCACATTAATAGCTGCATGTTGGCAGAGATACATTTTGCATTATGGCCTATTGAGGGAAGTAAAAGAAGGAAATATGAATGTAGCTCTGTGTGTGCGCACACATTTTTGTTGTGTACTGATCTCTGTGAAGAATAAAGCCTTTTAAAGCCATTCTGCTCTAAAAGGCAATAGGACCTTGCATCCACAGTGTGTTGGGATTCTCCTTCTTCCTCTCCTTGATGGTCCATCAAGTTCAGTTTTGCTCAGTTTAAGTCAAATCCCAGTATTTGTCTTGATGCATGTTCAATCATCTAGTTAAGGAAATCCCCAAAAAGTTGATTCTGTTCGTCTGGACGTTTTCAGTGGGAGAAACGTTTCGTCATCATAAGGTGACTTCTTCAGTCTCAGCTGACTGCAGGTTTTCAACCTTATAAACAGTACATTTGCACAATAACTGAAACTAGCCCACTGAATTTCTCTCTGTGAATGGTACTCATGGCCGTTGATCAATAGTGGTTGACCAATGGTCATGACAAGTTGCATATAATTGATCAAGGAACTGACCTCGCAGCCCATTATTCAGTGGGCTAGTTTCAGTCATTGTGCAAATGTACTGTTTATAAGGTTGGAAACCTGCAGTGACTTGAGACTGAAGAAGTCACCTGATGATGACAAAACGTTTCTCACTGAAAACGTCCAGACGAACAGAATCAACTTTTTCGGAAGTCCCAGTATCACTGTGGAGCAGGGATATGTTAGGGTTAACGCTCAAAGTGAGTACTGAGTAAAGTGCGACAGGACAGAGCCAAAGTTTTAAGGCTGAGTAATTTATCCATGTTGGCAATCTGTCTGTGTTTATAAGTTATATGATTGAGTGATAGGTTGCCGGATTACTTACAATCAGCCCCAGATGTGAAAAAAATTCAGTGCAGTCATTGGCTGGTTTCTCCTGGTCACATGAAGGTTACTCCTGTTTTTTCCTCTAGTGTGACTGATGCCATAGTTTCACAGAGAATATAGATAATATTCATCAGTAATTTCAGTAAGTTAGCTCTGATATTTTATTTTTGTTTGTTTTAACTGTTGTTTTTTCTATGTAACTTCTATGTGAAACTCTGATGTAGACTTCTCCATCAGCTGCACATTGTGTTTACAGCTGATTAGCATGTTGTGTATCCTGTGCTGTTGCATTTATGAAATATTAAACCTATTTAACGTGAATCCTCCGCAGTACTGATGTGTTCATAGGTGCTCACCTGTGGAAGAAGTATTCTCAACCTCCGCTGATGTACAAATATCAAGTAAAAGTACTGCATTACATGTAGGGTTTTTCAGTCCTGGTTTGTTCACCGTGACTGATGATTGATTATGTATGACTTTGTTAGATAATCAGTAAGGAAACGTGTTAATACTGCAGGTGGAGTGGGATTGATATTCACTTTTTTCTGATCTTTGGATCATATGAACTTTTATTGAAATAACACTATGAGAGAAGCTCAGAGAAAAAAGTCACAGGACAGCAGCTGAAACCTTTTACCCAGGGGTGTCAAACTTAAATGAGCTGTGTGCCACTCCTGGCACTGTCGTCTCATTGGAGGGCCACTTTAATGTTCAAGTAGTACAAAACAAACAAACAAGAAAACACCCACAAATATTTCCTAATATGTAGTGTTTGTTTGTTTGGTTTTTTAAAAAAATTCAAATATTGTATAACAAGACAATTTTTTTTCTCTCTCTTAACTAACTGAAGCCTTTCATTGAATGACCAAATAAACATGTTGGTCCTCTCTTTCTGGCTAGACATGTGGCAGCACTTCTGCTATCATTTTGTTCATATTTAACAGAATAAAAATGCAGTGTACACATTAGTTTTTGACTCTCACTGAACTAACACAGCCAATCCCTCAGCATGTTTGTACTCTGGTCACATTGCCTTGCTGTCCATTTTTGGCTTTTTAAAGAACTTGTTTTAACATTGCACTCAACAACAAACAAATCCTCCCTAACAAAAAAAGTAACTTCACGGATCAAACTGCATTATATTTCTTCACATTAACATAGGGAGCTGCAAGTGGCCCCCGGGCCACAAGTTTGAGACCCCTGCTTTAACCAATAAGAACACAGCAACAATTTGTGGGTGGACTCTTTTACTGAATCAATCAGGTGGCAGGATGAGATCATCAGTCT
This sequence comes from Neolamprologus multifasciatus, assembly GCF_963576455.1. Lineage (NCBI taxonomy): Eukaryota > Metazoa > Chordata > Actinopteri > Cichliformes > Cichlidae > Neolamprologus > Neolamprologus multifasciatus. The sequence continues at coordinate 27,357,033 of NC_140453.1, forward strand.
ACACAGTTCTCAATAGATACAGGTAGAATCAGACTCTGCTGTCTCTGATGAGGTCCTGATGTATTCTGGGTAATGTCCTGAAGCTGAATGGAAACTCTTTTCTGAATGCTGACTGGCTAATGGCCTGGTGGAGGTATGATGATGCCATCATCTTCAGTCTCGTCCTGATTGGACGCTGAAAGAGTTCGACTTCCTGTTTCTGCAAAATATGAGAAAATGAAACCAGATCAGACTTCTTAGCCCTGAGATCAGCTGATCAAAGGTCAATCAATAATCAATAACTTTATTGCTCTGCATTCATCTGTATGGGCAAAGAAAACCGCCATCATGGTGGTTAGAAAATAAAAGGTGGGGCCTCCAAAGGAGCTGAATTCTGGATCATGGTGAAGGATTTATGTTTAAACTTTAAACAGGAGTGTAATGGGAAAAGACAATAAAGTGTAGATAAAAAATAAACTGTGGATCAAACAGTTTACGATGTGGTTCTTATCTCATGGTAATTCTGTGATGTCCACAGATGGCTGTTTCTGTCCTCTAATAGATTGACTACTGAAAACTTTGGACAGTCACCGAACTTTAAAACATTGTTTAATGTTTGCAAAGATTTAAACATCAGTAGATATTTGCCCTTACATTAACTGTCCTTACATTAACTGTATGGAGGAAGAAATAAATAACAGAGCTCTCTGAAAGTTATCCTCAATTATCCTCAAAACTGTTTGGTCCCAAAGCACCTGAACTCACTTTTTCTGATTCCATGTTGTGGAACAGGACCCAGGTTTATGCTAGAACAAAGAACTTACATGGATAGCTTCCTGGACTGGCCTTCCTTCATGCCGCACCCCCGATCCATTGTTTTACTGCGCTGATCCAAGGTAGTGGTCCTGTGGTCTCTCTGCTCTAGAGTACTGGTCCTGTGGTCTCGCTGATCCAAGGCACTGGTCCTGTGGTCTCTCTGGTCCAATGTACTGGTTCTGTGGTCCATTATATTGTTCCTGTGATCCATGTTACCAGTCCTGTAGTCAAGTGTATTAGGCCTGTGGTCTCTCTGGTCCAGAGTACTGGCCCTGTCCAGGAGACTAGTAGTGTTGCTACGGATCAGGACTGGCATGGAGGAGGCAGACTGGGCTCCCATGCTGAAGTGAGCTGTCCTTAAAGAGTCATCTGTAAGAGACATGAAAACAGTAAAGACACTCATATAGAGACTGACTCTGAAGTCGATCAGGCCTGAGTGTCAGTAAGCTACCTTTACTGGTCAACATGGAGGCCTTCCCAGATGCAGATCCACTGCTCAGCTCTTTGACCTTCCTGAAACACACAATTGATAAATCAACTAGAATATAATGGACTTCTGGAACCTGACGCCAACACACACCCATTCTCAAACCGATGGATGCATCAGAGTCAGGTTGGATTTTGGTGTCTTTACAGAAGATACATAACCATTACTGTTTTGAAAATGTGAAGCTGGGTGTGCTAGCTAGCAAAGTGTGGAGTAAGGTCTTTCTCAGAGCTTGTTTAGAGTTAAAAAAAAAAGTTTCTAATTAAAAGAGCTAATTTTATACAAACCAACCTAAAAATTTTCCAACACACACAAAGACACTAACAAGATACAAGTTCATCTGTGGATTAATCAGTGCCATAGAATTATAAGTCTTTACAGTCCAAATTAATGAAAATACAGTCCAAATCAAAAGTTTAAGACCACTTAAAAATGGCATAAAATCGCATTTTACATTGTTGGATCTTAACAAGGTTCTAAGTAGAGCTTTAACATGCAACAAGAAGAAATGGGAGTGAGACAAAACATTCTTTGAACATGCAATTTATTGAAAACAACGCCTAAACTGAAACAGGCTGTTTTACAGCTGATCAAAAGTTTAAGACCACACCTGCAAAGAACCCCGTAAACCCCCCAAAACAGAAATCAAATTCCAAACATGAACTCAGTAATGAGTAGCTTCACCGTTATTGCTGATCATTTCAAATATTCGTTGCAGCATGCTTGATGCAAGAGTTTCCATGAGGTGTCTGGGACCATTCTCCAAGTGGTGAAGACGGCCACACGAAGGGCATCTACTGTCTGGAACTGTTGTCCATTTTTGTTAACTACCCTTGCCATCCATCCCAAAAGGTTCTCAATTGGATTTAGATCAGAGGAACACACATGGTAGTTCAAAAGAGTGATGTTATTTTACTGGAAGAAGTACCTTGTCCTGCGGACATTGTGTACTATAGCATTGTCTTGATGAAAAATACAGATCATTAGTACACAGACGAGTGCTCTCAGTCATGAAGGATGCTCTCTGCAACATCTGGACATAGCCAATGGCCGTTTGACACTCCTGCACCTCCTGAAGCTCCATTGTTCCACTGAAGGAAAAAGCACCCCAGACCATTATGGCGCCCCCTCCACTGTGGCATGTAGAAAACATCACAGGTGGGATCTGCTTGTCATGCCAGTAATATTACAACCATCAGGACCATGAAGGTTAAATTATTTCTCATCAGAGAATAAAACTTTCTTCCACCTTTCAGTGTCCCATGTTTGGTGCTCTCTTGCAAAGTCCAAATGGTCAGTTCTGTAGCGTTCAAGGAGACGAGGCCTTTGAAGACATTTTTTGTTTTTGAAGCCCTTCAGTCTCAGATGTCATCTGATGATTATGGGGCTGCAGTCGGCACCAGTAACGCCTTAATTTGGGTCGAGGATCTTCCAGTGTCTTGACGGACAGCCAATTGGATCCTCCAGCTCAGTGCTAGTGAAATTTATTTGGGTTTTCAACTTGACTCTTCTGCTCCATAAATCGCAGGATCATTTAAGAAATTCCAAATGACCGTCTTACTGCGTCCCACCTCAGCAGTGATGGCGAGCAGCAAGAGACCCTGCTTATGCAGTTCAACAACGTGACCACGTTCAAAAGGGGAAAGTTTTTTTTGCCTTTGCGATCAGAATTTCATGACAGTGTGACCTCCTGACAAAAAATGACAATGAATCCACATTTTTGGCCTTTTAAAGGCATGTGGTCCTAAACTTTTGATCAGCTGTAAAACAGCCTGTTTCAGTTTAAGCATTGTTCTCAATAAATTTAATGCTCAAAAAAATGTTTTGTCTCACTCCCATTTCTTCTTGTTGCATGTTGAAGTTCTACATGGAACCTTGTTAAGCTCCAGCCATACGTAATATGAGTTTTTGCCATTTTTCAAGTGGTTTTAAACGTTTGATCAGGATTGTATGAAGCAGGGACCCTGACATTACACACAGGATACTGAGATGGTGTCTACTGCTACCCCTGATAAGGTACCTGTTGAATATCATTTAGATAAGAAGGTATCGGGTCCGCGAAATCGTCAACGCACACCTCTGGAAGAGCTTCAACAGCATTCCGAGGGAGACTGGGGACTTGAATCCAAATGGACTGTGGGACTCCGGAGGCAGTCGACAGGTATCGACAGGCCAAGCGGAATGCGGCTCGGGTAGTGGCTGAAGCAAAAACTCGGGTGTGGGAGGAGTTCGGAGAGGCCATGGAAAAAGACTTTCGGACTGCCTCGAAGAGATTCTGGCAAACCGTCAGGCGTCTCAGGAGGGGAAAGCGGTGCTCTACCTGCACTGTGTATAGTGCTGGCGGAGCGCTGCTGACGTCAACTGAGAAAATTGTCAGGCGGTGGAAGGAATACTTCGAGGACCTACTTAATCCCACTGACACTTCTTCCGAGGAGGAAGCAGAGTCTGAAGATGAGGGGAATGACCCGCCAATTTCCGGGGGCGAGGTCACTGAGGCAGTTAAACAACTCCTTGGTGGCAGAGCTCCTGGTATTGATGAGGTCCGCCCCGAGTTCCTGAAGGCTCTGGACGTTGTAGGGCTGTCCTGGTTGACACGCCTCTACAATGTTGTGTGGAGATCAGGGGCAGTACCCCTGGACTGGCAGACCGGGGTGGTGGTCCCCATCTTTAAGAAGGGAGACCGGAGGGTGTGTTTCAACTACAGGGGGATCACACTCCTCAGCCTCCCTGGGAAAGTCTATGCCAGGGTGCTGGAAAGGAGAGTTTGTCCGCTAGTTCAACCTCGGATACAGGAAGAACAATGCGGTTTTCATCCTGGTTGCGGAACACTGGACCAGCTCTTTATCCTCTCAAGGATACTTGAGGGTGCATGGGAGTTTGCGCAACCAGTCTACATGTGTTTTGTGGACTTGGAGAAGGCATTCGACCGTGTCCCTCGGGGTGTCCTGTTGGAGGTGTTGCGGGAGTATGGGGTGTCTGGCCCATTGCTATGGGCCATTCGATCCCTATACAACCGTTGCAAGAGCTTGGTTCACATTGCCGGCAATAAGTCTGACTCGTTCCCGGTGGGTGATGGGCTCCGCCAGGGCTGCCCTTTGTCACTGGTTCTGTTCATAATTTTTATGGACAGGATTTCTAGGCGCAGCCAAGTGGCGGAGGGCTTTCACTTCGGTGGGCTCAGACTCTCATCTCTGCTTTTTGCGGATGATGTGGTTCTGTTGGCTTCATCGGGTGAGGGCCTCCAGCTCGCACTGGAACGGTTCGCAGCCGAGTGTGAAGCAGCGGGAATGAGGATCAGCACCTCCAAATCTGAGGCCATGGTTATCAGCTGGAAAAGGGTGGAGTGCCCACTCCGGGTCGGGGATGACTTCCTGCCCCAAGTAGAGGAGTTCAAGTATCTCTGGGTCTTGTTCGCGAGTGATGGGAGAAGGGAGCCAGAGATTGACAGATGGATTGGGGCTGTGGCTGCAGTGATGCGGACACTGCACCCATCCATCGTGGTGAAGAGCGAGCTGAGTGTAAAAGTGAAGCTCTCAATTTACCGGTCGATCTACGTCCCTACCCTCACCTATGGCCACGAGCTGTGGGTAGTGACTGAAAGAACGAGATTGCGGATACAAGCGGCAGAAATGAGCTTCCTCCGAAGGGTGGCTGGCCTCTCCCTTAGAGATAGGGTGAGAAGTTCGGCCATCCGGGAGGGGCTCAGCTGCTGCTCCACATCGAAAGGAGCCAGCTGAGGTGGTTCGGGCATTTGACAAGGATGCCTCCTGGGCGCCTCTTGGGTGAGGTGTTCCGGGCATGTCCCACCGGGAGGAGGCCCCGGGGCAGACCTAGGACATGCTGGAGAGATTATATCTCTCAGCTGCCCTGGGAACACCTGTTAGGAGTTGGTGGGGTTTCTCTGGTGTGGTGTCACGGGGTCTGCTTCTGTTTTCAGCTCAGGTAGGCGGGGTGGTGTGTCACGGGATGCTGACACACCGGCGGTGCATCAGACGTCATTTGATGGAGCGTTACTTAGGAGCAGCGCGACTGACGTCTGGTGTCGCAGTAATGCCACCTCCTCGAGTGGTAACGTGTTTAATTCTCCGCGGTGTGCATTACGGCCAACCTATGTCTTGGATTTTGTTTGCTTATCTGTTGTCTTGTATCCTCAGCCAGATCCATCACCCGCTTACCTGTCAGCTGTTTGTGAAGCCGCATGATCACTACGGAGATCATTTACAGCGTTTCTCCCACATCCCGAGAATCCCCGCCCGAGCCCGTACAGCCAGTGTGACAAGTGAGCTCTCCAACTCTCCCCATGTTTATTGCTGTTTCTTACCGGTGGTTTGGCATCTCCCTCTAAAGTTTCGTTTTTCTTTTTCTTATAGATCCACCCTGCGTGCGCGGGTACCCCCTTTCCCTCCAAATACGTGTCAGCCTCCTCCCCTGGTTTCCCTCTGTTTGTCCATCTGTATAATTTCATCCCGTGCAAATAATTTTGATACCACAAATAAAGAGCACTCCCTGCATTTTCTGCGCTTCTGTGTGTTCTGCCATAGAGTCCGTTCACTCAGCATAACAACGCCTTGGTGTTCCCCCGGATAAGCTGGAGGAGGTGGCTGGGGAGAGGGAGATCTGGGCCTCTCTGCTTAGGCTGCTGCCCCCGCGACCCGGCCTCGGATAAAGCGGATGAAGATGGATGGATGGATGATATCGGGTCTTCAAGATAAGATGGAGCATGATTATTCAAGACTTTTATGTGTTAAGTAAGGATTTTAAGCTTGATTCTGGAAGCCAGTGAAGGGAAGCCAATACAGGAGAAATATGCTCTCTCTTTCTAGTCCCTATCAGTACTCTTGCTGCAGCATTTTGGATTAACTGAAGGTTTTTCATGGAATTTTTAGGACATCCTGATAATAATGAATTACAGTAGTCCAGCCTTGAAGTAATAAATGCATAAACTAGTTTTTTAGTGTCACTCTGAGACAGGATATTTCAAATTTTAGAGATATTACACAAATGGAAGAAAGCAGTCCTAAATATTTGTTTAATATGTAAATTGAAGGACATATCCTGGTTAAAAATAACTCCAAGGTCCTCACAGTGTTACTGGAGGCCAAGGTAGTGCCATCCATTGTTTATCTCTTGCCATAAGGATAATGTTTATATAATTTTTTGTCAATGTCATAGCTGTAATTGCAAGTGGAATCTGTTACTTTTTATTTTATTTAGTTGAAATGGTGCTGATTTTATTTTGAAGGTCAAGCTTGCCTAAACAATTATTGCACTGCTCGTGTGTGAGAGTGAACATATATAATATTCACAGTTGGTCACAGATGAGATCTTTGTATAGCAGAATTCAAACCTCAGGCTAGACTCAGACTGACCTTTGTATCAGCCTTGTTAATACAGAGACACACATTTTTTCTGTGCTGCAGAAGGTTTATGTAACTAAGGGTGAGGGTGGAGGAAGTTGATGTTCTTACAGAGATCTGTCTGAGGTCACAGGTTTAGATGTCGTTGGCTGACTGGTGAGGGACCGACTCCGGGACAGCTTTGCCTTTCTCATCTCTTTACCTGCACAGAGAGGAGATCATCATCACCGTCATCACCATCATTAACATCATCATCATCGTCTCACCATAGGAGGATGAGGCGCCTGCAGATGAGGACACAGACATGGACTTGGTGGCAGATAGATTGGTCTTGCTGTCTCTTCCTGTCAAAGAAACATGGTTTACAGACTGAACTGCAGGTCTAAATTTCTGCTGAGACTCCCCCCCCCCTCCCCCCCCCCCCCCCCCCCCCCCCCAGCTTACTTTTTCTCTCTGGGTGTTTGTCAGAGTTCAGTTTTCCTTCATTCTGCTGCCTCTCCAGCTGTTCCTGACAACACAAAGACGTTTTTATAACAAAGCAAGGCAGCTCAGGCTGTAGTCTAGTAGCTGGTCTCAGACTCACCATCTCCAGCAACAGCGTCTCCTCCTTCTCCTTCTTCTGGTCCAACAAGTCCCTCTCCTGCCTCTTATGAAACTGTCCACAGACACAAGACATGAAGGAGGTTAGAGGTCAGCAGTAAACCTGTATTCTCATTTCAGCTCCATGTTAAAGCAACTTCTTACAGGTTCTGAGAGGTCTAGTTTGTCCAGTTCCAAGACTGTCTGGAAAAGACGATGGAAACATTGATCACCTTCATCAACAACACAGTCAGAATCTGAAGTCTGCAGACCTGAATATCTGGACTAGTCTGGACTCTGGTAGGCGTTACCTTGCGAATCATGGCCACTACATCTTTGTCTTTCTCTTTGCAAAGCAGCTTCTGGACGCAGAAGTCAAGTTTCTGTAGCAGCTGTTTGTCAGCTGGCAGACGAAGCGAAGAACGCAACCTGGGCAGCAACTGGCACAGCTTGTACCTGAGAGCGAGACAGGTGTGTTTAGTAGGATGTCGGACAGATTTGCCAATGTCTCATTGGACAGAATGAGTATGATGTACCTGACATTGGCAACTGGGTCATGGACTAGCTCCAGTGCTGGAATCAGGAAATGTTTGTTGAAGTATTTTCTGGAGAAAATCTCTGTGGCAGTTTCACAAACATCTAGGAACCTCAGACGATGCCAGTAGCTGCGTCCCTGAGCCAGATCTGAAATGATCAGATTGTCAACATTTACATGTTAGCTGCATTCCTATTGATGTTCTGCTGTTCAAATATCAGAGTAAAAGCGCCAGAAGAACCAGAAATGTTCTGACCTTGTATGAGTCGCCCCATCATCTCCTGACGCTGCTCCTGTTTGCGGTTGTAGCGCAGGAATGTGCAGAATGTGCGAGCTGCCGCCTTCTGTACCGGCAACACTTTCTGCAACCAAAACAGCAGTGTTATTGTCACAGGTTCACCTGTGGGATGCTATGGGATGTTGTATGTAGCATGCTGTGACGTGGTGTGGCATGTGGCAGTGCTCACATTGGTGGTGAGGATAATGAAGATGCGAGGGGAGAAGCTCTGGTGTAGCAGCTCTCCAGGTAGCAGTCTTGCCAGGCAGCTATAACGTTGCAGCAGCTTCTCGTGAAGCCGCCAACGTAAGGAACGTCCAATCTTCTGTTCAGCTAACAGTAGTCCTGCCATCAGATCTGGGAACTTGATTAAAGGAAGCAATGAGAGATAAGCTAAAGTGAAAATGAAAATTTTTATTTTCTCACCTTGTTGTCCAGCGTCTGGTTCTCTCCTCGTGACAGAACTGCCTCCAAAGTTTCTTCTACATGAGTCATCAGAGCATCCAGCACCTCAAGAGAAAATCCAACATAACACTTTATTCAAATAAAACCTGATGTATGATTTTCTAAACTGTGACATCACGGAAAGTTATTGGCATTTGGCCCTAAATCCTGATTGGTGAAACAGTGATAGTGGGCATTGCCGCTCACCTCCAGTGCATCATCCTGAAGCAGACACAGAAGTTCTTTGTGGACCAGCTGGACTTTTGAACCAAGCAACTTGACCACCTGACAGCAAGGCAGGAAAGGAAGCAGTCAATCAGAGTGAGGCAATCATTTAGCAATTTTATTTGATCATTTATGTCTTTCTTTCTCAGCCAAAAGGCCCAATCCCTGAGGATAGACCATCTGGAATCAGGCCTGGATCTCACCTGGTGGAAACTGGCTGCTGCGCTGCGCCGGACACAGACCTCTGGGTCACTACAAAGACTAGAGAAAGAAGGGTACAGCTCCGATAGGAAATGAGCTGTGTCTGCAAAAACCACCATAGCCTGGATGGAGAGAACAGGAAGTGACCCCACCACCTAAAGAGCTGACGAACTGTGAGTGTTTGTCTGTGGATTTGTGTGCACGTGTGTACCGGCAGGTTGTAGCAGCAGTTGCAGCGGATAAGTGTGGATTCGTTGTTGCTATCAGTCTGGTTTCCATCAGTCTGCAGTCCAGTGGTACACATCTCCTTAAATGTCTGCAGTAAATGACTCTTCTGCTCATCTGACAGTGAACCTGAAACACGATCATCAAACAGTATGATCCACAGAAGTGATCTAAAACAGTGTTTCAGATCACTTCTGTGGATCACAACAGACTGCTCTTTTCAAGCACTCCTTCCAGGTTCCTGTCCCTCAGCAGGCAGTGTTCAGATATTCTGCAGTGCTGGTGTTCTATAGGGGCAAGGCTTTCACACCGGGTAACTTTAGAAGTGTAGAGCTCACTGAACTCCCAGACTTGCTGCTATTTGCAACCTTTCACATTCCTGATATGTCTTAACCTCCTAAGACCCAAACTCTTCCACGGCATGCGTTTTTAATTTCTCTTTGATATTTGGGTTGATTGGGACCTGATGAATGTAAAAACAAAGAATTACCAGATTTTTTTTTTTACCTAATTTTTGTTTCTAAGAAAAATGAGAGCCACATATGAGGATATTCATTTAAAATTTCGATAGAACAGTAGCAGTATAATGTCCTCGTAAGTGGATATCAGGCCCTTGTAGAGCAAAATTGAGTATTTTGGTCTAAATAACCCAAAATGTGATGTCCATATATGTGGACACCAGGTCCTTGGAGGTTAACAAAAAATAATTTAAACAAATGACTTTTGTTTCTACTGGTCCTACCTGCCAATTCATTGCAGAGCTTCCCAAACTGGAATGACAAAGATGCCATAATTGCTTCATCCTCCTGCAGCGAGGCCTCACACACCGCCATCACCAAAGGAATGACAACGTGGAGTTGGTCATCTGAGAAGAAGAATTTTTAAACCAGCTGTTTATAAATACACACTGAATAGACTAAAATACTGGGCCACCTATGCATACTGCATGAAATCTGACTTACCGCTGTCCATCATCTCCATTAGGTTGATGATTGTGTCAAAGGCAGCAAGGCGGACACTGCTGTCCTCGTCTCCAGCAAGTTCCACTAGATCAGGAAGAAGCTCTGTCCTGGTGTCATCCACCCTGAAAGAAAAACAGCACATATGTTTGGTAGGTGTTGGGTTTTGTTTGATTTTTGGTTGCTTGGTTATTGTCTGGCTAGTGGTTGGTTAGTGGTGAGATTTCATCTGATCGGTGCAGGGCTTTTGATTGGTCAGCGTTGTGTTTTACCCAATGATTGTTTATTCAATATTTGCTTGCAATTACCCAGTGGCTCTCGCAATGCTCTCCAGCTGACGGCACATACAAGCTCGGACTTCAAATTCCGGGTCCTGACATAAAGAACGAGCCAAAGGCAGCAGCTCCTTCTTTACGCTGATGCACAGAAACAGAGTTAGTATTAGACCAAATGAGAGAACTCGTTGTATTATAATACTACAGAGTACTACATGCTGCAGCTCACATGTAGGAATCAAATTTGCAGGCAACTTTTCCTAAAATGCGACAGCTGGCCAGCCGAGCCTGAGGAGCGTGAGACAGCTGAGACTGATGTAGTAGGGGGTTCAGCACCTGTGGAGACACGCATTTCATTGACCATATAAATCTGGTAAATAATCAGTTCAAGTCAATTCTTTTGCAATTAAGCCTAATCTTAAAAGTAGAGATAGTGTCTGTCTCCCTCCTATTCTACTTTTAAATATTCTATGAACAACAAGTAAGCCTGCAGTGCGAGAGCGAAGTGCTCTAATGGGGTAATATGGTACTATAAAGTCATTAAGATAAGATGGGGCCTGATTGTTTAAGACATTGTATGTGAGGAGCAGGATTTTAATTTCTGGATTTAACAGGGAGCTAATGAAGGGAAGCCAAAATAGGAGAAATATGCTCTCTCTTTTTAGTCCTTGTCAGTACTCTTACTGCAGCATTTTGGATTAACTGATTAGCCAGCATTAACTGACCTCTTGTTTGATGGTTTCTTTGGGCAGAGCGTTGATAGCTAATAGCAGAGTTTCCAGCCAGGCGTTGCTCACCACTGTCAATGAAGATGGCAAAATCAGTAACAAACAAGGCAACTTTGATGTCAGAATGTCAGATATACAGATGTTTTATACCTGTATGTTGGCAGTGTAAAAATGATGTCATCATTTATAAGCCATGGAATATTCTTAAAATCTGGAGCAAGCAAAAGTTGCTTTTATTGAATATTGTCTTTGGGGTATGAGGTTAGAGCCTATCCCAGCTGTCATACGTACACCGTAGACTGGAAAAGTCCATCAAAGAATAACACCACAATTATAGCACTTACACAAAAATCGCAACCACACACCTTCTCATCAGGACCTACAGATCTCTACAGGGAGAAAGGACCTGGACACATTTGAAACTATTATCAATGAAAGGAGCCCAGCAAACCAGGGTTTCTTTTTTTCTTGTTGTCACGTCTGAAGTTCAGGTTTTTACCTGTGTCTCTGTGGTTCAGGTGCAACAAGACAATCTTTAGGATGGAGTAAGTGTGGGTGTGGATCAGTATGATGTCATCTTGAAGGATGGTTAAAAATGACGCCGCTGCAGCCAGCTGGATTTCAGCTCCAGCTCCGTTCAAAACCTCCTGGGTCACACAGACAGGACAGGTTACCTGTAAGACACACCTGTACATTGCACCTGTCATTTTGTGGCCATACTCTGATGTCCTTGAAGTACAGTGTGACCGAGGTAACTTACCCGAACTTTTGGTACCACTCTACGAAATGTTTCAGCTGGATTCTGTCGAACGAGACTCGGGAGGTTACTGATGACACTGACCCTCTGCACCTCCTGACCAACACTGAGGAGCCGAGGGGAGACAGCGGGGATGCAGAGTTGACATAGAAGGGGAGACGGAGGGAAGAGAAAGGGGAAGAAAGAGGGGAGATAGAATGAGTAGTCAGAATGTTTCCAGGTCAGAAAGGTGTGGACTGGTCTATGGTAGCTGCTTTGCACTGTTCAGTTTCAGCTTCTACTGCTGTTACTACTGCTGAAACACAACAAACTACTGCTCTTTATTTTAAGCAGGGAAAAGGGAAAACAACTAAGCAGCTAAAGCTGACTAGCCGCATGGAGGAAGATGTCTTACTGAGTCAATGTATGACACCATGCTAACACCATGCTCTAAAGTCTTAAACACAAAATTTGACGGGACTGCTCTGATCAGTGGTCACAACACTGTCTACCTGACTATATAATAAATGATCACAGTGGACATAGATAGCTTCTTTCACTGCTCTTTCAAACTTTGTCTTTGTTTTCCAGTTTGTGTGCCAGATGGTGGTGGGAGTCATAGTGTGGGCTTCAGGTAAACTTCAGGTAAATTTCAATGTTGAGGTTTCTATTCTCTTCAATGCACACGGCGCAGTCCAAAAACAGCAAACTATTATCCTTTGTGTCTTCCTGGTGAACCTTGTATCCACAGACTTATTGTGAGCAAAAGCACATTGTGCACTGTCGATCCTACAATAATATTCAATATTTAGTATTTACTGTTATATACACAGATTATCGCGATGATGTTGTTTATTATATTGCTCTCTTTTTTTTGCTTGTTTTCTCTTTTTTCTTTCTCAACAGGTGATCCAGGTGATTGATATATGTATTTTTTTGTCTGTTTGTTTTGTTGGTTTTTGTTTTTTTGCCCTTTATCACCGTTCCTCTTCCCTGCCGTTTTTCTTTCCCTACCTCTCTTTCTTTCTCCCTTTTCTTTCCCCTGTCCCATGTGTAGCAAGTGAAAATAGAATAAAATAAACAATTGTGGTGGACCACTGGAGGGCTCCACTCACACCCAGTTCTCAGGAAGTGTTGTTGCTGTGTTTTGGAGGGAAAAGTATTCAGTTGTGTGGTGATGAGTAATATACGAGCAGTGTCAATCGAGAGCTCTCGTGTCGTCTGTGTTTACCTCCACATTGGTGACCCCTGACTCGAACATGCTGCAGTCCGATGGTGGCACCAACTCCGCTCTGGATGCATCAGCAGCCGCCAGCCCTCTGCCTCCGGCTGCAGCTGCGTTTGCTGTGGCGCTCAAGCTGCCGGACTTTTGGCTTCACGATCCCCCGTAGTGGTTTGTGCACGTGGAGGCTCAGTTCGCCCTTCGTGGCATCTCGGCTGACGACACGAAATATCACCATGTGGTGGCCTCTCTCGACCCACTAGCCACCCGTCGTGCGTTGGCTCTCTTCTGGGACCCACCCACCTGAGGGAAGTACGCCGCCCTTAAGGAGCTGCTTCTTCGGCGCTATGCCCTCTCCGACGCAGAGCGAGCCGAGAAGCTCCTCTCCCTCTCAGGCCTGGGTGGCGGTACGGCTCTCGAACTGATGGAGCACATGCTATCCTTTCTCGGACCGGTCGACGGGGGATTCCTCTTCACCCACATCTTCCTCTGACAGCTGCCGGCGGCCGTGAGAGCCGGCCTCGCCAACTCTCCGCTTTTGGGCACAAAGGATTATCGCTCCCTGGCTGAGGACACGGATCGTATTCTCCTGGCTACCCGCACTTTCCACGATCACGACCTAGTTTCAGCCTCGCCGGCAACGCCTTCCGCTTCCCCGCTGACCTGCCCCAACGTATCCGATCCTTCGCTGATGGCAAAGATCGCGGCACAGCGACACCACGGACGGGACCTCTGTTTCTACCATCAGCATTTTGGCGCTGGAGCGTGCCGCTGCCTGCTGCCTTGTGCCTGGGACGCGGGCCCCACCAGCGCACTGTAGCGGCCGCGACCGCTGGCGACAAAGAAAAACTGCTCTTCATAGAAGACTCGCACTCTGGGAGACGTTTCCTGGTCGACTCCGGCTCCCAGAAGAGCCTCCTTCCCCCGTCTGGAGCCGACAGTTTAGCAGCGGGCTGCGGACCGCAGCTTATTGCGGCTAATGGCTCTCCCATCGCAACGTTCGGGGAAAGGTTCGTGACTGTTTGTTTTCATGGTCGGGATTTCCAATGGACCTTTGTTGTTGCCGCTAGCTCTGTACCTATTTTGGGCGCCGATTTTCTTTGTGCCCACGGACTGCTGGTCGATGTCGCTAACAGACGCTTAATCGATGCCCTGTCTTTTTCTTCAATACCCTGTTTCACTCGCGCCATCGAGCCCCTGAATCGGGCTAATTTAGTGACTTCAGGGAATGTTTTTCAGCGTTTGCTCTTGGCGTTCCCTTCACTGACTGTTCCTAATTTCTCGAACACGGTAACAAAGCACAGGGTTGAACATTAATCGTCAACCCCTCCAAGTGCCATTTCAGCTTGCCGGTTCTGGATTTCTTGGGCCACCGCATTTCCGCTGACGGTGTGGTTCCGTTGCCAGACAAGGTCCGGGCCGTTTCGGCTTTTCCGCGTCCCACGTCCGTTAAAGCGCTGCAGGAGTTCTTGGGGATGGTCAATTTCTACAACCGCTTTCTCCCCAGAGCTGCGCACCTGCTGCAGCCTCTCTATGCTCTAAACAGCTAAGGACCCGATTAATTGGCTCCCTGAACGCATCCAGGCATTTTCTGGGGCCAAGACCACGCTGGCAAACGCCACCCTGCTGGCCCACCCATTTCCATCGGTGGAGATTGCGTTGACCTCCGACGCGTCGGACGTGGCGTTGGGCGCAGTGTTAGAACAGCGGGTCTCCGGTGTCTGGCAACCGCTCGCTTTTTTTAGTCGCACGCTTAGGGACAGTGAGTGCAAATATAGCGTTTTTGACAGGGAGTTGCTGGCCCTGCACCTCGCGACGCAGCATTTTCATTTTTTTCTCGAAGGTCGGAGCTTCACCGCGTACGTCGATCATAAACCCTTGACATTCGCGATGTCCAAGGTCTCTGATCCGTGGAGCGGGCGCCAGCAGCACCAGTTGGCAGCCATTTCCGAGTTCACAACTGACATTCAGCACGTGGTTGGTAAGTCCAACTGCGTGGCTGACTGTCTATCCCGCGTGCTGGTTTCTCCCGTTTATGTGGGCATAGACTTTGAGGCTATGGCCGCTGACCAACAGGCCGACCCGGACATCCTTGCCCTTCGGTCTGCACAAACGGGCCTTGTACTGGAGGACAGACGCTTGCGGAACGGCGGGCCTAGCCTGCTTTGTGATGTTTCCACCAGCCGTCCACGCCCTGTAGTTCCCCTTTCGTGGTGTCGTTGCGTTTTCGACTCCGTACACGCCCTCTCTCATCCAGGCGTCTGGGCTCTAGGTTCGTTTGGCCGGGCCTTCGTAAATCGGTGAAAGACTGGGCAGCCGCGTGCATCCCATGCCAATGTGCTAAGATCCATAGGCACACACAGGCGCCCCTCGAATCCTTCCGCGTTCCAGGGAGGCGTTTTGATCATGTGCATGTGGATCTGGTTGGTCCTCTGCCGCAGTCACAAGGTTTCACGCACCTTTTGACTGTAGTGGACCGCACAATCCGCTGGCCCGAGGCAGTGCCTCTGGCGTCCACTACAGCAGCAGCAGTGGCCAGGGTATTTTTGTCAACGTGGGTTTCGCATTTCGGTCCCCCCGCCGACATCACCTCAGACAGGGGCCCCCAGTTTGCTTCCGAGCTTTGGTCTGCCATGGCTGACGGCCTGGGGGGTCAAGGTCCACCGAACCACTGCGTACCACCCGCAGGCCAACGGGATGTGCAAACGTTCCCACCGGTCGCTTAAGGCCGCGTTCCGTGCTTCTCTCACAGATGGAAACTGGGTTGACCGCCTTCCATGGGTTTTACTGGGGTTGCGCTGCGCGGTTAAAGAAGATCTCGGGGTTTCCCTGGCTGAACTTGTCCTCGGTCAGCCCCTCCGGGTCCCTGGGGAATTCTTGCCCGAGAGCCCACCCCCGTGCTTCGCTCCCTCTGTGCTGTCTCTCCGTCCCCCAAGAGACTCATTTTCTCTTCCTGGCCCAGTGCACCATTGTCTGCCCGACACCTTTGTTCCGAGGTCATTGGACTCTTCCCAGTTTGTTTTTGTCAGGCATGATGCTCATAGGCCTCCGCTGCGTCCACTGTATGACGGCCCCTTTAGGGTTATTCAACCGGGCCGGAAGCATTTCCTTTTGGATTTTGGGGGTCGGCAGGAGGCTGTTTCTATTGACAGACTTAAACCAGCACATGTGCTTCTGGATGATCAGGTGGTGCCAGCTCAGGCCCCCCGCCGTGGCCGCCCGCCTTCCACTGGACTGGACAACCCTGCTTCTTCCTCTGGGAGCGCCCCCCACCTGGCGGGGCCCGAGCTATCTTCAGCTTTTCCTGACCGCCCATGCCAGCCTGGCCCTCAGGCTCGTTTCCCCTCCGCCAGCTCTCCACCTCCCCGGTTCAGCCGTTCTGGATGTTTAATTAGAGCAAGGGTTCTGGACTCAATCAAATAGACCAATACGGCAAGGCCGGGATGGTCCATTTGGTAAAGTAAATCCATTGGGCATCTTTCTTTGCCTTTAGACAATAATTCTGATGGCAAAAGAACCAAACGGGACAGGCGGGGGGGGGGGGGGGGGGGGGGGGGGGTTCTGTTTCTTTACTTAATACTTTACTTAATATTTATTTGAGAATAATAAAAAATATTGTTGATTTAAAAAATAACAAGCAAACAAACGAAGACGACCTGAACAGGGCAGGTTTATGGGTTCAGATCTGCTCCAGACTCCAGTCTGAGTCCTGTAGACTCAAGTCCTGTTTATGAATGAGTTCAGTGAACAAATTTAAACCCTCTGGGATTGGACTGCTGATTACTTCCATTGTTCAATTATCTCCGCAGTTTACTGGATCACAGCAAAGGAGGACGGGTGGAGGACAACGCTTTCAGCTCCACCCAAGGCATCCAGAAATCCACATACCTACAAAAGCTTTTGTATTTGTTCTTTACTGTAAACATAGCTGAACTTATTTTAACCTTTAACTCATTGTAACCTATTTAACTTAGAGAAAAAGAAACTCTGTGGCAGGTTAAAAAGGATTATGGTAACAGTCTCAGCTTGAACTCTGCTCCAGTTTCTTCATTTCCCCACAGGAATGAACAGATCTGCACCTGGAGCTGTCTGACAAACCTGGGGCACTAGGTGGGGTTTCAGTTTGAAGTGCTGTGTTGACCTGCGCATAAACCTTTGCTGAGACTCACCTGAGGAGGTAGACAGCTCTCTCAATGTCATTTAGGTCTTCATCCACAGTCAGCTGATCAATCTCTTCTGCAGTCTGATGGGAAAAACAAAAATACAAAGTCAGCTGATCAGAGTCACCTGTTTGATATGATTGTGCTGTCCTTAGGTGAGCTTTAATGACAGTTGACCCAACACAGACCCTAATCATATATGAGACCATCAGAGGTAAATATGACATTAAAAATCTCTAAAACTGCATTCAGCTTATGAAGCGTAGTCTTCGTAAGATTACATCTTTGTGTCTGCAGTCTCTGGTGGTCTTTCCTGACAACCTCTGTGGTGGATATGCAAATGTGACTCCAGGAAAATGTTTGTCGTGAGGTTGAGCTTAATTCAATTCAATTCAATTTTTCAATTCAATTTTATTTATATAGCGCCAAATCACAACAAAAGTCGCCTCAAGGCGCTTCATAGATACAGAGAAAAACCCAACAATCATATGACCCCCTATGAGCAAGCACTTTGGCGACAGTGGGAAGGAAAAACTCCCTTTTAACAGGAAGAAACCTCCGGCAGAACCAGGCTCAGGGAGGGGCGGCCATCTGCTGCGACCGGTTGGGGTGAGAGAAGGAAGACAGGATAAAAGACATGCTGTGGAAGAGAGACAGAGGTTAATAACAGATACGATTCAACACAGAGAGGTCTGTTAATACATTGTGAGCAAGAAAGGTGACTGGAAAGGAAAAACTCAATGCATCATGGGAATCCCCCGGCAGCCTACATCTATTGCAGCATAACTAAGGGAGGATTCAGGGTCACCTGGTCCAGCCCTAACTATATGCTTTAGCAAAAAGGAACGTTTTAAGCCTAATCTTAAAAGTAGAGATAGTGTCTGTCTCCCGAATCCAAACTGGAAGCTGGTTCCACAGAAGAGGGGCCTGAAAACTGAAGGCTCTCCCTCCCATTCTACTTTTAAATACTCTAGGAACAACAAGTAGGCCTGCAGAGCGGGAGCGAAGTGCTCTAATAGGGTGATATGGTACTACAAGGTCATTAAGATAAGATGGGGCCTGATTATTTAAGACCTTGTATGTGAGGAGCAGGATTTTGAATTCAATTCTGGATTTAACAGGAAGCCAATGAAGAGAAGCCAAAACAGGAGAAATATGCTCTCTCTTTCTAGTCCCTGTCAGTACTCTTGCTGCAGCATTTTGGATTAGCTGAAGGCTTTTCAGTGAGTTTTTTGGACATCCTGATAATAATGAATTGCAGTAGTCCAGCCTGGAAGTAATAAATGCATGAACTAGTTTTTCAGCGTCACTCTAACACAGGATATTTCTAATTTTAGAGATGTTGCGCAAATGGAAGAACGCAGTCTTACATATTTGTTTAATATGTGCGTTGAAGGACATATCCTGGTCAAAAATGACTCCAAGGTTCCTCACAGTGTTACTGGAGGCCAAGGTAATGCCATCCAGAGTAAGAATCTGGTTAGATACCATATTTCTAAGCTTTTCAGCGCAGAGTACAATGACCTCAGTTTTATCTGAGTTAAGAAGCAGAAAGTTAGTGGCCATCCAAGTCTTTATGTCTTTAAGACATTCCTGCAGTTTAACTAATTGATGTGTGTTATCTGGCTTCATGGACAGATAGAGCTGGGTGTCATCTGCATAGCAGTGAAAATGTATGCTATGTCACTCCTGGTCTGATTGGGGAGGGGACCAGAGAAAACTACAGAGTCCGACATTGTTTTGGGAAAGTTGCACACCGATTCAATATTGATTTTAGTGACCTCCGATTGGCGTAACCGGGTGTCATTACTGCCGACGTGAATTATGATTTTACTGAATTTACGTTTACCCTTAGCCAGCAGTTTTAAATTTCCTTCAATGTCACCTGCTCTGGCTCCTGGAAGACAATTGACTATGGTTGCCGGTGTCTCTAGCTTCACATGTCTGAGAACAGAATCACCAATTACCAGAGTTTGACCCCCAGCGGGTGTGTCACCGAGTGGGGAAAAACGGTTAGACAAATGAACGGGTTGGTGGTGTACCTGGGGCTTCTGTTTAGGACTATGCTTCCTTCTCACCGTTACCCAGCCGCCCTCTTTCCGCAGCTGCTTGGGATCTGCCGGGGAAAAGCTAGCGGGGCCTACGCTATCTTCGGCAGCACCAGCTACAGGGGCCTGGCTAGCTAAGGGTGAGTGAAGGGTGCGAAGCCGAGTCTCCAGTTCAGTAATCCTGGCCTCCAGAGCTGCAAATATGCTACATTTGTTACAGATATCATTACTGCTAAAGGAGGCCGAGGAGTAACTAAACATCTGACACAATGAGCAAGAAAGTGCAGGAGGGACAGGTGAAGTAGCCATGGTGCTAACGAGTCGGCTACGAGCTAAGCTAGAGAAACAGTACAGAGACAGTGAGTGAATACTTTGGCTATAAATTAGGTAGTGAGTACACAGAAAGTGTGCTTCGGATGAAGCACGTGAAGATTATACTATGAAAAAAGAATGTATTTAAAAGTTGATTAAGTTAATTAAACTGCTAAGCAAATAAGCTACTCAGAAACACCACTGTGTTTGAGCAGGAACAGGAAGTGATACTATACCACAGAGCGAGCGAACACCAAGTGACAGCTTAGACTGACTGACTTCTAAATTCTTCTAAATGCTGTTCCTTGGGACTACTTGTTTTAGTTTTTGAGGCATTTGGAGTGGGGAAAACACCAAACAAGGTGATCATTATAACGATCACCTTGTTTTCATGCAGTTGCAGCACATTGGAAACAGTTGTGTTGGGACATGGATTGGGATCATTTTTTGAGAACATTGAGTGGTAGGATGTAAAAGCAAAAAAATAATGCATTATAATGAGCATGCGCAAACTTGCAGGAAACAAGCACAAGAGCAGTTTATGGGAGGAAAGAATTTGATTGGACAATTAGGGTCATAAGGTCACTGCCTCGGTGAGAGTGATTATGAGTACGAGAGGATCCCAGAATCAGGTCTGAGCAACAGTTAGGAGTTCAGAGGTCAGTTAAGGGCTATACATATGTGAGGGAGGAGGGGGTAGTATTTGTTAACAGTCTGAATGGCCCAGTGGAAGAAGCTGTTTGAGAGGTGCTTGTATGCACAATAAATTTCTGGTGCAGAGATGTGGGGGTCTGATTTATTTGACTAAACAAGGGGGCTCAAGCTCCCATAAAGTAGGGCAAAATATTTTTTCTCGGAAAAAATATGATTCATGCCATAGAGTAACTATTACTACAAAGGTCCCACAGGGTAATAATAATAAATAACGTTAACTGCATGTTAGCACAGTAAGTACTAATACAGTAAAATTACTTCTCTGTAAAGTACACATTTTGCATTAAAATGTTTGCTGTCATCATATGATAACATGACAAGATGTGAGAAGTTAATGATAAGTCTGTGATATTGCCTGCCACACAGACTAAAGCTAATCAGACCTCTGAGAGACCTTTGTCAAAGATCATAGCCACAGCCTTTTAAGGACCTGGGTATTAATACCTGTGGTAACTACAACCAAAAAAACAAAACAACACAAAAAAACCCCCACCTGTGCTTAGAGCAAGCCACAAAGAATGAGAAACAGCAACTCCAACTCTGACCCTATGATTCTCAGCTGGAAAAAACAATGGAGTGCCCACTCCGGGTCAGGGATGAGTTCAAGTATCTCGGGATCTTGTTTATGTATAACTGTATAGATTAGTGTTTCCCAACCACTGTGCTGTGGCACATAGGTGTGGCGTGAGAAATGATTAGGTGTGCCGTGGAAGATTATCTGGTTCCACCTGATTGGTACTCTGAGCAATCGGTGTAACAGGCAGAACAATTACATTCTCTTCCACTAGAGAGCAGTACAACTCCCTGCTCTAATTAAATGGGTCGCCAACTGCCAGTAAAACAGGCGAAGATGAAGAAGAAATTAACCCTTTAACTACTGCACCAAGATAAAAAGCAATGGAAAAATATTTTGTTTGTATTCCTTATTGACTTGAGTGAGTAATAACAACAATCATTTATTTTTCAATAGACCCTATAGTTTTTAAAATATTGACCTCTACTAAATGAGATGCCACTTAATGGTTTACGTATTTGTCATGCAAACACAAGTACAGTAGAATTTACAGTTGAAGAAAAATCAAATAAAGTGCCAAATTATAATTAAATTAATAACAAAAACTATCCAGGGCATTGGATACAGATTATTTCAAGTAGCATGCCAGCAAACATTGCTGGTTTTCATTCCATCAAAGGAAAGTATTATATCAAAAAACAAAATATATATATTTTTAAATCTGCAACTATGAAAAAGTGCAAAACACTCACATTCAGGCCATTTCTGATTGAATGCTACTGTGCAAAATCATTTTTGCTTTGCAAAAAAATAAAACAAAAACAGTGCAAATCTGGTTTGTTGACTTGGTTCAGACACAGCCAGGTGGAACCTTTTGAGAGCCATTGGTTTCTGGTTCTGTAGGGCACAGGAACTCTTGTAGACCAGGAATTCAAGTCAACGATGTATCCGAACAGCAGAATATGCCATCTCCTTAACTTGTAACCTTTAACTTATAACTTGTCTTATACAGGTGTAATAGCATATCAGAAAACTCAGTTCCTCCCATATGCTAATTATATGTAAGGATGAGTGATGGGCATGCAATGGTGATCTTTGCGTTGGAGTTTTTGCTCCACCTTTTGACAGATGAAAGAGGCATGAACCCACAGGCATTGTTTAGAGGGTTGACACATTTGTTGTCAAACCATTTTACTGCAATTAGACCTTCTTCAGATCTGTAACCACAGGCTCCATGGCCCTTCTTCATTAGGTTTTGGTCTGCCATCAGGGGAGCTCCATCAGTGCAGTTTGGCCATACAGTACCAATGCACCTGATAGCCAAGGAGGTGTGCAAGTTCTGGGCCAAGCTGAAACTTGTGAAGAGCTGAGGTTCTTTTTATCAGTTTGCATAGTGTTTTTTACAACTTTCACTTCTAGAGGTAGCTTCTGTTCCTCTTCACTGAGGGCAACATATGCAAAGGGGACAGAACGTGGACGGAAGAAGTGTGGGGTGACATCACTGTTCACATGAATAGCAGCTTTCCAAACATGAGAAGCTGGTGAAGTACCAAGGGTTCAGAGAAGAGCTCAAGAAGATGTGGAGGGTGAAGGTAACAGTGGTCCAAGCAGTAATCAGAGCACTAGGTGTAGTGACTCCCAAGCTAGACAAGTGGCTCCAGAGATCCCAGGAACAACATTTGAGATCTCTTTCCAGAAGAGCGCAGTGCTAGTAACAGCTAAGATACTGCACAGGAGCCTCAATCTCCCAGGCCTCTGGTAGAGGACCCGAGATTGGAGGATAGACCAACCGCAGGGGTGAGAGGGGAATTTTGGTTTTTTGGGTTTTTTTAAAGTTCCCATCTCGTCCTGTCAGCTTGAGGGTCCACCACTTCTATGTCTGGTTGGTTAGCCATCACCAACTTGTCTGTCTATCTGGAAGTCCGTCAGGATCCTAGCTCGGTCATTCTCGACCAGAGATGGGCAGTAATGCGGTACAAGTAACATGTTACTGTAATCTGATTACTTTTTCAAGTAACGAGTAATGTAAGGGATTAGTATTGCAAAAAAGTAATTAGATAACTGTTACTTTCCTGTAAGCACGCTGCGTTACTGTGTTACTAAACTGTTGTGATTTTGTTTGTGAGAGTGTCTCATGACAATGATGTAAGCACGTGCGGTGCACGTGGCAGCAACAGGCGTGTGTCGATCAACAATGGATAATATGGAGTGTAGGAGAGAGTACAACCATGCAGCGTTTAAAGGGTGGATGTACTGAAATTACTTTAAGTTTTAGTCCGTAAAAAGTGACAAAAACATTAGCGTCCGCTGTACACTCTGTGTGGGAAGAAAACTTCTTTCGACAGCGAAAAATTAAACTTCAAATCTCAAGCACCTAGCAAGCTGCCACGGGAGTGTGAAATTCACTGAGAAATCTCTAAATCCTCCCACTGACATGACACTGACAAACCTTCACCGGCCTCACTCCTGCTAAACGGGTGAAAATGCATTTAAGAGCAACAGGACTTAGTGCCACTGAATCTTTGATTTTATTTATTTTTTGCTGTGTTTTACTTGAATCTATTTGAAAGAGCAAGTGTTAACACAAAACATTATTTTATTTTATTTTATTTTATATGCTGGAATATGCAGAAAATAGGTTTAAATGTTAAAAGATTTCTTCAAGTCAAAGACAGTTGCATATAATTGAATTTTTGCTTAATGCAGTGTCCATAAATTAAAAGATTAAAACTCATAAAACAATTTAAAAAAAAGAGACTTTCCATTTGATTCAATTTTATATGACGGATTATGCATAAAATATAGATCTGGGCTGAAAGGTCTATTGCTTTATTATGTATTCAGGTTGTGTATCGTGTTTTTAAAAAGTAACTAAGTAACAAATTACTTTTGAAAATAAGTAATCAGTAAATTATTGGGATTACTTTTTTGGAGAAGTAATCAGTAATTAGTTACTAAATTACTTTTTTCAAGTAACTTGACCAACACTGTTCTCGACCACCCTAGGCGGTGTCTTCCATTTTTACCTTGGGACTTCCAGGCAATACACAGATGTTTCTGTATACTATGCTAGCCACTTGGTTATGGCGTCCCATGTATTCCCCGACTGCTAGCATCTTGCACGCTGCTGTTATGTGCTGGATTGTCTCTGGGACATCTTTACACAGCCTGCACCTGGGGTCTTGCCTGGTGTGATAGACCCCAGCCTCTATGAATTTTGTGCTTAGAGCTTGTTCCTGTGCTGCCATTAGTGATTCTGTGCTGTCATTCTGTCCAGCTTGGTACTGCCACTGGTAGGATTTCTCAGTATTAGGTAGTTCTTCTGAGTGTGGTACATGCTTGTGCAGGGTCCTGTCCTTCTGTGATGGTTGTCCTTCTTCCTCCCCTTTTTGGGTTTCTGCTGCCTGAGTTATTCACTGACCACACTATCATTCCAGACTTCTGAACCTGCAGAGCTTCTTCTCCCTCTAACTGATTCAACATCACTGCAATAAAGAACACTTCAAGAAATCAGTCCTACTGTTCTCTATAAAGCCGTATATTAATTCTTCATTCTGTGACAGGTGAACACACCTGTCAGGCATAAGATCCCAAACATTATTTTGTATTATCTTTATTGTATATCTTCACGCAGCTGTTGTTCTTAGATTTTAAGTGAGCATGTTATTGCAATTTGCACTTTTCTCTTGCACATTGTCAGTTTTAAATATATAAATTCTTGCACTCATAGTATAAAGCCCTTACCAGACAACTGTGGCACATTTATTTTCACGGTGTTGGCAAATTGTTGTTTATTGTGGACAGTACAATTTTTACTCTTTATTATGCTGATGCAGGACAAAAGTTTCCCTTGTGGGATCAATAAAGTTCTCTCTCTCTCTCAGAGCTGATACTGATTTTCCTTCAGCCTCTTCTTTTTATTTAAAAAGATAGAAACACTTGTGTGAAACCTGAGCATAAAATTGATTTTTCAGCCACTAATGTACACTGCTCTTGACAGAATGTTGATTTTTACCTGGATGCATTTTTGTTACTAAATTACAGTCCATTGTTAATAAATCATCCTACAATTACAGGGATGAGGTCCAAAGACTGCTAGGGTAATGTGCAGACAACAACTTAATCCGTAACACCCCTAGACCAAAGAACTGATCATTGATTTCATGAGGGGGAAGTCCAACCTGCAGCCCATCTACGTCAATAGAGTGGGTGGGGAGGGTTTCCAGCTTCAAGTTCCTGGATGTGTATATCAGAATCAGAATACTTTATTAATTCTGATTCTGATATGGACACAACCTCCAAATGGAGCTCAAACACCTTGGAAATTGTGAAGAAGGCCTTTGAGGGTGTGGTGATGTATTGCATCTCTGTGTAGTTCTTGAGCTGCAGCATGGCACACGAGAAGGCATTAAGGCATATTTATAATTGAGCTATTTGTAAATATTAGAGCTATTTCTTATATTATGTCAACTTTGGATTATATAGTATTATTTACTGTCTGTTACTGTTATTGTCTTGGATCAACTGTAACCCACACAATTTCCTTACGGATTATTAAAGTATTCTGATTTAAAAGCGTCGCTAACATGGCCTAGAAAATCACTGAAGGACCTCTGTAGCATCCACTGTCTCAAAAAGGCACGCAACATCTTGCAGGACTGCACAAACCCAGGACACCAGGTGTTTAAGCTTCTGCCCTCTGGCAGTTATCTTGTGTATATGGTATTTATTTATTTGCTTGTCTACATCATCACTGATCCCACCTGACCTGAAGTAAACATGACTCCTAAAGCCTGTAATACAACAAAGGACATTACTAATGATTACTAATGATCACTGATTATACAGAACCTTACACACACTTTGATCTGTTCATATAGATCAGGGGTGAGGAACTCCAGGCCTGAAAGGCCGGTGAACCTGCAGGTTTTAGATCTCACCCTGGGCCAGCACACCTGAATGAAATGATTAGCTCATTACAAGGCCTCTGGAGAACTTCGAGACATGTTGAGGGGGTTATTAGCCATTTAAATTGACTGTGTTGGATCAAGGACACATCTAAAACCTGCAGCACACCAGCCCTTGAGGCCTGGAGTTTCCCCACCCCTGGTATAGATCATAATCTTGAGCTCATACAGCGTTCTGCATTCATGCAGTAACAACTCAACAGGAAGTAGTTTTATTCCAGCTGTGTGATGTTCAGATCTCAGCTGTGAGTTTAACAGCTATAAAAACTATAAATATATCAACGGGTTATGGATGAAAGCACATCATTTCCCCAGGGATTATTAAAGTATTCTGATCCTGAAATGGAAAATGCAGTTATGATGAATGTTCTCATGATCTGCTTCACTTTGTTTAATATGTTGACTGTTTTCATGAACAATCAGATGCTATGAATTAAAATTTGGTGTTTTCTGCTCCCTTTCCTAAAGGATGCTCCAGTGTCTCCTCTGCTAAAGGAAGCAATACAGGAAACACTGAAGCTCCTTTCCTTAGTGTTTGGGAAAATGGAACAGCTCTTGTTATGGGCGCAACACAGATACTTCCGGGTCACGTCTGTCAATGAGGAACTGTCCTGAGCATTCACACGTGCAGGAAGGTCATAAGAGGACACGGAGAGGCTCACCTGAGGTCTGACTGACCACTGTCAACCATAACAACACATAGACATGCACACAGTGCAAGTGTGTTTGTCGTCATCACATCAGCTTTCTCCCGTAAGAACACCAAAGCTCCGCCTCCTCTCTCAATGTCATCATGGTGAAACCCCGCCCACACAGCTACAGGTGTAAGAATCAGGCAGCGCGTTTATCTTTTCAGTTACTGATCAGTCATGATTAGCGACTGTCTTAAATTAGATCAGAGACAGCTTCACTCTGTTTCTCATGATTACTGGTTAATCGATCAGTTATCGGCCGTTTTTCTCGATGCACCTCAGACCTGTCTGTCTCTCTGCAGACAGACAGGCGGACAAACTGCGTCATGCTGCGGGTCTCCCTTCTGCTTCCTCCACTGAAGCTGCTGATCTTCCTCCCACTAACTCACCCTCCTCCTCATTACTTTACGTTTCTCTCTCTCTCTCTCACACACACACACACACACCTTCGGACTCCTGCGGATCGGCCTCTCGATGAAGGCGAGTTCCTGCAGCTCCTCCAGCGGGCCACACAGCACGCCGGCCGGGCTCAGGGCCATCCTGCCGGGTAACATCTGGCTGTTAGAGGGGGAGCAGTCGTATCAGCTCCGACCATCCCTGTTGAGGGGGCGGGGGTTGCGGGGCTGTCACTAACCGTTTCCAAGGAGATCCCGGCTCGAGCTGAACGTCACTCCAGACTCCGTTCAAAAGTCTGACAAAGTCTCACGAACACGCTCATTTGCACACGATGCAGGCTATCAGAGATCCCAAACAAAACCCGTCCACACACTCACGGCACGATCGGCGGTTCGGCGCTCACAGAACTGCGATTCCTCCAGAAAAATCCCCCGTAACATCCCAAACTGTCACACCGTTACCGGGATGTGTCACACGTTTCCAAGCAGATCCAGTGCAGCGCAGAGAAGTGGCAGCCAGACTACGTGTAAAAAGCTCCAGTTAACTCTTTTATTCCCCGAGGACTCTTCATTCACACCACACTCAGTCCAAAAGTCCGCACACGGAATTTATTCGGAGTAAATCTAAAGACTGAATGTAGGAAACCGCACAAACCGGGCGCGGGATGAATCAGATGGACCTCCTCTCCGGTTCGGCGCACATCTCCAAATATTCTGACAAAGTCCAGATCTTCTCCACCTGCTTCAGCTCCTCAGGGCTGCGGTGGGAGCGTCACGCAGAACTGCGGCTGCGCTCCTCAGTGCTCCTTCGAGTCCGTCATCCTCGACAGTGCACAACCGAACCGAATCGCCCACTCTACGTTCAGTGCTGGTCTGTCATACGCAGACCGGTACCGGACAGCGTCAAAGTTCACAGACGGTATCAGACTGATTTTCACACCAAAGGACGAAGAGGAGGAGGCTTCATCGCCGTGAGTGACCCGTGGGCAGCAGAGCGGGCTGAGCGAACCTAAACGGAGTCATGAGGATGCAAGCCCGACCTGAACCGGGACCGAGAGATGAGCTGCAGGGCGTTAAGCTGGAGGCGCAATGCAGCAGCTGATCCGTCTCCATGGAAACGACTGTCCGTGCTCATTCATAAAGTCCAGAACGTGTCTTCGATCTAGAACCCGCTCTCATTCTGAGCTGTCCCATCACCTGTAAACGCACCTGAAAGTTCAATAATCATCAAATAAAACTACCCACGTCACGTGCTTAAGATCCGCATTCATTTGTTTTATTTTGCAGGGTCAGGTGTTTCACTTCCTGCGTTCATGGTTTTCTTCTTTTTTTCTGAAATGTTTCCTTTTTTCACGTTAACATGAAGCTCACAGCTTATGTGATGAATGCCTCACTTGTTAAGCTCTGAGATTGTTTCCTGCTCTGTGTTCAATCATCATTTTAGAGCAGGTAATCACAGGTTAGCCCTTAAGTTACACTATCATACCGAGACAGAAAAACACATAATGCAAACAGATGGGGACAGGTGAGACCAGACAGACAGGAGGAGGAGGAGGAGGAGAAGGAGAACAGGGGCTGACCTTCAGCTGCAGTCTTAGTGTCAGAGTTGGCTGACAGTCCGGCTCATGAAAGCTCAGAGTTGATCAGACCCTCGGACTCTGAACCAGAACCTTCTGCTGCACACCAGAGAGTGCTGCTTCCTGATTGGATGGTTTCACAGGTAGTACCCAGTCAACAGTTTGTTTTATTTTATTTTTATATGTTTGAATTTGTGGAACTTCAAACCACACTTGAATCCACTTGAATGTTGTTTTGTTTTTATCATCAAATTTAGATTCAAATCAAACACTCAGTTCTGTGTTTACCAATTTTTTTCTTTAATGATTCTGATTTTGAATTAATTTAGGTTACATTTGTGTGTTTGAAATCATTGAATTTAAATGTGTGAGATGGGTTAGTAGTTGAGTCTTTGAAATTTTATCAGGCTGCTGTTGACTGACCGGGTTTAAACGATTGATACACAAATCAGTTAGTAGTTTTCTGGGCTGTTGTGAGTCTGGTTATGTGCATCGATCCTGTTTCCATCTGTGTTGTTGGTGAAGGCTGTTTTTCGGGTGCAGGACAGAAGATATTGCTGACAGCAGCTCTCGCAGTGTTTGAATTTTTGGCTTCAGCTTGGAGGAAACAAACACCGCTGACCCGCAGTCTTGACATCATTCAGCAGCAGCTGAGGCCAAAACGCCATCATCTTGGATGACCCGCTGCTGTC
The DNA here is from genome assembly GCF_963576455.1 of Neolamprologus multifasciatus. Taxonomy (NCBI): domain Eukaryota; kingdom Metazoa; phylum Chordata; class Actinopteri; order Cichliformes; family Cichlidae; genus Neolamprologus; species Neolamprologus multifasciatus. Next base: position 27,386,149 of record NC_140453.1, read on the forward strand.
CACACGCTGCTGGCATTAACGAGAAACACAGAGAGCAAACTGTTTCCTGTTCCTCTGTCTGACATGGCAGTCTCTGAGCAGAACCTGGATGACTACAGTATCTACAGTCACCTGGCAGACGAGGAGCTGCTGCAGATCGCTGTTGAGAGAAGCTTGTCTGATAAACAGGCTTCATCATCATCATCATCATCAGGCCCAATCCAAACAAACCCTAACCCCACACACAGAGGTCCTGACCCCCCCCAAAAGTGTGCAAACGGTTCCTGCACCTGAACCTGCCCCCCACATCCAAAATTGTATAAACCCTCCCACAGCCCTGTCACAGTTTCTCTACAAGGTCTACAAGAGGTGAGTAAGTTCGCAATGAAATAGAGCTCAGAGGATGGAAACATCCACAAACATCAGAAAGCAGCAAGAGATCAATAGACGTTTCAGAGTGAGTGTCAGACAGTCTGGAGATGGTTGCAGGGTGTGTGTGTGTTGGGTGGGTGGGGGGTGGGGTTGTTTCTGACTTGCTCTGTGCTTGTGACTCTGTCGTTCTACTCTTGTTCTGTGTTTGTTCTGACTATCTGTTGGTTCTGTTATGGTGGTTTTAACTCTGTGTTGATTCCAGTGCAGCGTCTCTGTGTTGGATCTGACTCTGGTTCCAAGTCTGTGGTTCTGAAGGTTTGTGTGTTTCCTCAGAGAGGTCAGTCCATTACAGTCCATCATCACGAATGGGGATGCAGAGGCTCTGATGGAATTGGTCCGGAGGCGGTTAAGCAGCCTTATGGAGCCAAATGATGAAGGCTGGATCGCTCTTCATGAAGCTGCTTATTATGGACAGCTGCAGTGCATTAGGATCCTGGTCAGAGGTCAGGATACCTACTGCTTTCTGCTTCTCATTAAGCCTCTAACAACACCTCTTACCTGATTCAGCTGTTAAAGGTGATGTTAATCACCAATAAAGCTTTACTTTGTGTTTTGTTTGATTTGTCATTTTTATTTCACATTTAAAAAAAAAAAACTTCTGCTTGAACAGAAGCTTGAGCTACGGTTGGGCAAACCCTCCAGTTTTATGTCTGTAACATGACATCTGACTTCAGATGTTTCTTCTTCAGATTTTCAGCTTCATTCACCTGCTTATGTTTTTATGTCCACACTGTTCATTCATGATGGAAAAATGTGCTGATATGCAACACAATGTTAGGCTTCTTTATTAATTTACTGTAAGGGTGACATGATCATAACCTTCTGGGAAATCCAGATTTTTGTTTCCTGTACATGGACCCTTTGTACAGGTCCATGTACATGTAGTTAAAATAGTTAACTTGTTACAAGGCGAGATAAACATTCCTTCATAGCTCTCCTGAAACACCAAGTGCTGGCTATGTCCTCTAGAGAGGGTAAGGGACAGCTGATGATCTTTTGTGCTGTCTTAATGACTCTCTGCAGGTTCTTCTTGTCCACTACCAAGCAATTAACATACGAAACTGTGATTAAGTAGGTGAGGACACTCTCTGTGGTGCTGTGGTAAAAAGCTGCCATTAGATTCTTATCCAGATGGTTTCTCCTCAGCATCCTAAGGAAGTGGAGTCTTTGTTGCAGTTTGTCAGCCAGGATTCCAGGAATGATTGTATTGACTGATGATGGTACTCAAGGTGGCAGAGTTCTTTTTAAAAAAATAACTCAGCCCTTATGTAAATACTAGGCCTCTTAGGTGAGTATGTTTATCCAATCAGTTTTCAGGAATCCCTACCAGCTTAACATTCTTACTTAAATATGGTCACTTTTTACTTAAAGGAAAAAAAACCCCTGCAAACCAATAAGTGAGGTCAGAGAGGATATGCCTGTTATATAGTCAATGGTTTTTCACCACATTCACCCAGTGATCAGTCAATGTGAGATCTGACCTCTAAACCACAAGACAGACTCTTCAGGAGGTCATGTGGAAGTCAGTGATGCTTCAGTTTCATGTGTGATAATAGGACAGGATGCTTACATTAAAACAGTTGACTAATAATAATAATAATAGATTGGATTTATATAGCGCTTTTCAAGGCACCCAAAGTGCTTTACAATTCCACTATTCATTCACTCTCGCACTCACACACTGGTGGAAGCAAGTTACGGTTGTAGCCACAGCTGCCCCTGGGGCAGACTGACAGAAGCAAGGCTGCCCTATCACGCTATCGGCCCCTCTGGCCAACACCAGTAGGCGGTAGGGTAAAGTGTCTTGCCCAAGGACACAACGACCAGGACAGAGAGCCCAGGGATCGAACCGGTGACAGATACGCTCCCAACCCCCTGAGCCATGGTCGCCCCATAAACTTAGACTAAACTTGCTAAGAAATTAAAGACATCTGTAGACCTTGTTACTGAGAGCAGGTCATAACCGAAGGAAGTCTTGTAGAACAGACTGCTAAAAGAAGTAATACCATTAGTTAATGATTCAGTCTTGAATATGATCAACCTCTCTCTTATAATTTCCTATGTACCACAGGCCTTCAAGCCGGTAGTAAATAAACCATTACTTTAAAAGGCATCATTTGACCCTTTAAGTAAGGCCAATCTCTAACCTTCCTTTCATTCCAAAAATTCTTGAACGAGCAGTTGTCAAACAGCTAACAGATGATGTGTAGAGGAATGGCTTATTCGAAGAGTTTCAGAGCCCATCACAGTACAGAAACAGCTTTAGTGAAGGTTCCAAATGACCTTCTTATGGCCTCTGACAGTGGACTCATCTCTGTGCTTGTCCTGCTAGACCTCAATGAAGTGTTCGATACTGTCGACCATAATATCCTTGTGATGGACCGAGCAGTGAAGGAAACTTAGGCACAGGTTAAAGTCCAAAAAAAAAGATTTTTTATTTAACCCAAAAAACATAATTAGTTAAATCATGCCAAAAGAATCAAAATCTTGGGCCCATAAAAGAGGTCAAAATAACAAAACTCTACTCAAAGTTGACAACACTACTGATAACTCAAACAAACTAACCTAACTTAACGAGACAAAGGGAAAACTTAAATAGTGTCTGATCAGCCCACAAAAACAGGAGAAGGGGTAAAACACACAAAACCTAACTAAACCAAACATAATGAACTCCAATTCCCCCCCATGGTCCCGAATTATGGCATGAACCAATTTGTAGTGTTCCTTTAAAACTCGCTCCGCCCCTTTTCCACCTCTTGGCTCCTTAATCAAGGGACTGGAACAGCTGCAACTAAGGTAACTCAGAAAACAAAAGATTAATCATACATAACAGTGTAAACTAAAATGTGCACACTTATTTTAGAATACAGTGTTATGTGGATATGTGAATTAACTCTAAACAAAAACCAGTTATTTATTGTCCTGTAAATTAATTCCTATATTTAAAGAAAGAAATGTGAATGCAATGTTACTTATAAGCCTCTACATTAACATGGTGGGTATTACCACTGTGTGGCTGTAAGTGCAGCCATCACACACTCCCCCTCTTTAGATCTCTCCCTTGGACAGCGAGAGAGACAGTCTGCAGTGCAGTTATCTTTGCCGGGGATGTGGTTGATGGTGAACCGGAATGGCTGGATTGCAAGGTACCATCGCGTGATCCTTCCATTTGTGTCCTCCATTCTCTCTATCCATTGAAGAGCCTTGTGGTCTGTGTTACGGATTCAAATATTGAGGAGGGATACAGGAGGAAAACCCAAAATAACCACACTGGTCCGGCCGGGTCAAGTCAAACGATGATTTAATGAACACACGCGTGGGAGATGGACACCATACATCAGACAGCATCAGATCTCAATACAAACTCCACACACTCATTGTTTTATAGAAATCAGGGTATTAGAACGCCCCCTCATGCGTACAGATAGTACAATACAGTCAATATTGACAACTTTAGACACATCAAGAAAAACATTCTCTTCGTCTCGAGGACAGACACTGGCTCCAGTGCCTCTCCTTGGAGCGGACTGTCCCCTACGGAGACACAACATTACAGCTGCAAGGTTTTCCAAATGATCAAGTTGACCTGTATATAATACGCTGAGTCAGGGACACAATATTAAATGCATGTTGGTTTAATGAACTACCATTACTTAAAAACTTAATAAAAAGATATAACTAAATAAAAAATCACAAAGAATCACATAATATCAGTGTTATGTAAGCGCGTGCAACCTCCTGGGCCCAAAGTCATCTCACACCATGGATCAGCCAGTCATAGCGCTGACTGAAGTTTTTGACCTTTATTAACTCGGGCACAACTCTATAATAAGCAACAAACTGCCATATGTGTAAGGTGATCATGTTTACACCTGCAAAGAGAGATCATATAATTATTCTGACACCTGTAAATAAAAGATTAACACCAGGTTATAACAATCACTGTAATTCAAAGGTTAAATGTAATGTCAATAGCTTCAATCAATGTTTAATGCAACGGTTATTAAATGATTCTGATATAATGATGATGATTCTGCTAAAAATGAAATAAAAACACCCCTTTTCACCCGACATCTGTTTCCAATATGAACTCCCGTCCGAGAAGATAATACCTAAAGGAGTCCAGGGCCCATTTGATGGCAAGTCCCTCCTTCTCGATGGTTGAGTATCGCACTTCCCTCGGAAACAGCTTGCAGCTGATGAAGGCCACTGGATGACGCTCTCCAGGCGGTCCCTGTAACAGAACAGCTCCCAATCCTCTCTCTGAGGCATCAGTATGAAGAATGAAATTTCTCTCAAAATCAGGGCTTTGCAAGACTGGGCTCTTACTCAGAGATTGTTGTAGGTTCTGAAAAGCCATCTTAGCCTCCTCTGTCCAGGTGATCTTATTGGGACTTCGGGCACCAGTCAGGTCCATCAGAAGAGCGGCCCTGGCGGAGAAATGAGGGATAAACCGATGATAGAATCCCGCCATACGCAAAAACGATCTCAGCTGTTTTCTGGTCTCTGGCAAGGGACAGGATTCTATGGCGGTGACCTTATTGACTTGAGGTTTTATTACTCCATTTCCAATCACAAACCCAAGGTACTCCGTTTCAGCCTTGGCAATGACACACTTAGCTGGATTAACAGTCAACCCTGCAGACTGAAGACGCCCCAGTACCTTCTCCAGGTGTTGCAGGTGTTCTTCCCAGGTAGAACTGAAAATCACTATGTCATCAAGGTAGGCTGCAGCAAAATCAGACATGTCAGACAGTACCTGGTCCATCAGTCTCTGGAATGTTGCCGGGGCACCATGCAGTCCAAAGGGCATGACTTTAAACTGGAACAAGCCCCACGGCGTCCGGAAAGCAGTCAGCTCTTTTGAGCGCTCAGTCAGTGGTACCTGCCAATAACCCTTGCAGAGGTCTATTGTTGTCAGGTATCTGGCCTTCCCAAGGCGCTCAACCATGTCATCAATGCGGGGAGTTGGATATGAATCAAATTGTGATATTGCATTCAGGTACCTGAAGTCTATGCAGAAACGGATACTGCCATCCTTCTTTGGCACCAGGACCACCGGATGGCACCACTCACTTTTCGAGGCTTCAATGATTCCTAGTGACAACATCAGGTCGATCTCCTCTTTCAACGGGATCAGTAGACGCTCAGGTATCCTGCAACTCATTCTCCTCACAGAAGCTCCATCTTTCAACACAATGTCATGTTCCACAATGTCCGTTCTACCAGGATTTTCACTGAACACATCTAATTTACACAGGTTTCTCACCTGAGCCTGTCTTTCCTCAGGAAGATGGTTGAGATCCAGGTCCTGAGGAGTGGGTTTTGGCAGATACTGATCATCCACTTCCTCCTCCTCTGAAACCTCCCGGATCAGAAAGACATCTGCTTTTGGTCTCTCCACCCATTCCTTAAGCAGGTTAATGTGCAGTACTCTGCTGGAGCGGGGCTGATCTGGAATAGCGACCTTATAGGTTGTTTGTCCAAATTTCTTTTGGATCTCATATGGCCCTTGCCACTTTGCTAACAGCTTACTGTCATCACTTGGAAGAAGCACCAGCACCTTCTGACCAGGACTGAAGGATCTTTGCCAAGCTGACTGGTCGTACCAGGCCTTCTGGTGCTGCTGTGCTTCTGCTTTGTGGGCTTGGGCCAGCTCTGTCATCTTCTCCAACCGTTCCCGCATCTGGACAACATAAGAGACAACATTGACAGCCTGTGATCTTTCTTGGTCACCCTCCCAAGTCTCCCTTAGAAGAGACAAGGGGCCTCGTACCTCATGGCCATACAATAGTTCGAAAGGTGAAAAACCTGTAGAGGCCTGGGGTACTTCTCTATATGCAAAGAGGAGGTAGGGCAGCCACTGATCCCAGTCTGTACCAGTTTCATTGACAAATTTGCGTAACATTTGTTTCAGAGTCTGATTGAAACGCTCTGTTAGGCCATCTGTCTGAGGGTGGTATGGCGTTGTCCTCAGGCTCTTAATCCCAAGGAGCTGGTACACCTGCTTCAACAAAGTGGACATAAAGTTAGTGCCACGGTCAGTAAGAATCTCACGAGGAAAACCAACCCTTGAGAAGAACTGTATGAGACAGAGGGCGACTGCTTTGGCTTTTATTGATCTCAAAGGAAAGACCTCTGGATACTTTGTAGCGTAATCTGTCACAACAAGCATGTAACGGTTGCCTGCCTTACTTCTTTCTAGAGGACCAACAATGTCCATTCCTAGCCGTTTAAATGGAGTGCTGATAATTGGTAGAGACTGAAGAGGAGCTCTGGAGGGGATTTTAAGAGAAGACTTCTGGCACTGAGAGCAGCTTTTACAGAACAGTGTCACATCCGAGCGCACTCCAGGCCAATGAAAATATTTTCTAATGCGGGCCATGGTTTTGTGCTTTCCCAAGTGGCCAGCCCATGGAATGGAGTGTCCCAAGGAGAGCACCACCTTCTGGACTGCTCTAGGAACCACCAACTGCAATGCTGAACCCTGCTGACGATACAGAATGCCATCACCTTTCTCGCTCACTATGTATTAACAGACCTCTCTGTATTGAATCATATCTGTTATTAACCTCTGTCTCTCTTCCACAGCATGTCTTTTATCCTGTCTTCCTTCTCTCACCCCAACCGGTCGCAGCAGATGGCCGCCCCTCCCTGAGCCTGGTTCTGCCGGAGGTTTCTTCCTGTTAAAAGGGAGTTTTTCCTTCCCACTGTCGCCAAAGTGCTTGCTCATAGGGGGTCATATGATTGTTGGGTTTTTCTCTGTATCTATGAAGCGCCTTGAGGCGACTTTTGTTGTGATTTGGCGCTATATAAATAAAATTGAATTGAATTGAATCTTTCAGCAGAAACTCCCCCTTGCTGTTCAAATCCTACTTAATTCCTTGGTTCCTCTCTGCAGCTTTCTGGAACACAGGTGTTAGAGATGGATCATCATGTTGCATGTCAATAATATTAACAGGGATTTTAAAACCCAAAGGTAACTCAGGCTCTGTGCTAGGAGCTACCCGAACAGCAGTATGTAGAAACTTCTCTTGCCTTCTCTGTCCACGTGACTTACGAGACTTCCCGGGTGCAGTCTCTATGTCCGCATCATAGAAGGGCAAGGCACGGAGTGGGTGTAGGGGCTCCTCTTTCTTCTTAGCTTGAGCTCTTGTTACTGCAACATTGCATGTATGACTAGGATTCAGCAAGTCAAACAACACAGGCAGATCTCGACCCAGCACTACTGGAAATGGCAGATTCTCTGCAACACCAATAGTTAGAATATACGTTTGTCCTTGTACCTTGATGTACAGATCTGCTGTCGGATATGACCTCTCATCTCCATGAATGCAGCGAACAGGGATTGTCTCCACATTATTAACTTTATTTGCAGGAACAAAGTCTCGGTGCACAAGAGTCTGAGTACTTCCTGAGTCAACCAGGGCCTTTAATGGTTTCCCATCAACCTCAACTAAGGTCATTTTGAAACCATTCTCAAACTCCACTTTAGGCTCCACACTTTGTCGGGGCACAAAACACATCTGAGTTATTTTTGTAGAATTCTTTGGGCACATAGGTTTTGTGTGGCCCTCCATCCCACACAAATAACAAATCACAGTCTTAGGTGGGGGTCTTGACGGTATATTGACAGACTGGCTCTTCGGAGGTTTACTCACCCCTGCTTTCTGGTAGTGAGGGACAGATTTCAGAATATCTCTCATTTTCCATGCTGTGTGGCTCCATAGCTGTCCTTTTCTCCGTGCTGCCACAAACACATCAGCCAGCTCTGCAGCCGCCACTGCAGAGTTTGGATTGCGTTCTTTAATCCATATCTGTAACTCAGGAGACAGCATTCTCAAGTATTGATCTAAAATTAATATTTCACTAACCTCATGCACCGTTTTTCCTTTTGGCTTTATCCAACTCTTTCAATCTTGCATATAGTTCTTTTGGATTCTCATCAGGTTTTACCTCCAGCGAACGGAATCTCAGTCTATATGTCTCAGGATTAATGTCATATTTTTGAAGAATAGCTGCTTTAACTCTGTCATAGTCTAGAGAGTCATCCATATCCATATGAACATACGCACCTCTTGCTTTGCCAGTGAGTAAAGGAATCAGATGAAAAACCCAGTCCATTTTTTGCCACCGGCAAACTACAGCCATGCGTTCAAATGTTGTTAAAAAATATTCAATATCATCCTCCTCTATCAATGTTTCCAGCCTGGGTTCATAAAAGCGAGACTGACCTGATTGAGGATGTATTTGCTCATTACTGGAGCCAGCACAGGGAGGATCCTCCACTTCAAAGGACTCTACCTCTGGTTGTTCAGGTTCCTCCATTTGAGGCTCAGAGACCTCCATTTGAGGCTCAGGGACCGGGGAGGTACGAGCTTGCACTTCTACCTGCAACAGCTGAAACTGATGTTGTAGTGCTCTAAAGCGGTGTTCCTGGCGGGTGAACTCCTCCCTTCTTCTTGCTTCCTGGGCCTCCTGCTGACCCATATGAGAATGAAGGATGGAAATCAGTTCTGACATTGTCGGCTCCTTACCTTGGCTCTCAGTACTATCCACCCCTCCAGAGGCTCCATTTTCCTCTTCTCCTTCTACTTGCTCTACCACTCCAACTGGCTGGTTTTGACAATCTCCTTTTGCTCCTCTGCCACTCCTTCCCATTCTGTGCATGGCTTGATAAGTGAAGAGGGGAAAAAAAGAGAAAAAAAAAATCCTGTGCCTTCAACTGCTGATCCCACTCCTGACACCACTTGTGATGGACCGAGCAGTGAAGGAAACTTAGGCACAGGTTAAAGTCCAAAAAAATGATTTTTTATTTAACCCAAAAAACATAATTAGTTAAATCATGCCAAAAGAATCAAAATCTTGGCCCATAAAAGAGGTCAAAATAACAAAACTCTACTCAAAGTTGACAACACTACTGATAACTCAAACAAACTGACCTAACTTAACGAGACAAAGGGGAAAGTTAAATAGTGGCTGATCAGCCCACAAAAACAGGAGAAGGGGTAAAACACACAAAACCTAACTAAACCAAACATAATGAACTCCAATTCCCCCCCATGGTCCCGAATTATGGCATGAACCAATTTGTAGTGTTCCTTTAAAACTCGCTCCGCCCCTTTTCCACCTCTTGGCTCCTTAATCAAGGGACTGGAACAGCTGCAACTAAGGTAACTCAGAAAACAAAAGATTAATCATACATAACAGTGTAAACTAAAATGTGCACACTTATTTTAGAATACAGTGTTATGTGGATATGTGAATTAACTCTAAACAAAAACCAGTTATTTATTGTCCTGTAAATTAATTCCTATATTTAAAGAAAGAAATGTGAATGCAATGTTACTTATAAGCCTCTACATTAACATGGTGGGTATTACCACTGTGTGGCTGTAAGTGCAGCCATCACAATCCTATTAGAGCGATTAGAGCATGGTGTAGGTATTACAGGTGCTGCAATGCAGTGATTTGTATCATATCTATCTAATAGACTCCAATCATTCATGTAAATGGAGAGTCCTCTTCCACAGAGTTCCACAGGGTGCTAGGACCAATTCTGTTTACATTATGCATGCTTCCCTTAGGCAGTATCATCAGAAAGCATAGCATACATTTTTGCTGCTATGCAGATCACACCCAACTCTACCTATCTGTGAAGCTAAAGAACACACACCTGTGAGGGACCAAGCAGCCAAAGCAAAGAGGACACAGGCAAAAAAGTGTCTTCAAAAAGGGTTTTCTTTATTTTAACCCTCAAAAAGTCCAAAATTAACAAAATTCAAAAACATACTTTGCAGGCCCATAAAAGAGGTCAACTAAATATAACTCTACAAAAAAGAATTTCCAGAAACTTAAACAAAACAAAGTGAGACACAACTTAACTCACAAACTGACCTAATTACAAAGACACATGAGGGTAGCTTTTATAATGATTTGGCCAAACCATTTACACACAACAGGGGGGAAAACAAAAACACACACAAATATTAACTAAGCACAGAATAACCTAACTAAACCTAAAACACCCCTGCTCCTGGTAAGCCCATGGTTGGTCCTGCTGAGCAGGCATTTTGTTCACAGAGTACTCAGCCACGCCTTTTGCCCAGACAGGAAACAGCCACCGCCCAAACCCAGGTAACTCAAAGAAAGAGAAACATAATTAATGTAACAAAACATTTTAGAAAAACCACACAATGTTACTATGTGCGCACCTCATAATACCAGTGTTAGGTTTAACCAAATGATTAATGAAGAAAACTGCAAAGCAAACTAATAAAGTAAAAAATGGACTGATTTACCCCTGTGTGGCTGATGCCATCACACACACCCCCTCTTCAGGACTCTCGCTGGTACAGCGAGAGAGGAAGTTGGCGGTAACGTCCCAGGAATGTGCTTGATGACAAACCAGAAAGGTTGCAGAGCAAGGTACCATCTTGTGATCCTTCCGTTCTTATCTTTCATCTTTTCCATCCACTGAAGTGCACCGTGATCTGTCTGCAGGGTGAATTCTCTTCCAAGAAGGTAGTACCTGAAGGAATCAAGGGCCCACTTGATGGCAAGGGCCTCCGTTTCCACTGTTGAATACCGAACCTCACTTGGGAACAGCTTTTGGCTGATATAAGCAACAGGATGACGTTCTCCTTCCAAACCTTGAAGTAGCACTGCTCCCAGACCCCTATGAGATGCATCAGTTTGAAGGAAAAAGGGCTCATTAAAGTCTGGACTGTACAAAACTGGTTCACTACTCAGTGATTGACTGATGTCCTTGAAAGCTGCTATAGCCTCCTCTGTCCAGTTAATCTGATTAGGACACTTGATGCCTATCAAGTCCGTTAGTAGAGCTGCCCTGGTGGAGAATCGTGGTATGAACCGACGATAAAAGCCTGCCATGCCCAAAAAGGATCTTAGTTGCTTCCTTGTCTGTGGGAGAGGACAAGACTCAATGGCTTGGATCTTACTGACCTGAGGCTTGATCACCCCATTCCCGATCACATGGCCCAGGTACGCAGTCTCAGCAGAGGCAAAAACACACTTAGAGGGGTTCACCGTCAACCCAGCAGTGCCAAGACGGTCGAAGACAGCATGCAGATGTTCCAAGTGTTCCTCCCATGTGGTGCTGTAGATGACAATATCATCAAGATATGCAGATGCAAAATCTGAGAAACCACATAGTACTTGGTCCATTAATCTCTGAAAGGTTGCTGGAGCCCCATGCAGCCCGAATGGCATCACTGTAAACTGGAAGAGACCCCAAGGTGTTCGAAAGGCAGTCATCTTCTTTGATCGCTCCGTGAGTGCCCATTCCTTCAAAAGATTTATGTGCAGAACCCTGCTGGAGCGTGGCTTTCCAGGGATCCACTGGGGGGTCCCTGGAAAGTCCAGTGGGGTCCACTACTTGGTAAGTAGTGGTAAGTACTGGTCGGAGCCACTGGTCCACTACTTGGTAAGTAGTGGACCCCAATTTCTTCTGAACCTCAAAGGGCCCTTGCCACTTAGCCAATAGCTTGTTGTTGTCAGTGGGGAGGAGCACCAACACCTTTTGTCCAGGACCAAAAGACCTCTGACGAGCTGCTCGGTCATACCAAAACTTCTGCTTCTGCTGGATTTTGGTGATATTTGACTGAGCAAGCTCACTCATTTTCTGCAGTCGCTCCCTCATCTGCACAACATAGGAAACAATGTTAACAGAGTCCATCTTTTCCTTGCCTCCCTCCCAGATGTTTCTTAACAGGGCTAGAGGTCCTTGTACCTCATACCCATACAAAAGTTCAAACGGAGAGAAACCAGTGGAGGCTTGTGGCACTTCCCTGTAGACAAAGAGAAGATAAGGAAGCCACTTATCCCAATCAGCACCATTCTTATCTACCACCTTCCGGAGCATCTGCTTCAGAGTCTGATTGAATCGTTCTGTTAGCCCATCAGTCTGAGGATGGTATGGGGTGGTCCTTAGGCTTCTAATGCCCAGCAGCTCGTACACCTGTTTTAGTAAGTTGGACATAAAGTTACTCCCCTGATCAGTCAGTATTTCCTGTGGGAACCCTACTCTTGCGAAGAGCTGTACAAGGCAGAAAGCTACTAATTTTGCCATGATGGATTTCAGTGGGAAGACCTCTGGATATTTAGTTGCATAATCAGTGATTACAAGCATATAGCGATTCCCTGACTTACTCTTCTCAACGGGTCCAACAATATCCATTTCAAGGCGCTCAAATGGGGTACCAATAATAGGCAGTGGTTGGAGTGGAGCTTTGGAAGGGACTTTGGAGGATGTCATTTGGCACTGAGGACAGCTCTTACAGAAGTAGGCTACATCTCTTTGGAGGCCAGGCCAGAAAAAATGTTGTTTAATAAGTGGTTGGAGTGGAGCTTTGGAAGGGACTTTGGAGGATGTCATTTGGCACTGAGGACGGCTCTTACAGAAGAAGGCTACATCTCTATGGAGGCCAGGCCAGAAAAAATGTTGTTTAATACGAGCTGTGGTTTTGTGCTTACCAAGGTGGCCAGCCCAGGGAATGGAGTGTCCCAGATTAAGCACTGTTTCTCTAACTTCTTGGGGGACCACTAGCTTCAGAAGTGAGCCCACCTGATGGTAAAGTATGCCATTTTGCAATACATAGTCACTTTTGTTAATGCCTGCCTCCTCTACTTGGTCCTTGTCTATCGCTCGCTGAAAACATGAAGCTAAACTAGGATCAGTTTTTTGCAACTCTAGGCAAGTCTGGGTCAGTATGCATTTCTGGGTGTACGCTGGAACTTCTCCTGTCTCCTCTGTCTGCGACTTTTCCAAGGCTTCCCAGGTGCAACTTCCCATTCCTCATTAAAAAATGGCAAGGCACTGAAAAGACACTAGATTTTTGAGCTCGGGCTCTAGTAACAGCCACATTGCATTGATGATTCTGGTCTGACTCCAACAAATGAAAAAGCACTGGAAAATCTCGTCCCAGAATAGCTGAATATGGCAAGTTATCAACCACCCCAACATTTAGAAGGTAAGTCTGCCCATTCACCTTAATGTACATGTCAGCTGTTGAGTACATCTTCTCATCTCTGTGCACACAACAAATGGGGATGGTATCACTGACACGGACAATATTGGGGGGCACAAAATTTCTGTGTATCAACGTACGAGAACTACCAGAATCAAGTAAAGCTCTTAAAGTTGTTCTATTAGCTTCAATTTTTATAATTTTAACGGTCTGGTCACACTGGAGCCCCTGTTCAGCATGTGGACGTGGCATGAAACACATTTGAACCATCTTAGCTGAGGTTTTTGGGCACATTGGCTTTGTGTGGCCCTCTAACCCACAGAGGTAACAAAAGATCTTTTTTGAATTTTTTAATGGTCTGCCAGCAAACTGGTTCTCACCCACAGGAGTTTTATCTGCTGACAATGGCCTTTGATGATACATCTGGGCTGATTTGGGGCCTTCCTTTGGCATTTTATTTGCATTACAGGTTGCCCTTTCCTCCTGGCAGCTACAAATACTTCTGCCAGCTCAGCTGCCATCACTGCAGAAGACGGATTGTGCTCTCAAATCCAAACCTGTAGCTCAGAGGACAACATTCTCAAATATTGTTCAAGGATGATTATTTCACCAATTTCTTGGTTCGTTTTACCTTTTGGCTGAATCCATTTCCCGTACAGATCTTTAAGTCGAGCACACAACTCCTTAGGGTTCTCATCAAGCCTGACTTACAGTGAACGGAAACGCTGCCTGTAGGTCTCAGGGTTAACATCATACTTGGACAAAATTGCAGCTTTAACTTTGTCATAGCTGAGAGAGTCATCAATATCCATATGAACGTATGCCCCTCTTGCCTTGCCCGTTAGCAGTGGTATTAATCAAAAAACCCAGTCTGTTTTTTCCCAACGATATGCTAAGGCAATGCGTTCAAATGTAGTCAAAAAATGCTCAATATCATCACTATCAGTCAACTTTTCCAGTCTGGGTTCATGCAATGAAAACTGACCTGGTAATGACTGACTTGATTCAGCTTGAGCTCGAGGAGAACTAGAAATGTGAGGTAGCTCCCTTGACTCTGGTGACTCTGTGGTAGGTAATGGTAGCTCTGGTACTGGTGATGTCCGGGACTGCACCTCTAACTGTAAAAGCTGAAACTGATGTTGCAATGCTTTGAATTTTTGTTCTTGTCGTGCAGTTACTTCTTCTTGCCTTGCTTCCCGAGCCTTCTGTTGACCCATATGAGCTTGCAATATTGACATCAGATCTGACAGAGATAGCTCCCTTTCTTCAACCTCAGTGCTCTCCACCATTTCAGAGACTCCAATTTCCTCCTCAGCATCAGCTTTCTTCTTCTCATTTCTTCTTTTCCACCTTTACTACTACGGTGGTGTCATTGTCGTACTTGACGATCAATCAGTTTAATGAGTTCAACTGATTGAGATCTGTCTTAAAGACTTAAAGAACTGGATGATGACTGTCCTGTTTCTCCATCCATCCATCTTCTTCCGCTTTATCCGGGGCCGGGCCGCGGGGACTGAACTTCTCACCCTATCTCTAAGGGAGAGGCCAGCCACCCTTCGGAGGAAGCTCATTTCCGCCACTTGTATCCGCGATCTCGTTCTTTCGGTCACTACCCACTGCTTGTGGCCATAGGTGAGTGTAGGGACGTAGATCGACCGGTAAATTTAGAGCTTCGCTTATACACTCAGCTCCCTCTTCACCACGACGGACCGGTGCAGCACCAATCCGTCTGTCAATCCCCGGCTCCCTTCTCCCATCACTCGCGAACAAGACCCTGAGATACTTGAACTCCTCCACTTGGGGAAGGAACTTATCCCCGACCCGGAGTGGGCACTCCACCCTTTTCTGGCTGAGAACCATGGCCTCAGATTTGGACGTGCTGATCCTCATTCCCGCTGCTTCATACTCGGCTGCGAACCATTCCAGTGTGAGCTGGAGGCCATCATCCGATGAGGCCAACAGAACCACATCATCTGCGAAAAGCAGAGATGAGATTCTGAGGCCACCGAAGTGAAAGCCCTCCGCCACTTGGCTGCACCTAGAAATCCTGTCCATAAAAATTATGAACAGAATTGGTGACAAAGGGCAGCCCTGGCGGAGCCCATCACCCACCGGAAACGAGTCCGACTTATTGCCGGCAATGCAAACCAAGCAGTTCGCACTGGATAGGGATAGGGATAGAATGGCCCGTACCAATGGGCCAGACACCCCATACTCCCCCAGCACCTCCCACAGGACACTCCGAGGGACATGGTCGAATGCCTTCTCCAAGTCCACAAAACACATGTAGACTGGTTGCGCAAACTCCCATGCACCCTCAAGTATCCTTGAGAGGATAAAGAGCTGGTCCAGTGTTCCGCGACCAGGACGAAAACCGCATTGCTCCTCCTGTATCTGAGGTTCGACTAGCGGACAAACTCTCCTTTCCAGCACCCTGGCATAGACTTTCCCAGGGAGGCTGAGGAGTGTGATCCCCCTGTAGTTGGAACACACCCTCCGGTCCCCTTTCTTAAAGATGGGGACCACCACCCCGGTCTGCCAGTCCAGGGGTACCGCCCCTGATCTCCATGCAACATTGTAGAGGTGTGTCAACCAGGACAGCCCTACAACATCCAGAGCCTTCAGGAACTCGGGGCGGACCTCATCCACACCAGGGGCTCTGCCACCAAGGAATTGTTTAACTGGCTCAGTGACCTCGCCCCCGGAAATTGGCGGGTCATCCCCCTCATCCCCAGACTCTGCTTCCTCCTCGGAAGACGTGTCAGTGGGATTAAGGAGGTCCTCAAAGTATTTCTTCCACCGCCCGACAATTTTCTCAGTCGAAGTCAGCAGCGCTCCGCCAGCACTATACACAGTGTAGGTAGAGCACCGCTTTCCCCTCCTGAGAGGCCTGACTGTTTGCCAGAATCTCTTCAAGGCAGTCCGAAATTCTTTTTCAATGGCCTCTCCGAACTCCTCCCACACCCAAGTTTTTGCTTCAGCCACTGCCCGAGCCGCATTCCGCTTGGCCTGTCGGTACCTGTCAGCTGCCTTCGAAGTCCCACAGGCTAACCAAGCCCGATAGGACTCCTTTTTCAGCCTGGTGGCTCCCTTCACCTCTGGTGTCCACCATTTGGCTCGGGGATTACCACCATGACAGGCACCAACCACCTTGCGGCCGCAGCTCAATGCAGCAGCTTCAGCAATGGAGATGCTGAACATGGTCCATTCGGACTCAATGTCCCTAGTCTCCCTCGTAAAACTGCCGGAGGTGTGTGTAGCACTTACGTGGAGTTATATAAAGTACCAATGGATAATTACCAAGGTAATAAGTAATTTGGGCCAGTATCAGAAGATTAAGAACGACTCTTAGAGCTCTGGTACATGAATGGCAGAGAAACCAGACAAACACAGTTGTGTGGTACTAAAGTACTTTAGTGATGTTAAGCCTTGTAAAATAAATTTGTAAACAACAAAGTATTTCAACAGGTTTTAACTGAATGTCAAGTATAAAAATTTCCCCCAAAGTAGCAAAAAAATAGAATAAAATAAAATTGTGCACAAGTAAAAGAATTATTGGGGCCCATGACAAATGGGTGTATGACAATAGAATTCGTCCGACAAGGAGTGTGCGTGATTGTCTGTCCTACCGTACTACTTGTATAGTAGAGAATTGTAGTCCATCAATGTGCAAATGAGTGTGCATGTATATGTATATCGTCTCCTAGGATCTTGGGTTGGCTCGCCATCCAATGAACACTGGAACACTCTGGGTTCTGGAATCGCTGACTGTTAATGATCTAACTAGCATAGCAACAGTGTGTTTCAGAGACATGCAACAACTGTACCCACACTCCGCACACCACGTGTCTGATTAGCCACATTTATCTTACCACCGTCGAGTGGATGCTCAGCGTTTACGCAAAGCCAGAGCTCAGTAAACCTTCCGGTTTCGCTCTGCCCTTGACGACAACGAATGCAAAACCATAATTTGTGAAAAAATATCAGTTTAGATGTTTGTTTGTTTTTTTAACTCGTTAGAAGTTAATTTCTCCAGCTTACCAATAACAAAGTTTTAGTCCGCCTGCTCTGTTCGGCTGTAGGAGCAAGAGACTGAAAACTTGGGAGCTGGTACTAAGGAGGGACAAGAGCTGCCTAGAGCTTCACCGATTGGCTGACATGTGAGGAGTGGAGTAAAACAATAGGCTCTCATCAGAGCTCATCAACCCTCTGAGAAAACTTAACCCTTGTTTGACCAGAGCATATCATATATAATCTGCGTCCCTTCTATGTTTAAATATATATTTTGATCTCTTTTCACCTTCATTAAACAAGGACAGTAAGAACAGAAACAATGAACATTAAATGTTTTACTTTTTCTTCTCTTTTGTTTGAGATGATTTTAGGAACTGGGTTACATGTGCGTTGAAGATCTCGCGGACTGGGGCCTCTACTAGGCGTTCCCAGCACACCCTCACTACGCGTTTAGGTGCACCGGGTCTGTCCAGCGTCCTCCCCCGCCACCTGATCCAACTCACCACCAGGTGGTGATCAGTTGACAGCTCAGCCCCTCTCTTTACCCGAGTGTCCAGAACATATGGTCGCAGGTCTGGTGATACAATTACAAAATCGATCATCGACCTGCGGCCTAGAGCGTCCTGGTGCCACGTGCACTTACGGACACTCTTATGGCCAAACTGTGATTTGCACAGAAGTCCAATAACAAAACGCAGCTCAGATTCACATCAGGGAGGCCGTTCCTCCCAATCATGCCCCTCCAGGTCTCACTGTCGTTACCCACGTGAGCATTGAAGTCTCCCAGTAGGATAACAGAGTCTCCAGGTGGAGCACCTTCCAGCACCCCACCCAGGGACTCTATGAAGGCTGGGTACTCTGAACTGCTACTCGGCGCATAAGCGCAGATGACAGTCAGGACCCGTTCCCCGACCCTAAAGCGCAGGGAACAAACCCTCTCATCCACCGGGAAGAACACCAACATACCAGCAGCAAGCCGAGGGGATATTAGAATACCCACCCCAGCCCGCCGCCTCTCACCAGGGGCAACTCCAGACCATAGGTGGGTTGAGTATCCAAAAATTGTACTCAAGTAAGAATATTATTACTTTAAAATATTATTACTCAAGTAAAAGTGAAAAGTAGTCGTCAAAAAAGTTATTCGAGTAAGAGTAAAAAAGTACTTGGTGAAAAGGCTACTCAAGTACTGAGTAAGTAGCAAGTAACTGTTTGAAATGTCTGATTTATTTTATAAATAAATGCTATCAGACAAACAAAAATAAATAAATATATAAATTTTAGTATTTTCAAAAGGAATATATGTAAAAAGATCCACAAAATAAGGCACAACAATTCTAATTTCAAGACTTCAGTTTTTCACAACGTAAATCTTTTTCAAGCAAAACCCACAGTAAATATATTTGCATTCACAGCAGCCTCAGAGAAAACATTAGAACAAGGCAACTTCAACATAACAGACTACAGCTGAAGCGCCAGAATGTCATACTAGGGGTGGTTCTTTTAAATACAAGGAGGGATTAAGTAAATCAGAAACAAATGACACAGAGATGCAACAGGTATAATCAGGAAAAGTTTATTCCCAAGGCGGACAGCAGGAATTTAAAAAACAAAACAAAACAAAAAAACACACACAACACATCTGTGCTAAAATTCCACAGGAATAGACATTCTAGCAAAACTATAAAATGTTCTTTGTATACTAAAATACCCTGAAGTATAGACAGTGGATTAACACAATGTAATATGTAAAAATGTAAAAACGACACTCACAAATAAACACTGAAATCAGAGTAAAACTAATTATAAAATACAAATACAAATTTCCACTATGTGGATGTACATATGTGTATGGCTCACTTTACCATAAATTGTTTCTTCAGTCAGTGAAATGGTGGTTCAGCTTCAGCAGCAGTTGGCTCTCAAGGTTCTTGCTGTGAAGCTGTGACCGTTTGGCAGTGAACAGGACTCCTGCATGACTAAAAAGTCTCTCACAGGCTGCAGATGCAGGAAGAGCTGTATTGACTTTGATCGACAGCTTCTTGATGTGAGGAAAGCCATGCAATAGATCCACACCTCTAGTGAATGGACATGAAAGGTACCTCTCCAGTTCCTCTGCTTCTTGCTTTCCTGACCCCATGGATCCATCATCGTCGAATAGGCCGCTGTTTGTGCTGACCTCACCCAGCTCTGTGTCTAGGTGATGTCTGATGAAGTGGAGACCAGTGGAAAGATGTATGGTTTTCAAAAGAATTAGGTCTGGTCATTATAGTGCTGTATACACTGCCAAGCTGCAGATGTTTGTTTGGAGCTAGCCTCCAAAAGCTGGCCATACACTGTATACAATACACAATTTTTTATTTTTTTTTTCAAAAACTTACTCAAGTAAATGTAACGGAGTAAATGTAGCTCGTTACTACCCACCTCTGCTCCAGACTGAGACAGAGTCCAGCCCCTCTCCAGGAGACTGGTTCCAGAGCCCAAGCCATACGTAGAGGTGAGCCCGACTATATCTAGCCGGTACCTCTCAACCTCACGCACTAACTCAGGCTCCTTCTCCACCAGGTAACCCTATTCCGGGCAGGGTAAACTATTCCCTCGATGTTTTTTTCACAAGGGTCTCCTGTTTCTAAATTCAGATAAAAGTGAGGTTATTGCACTCAGTCCTAAAAATCTTAGAAATATGGTATCTAACCAGAGTCTTAGTCTGGATGGCATTATCTTGGCCTCCAGTAACACTGTGAGGAACCTTGGAGTCATTTCTGACCAAGATATGTCCTTCAATGCACATATTAAACAAATATGTAGGACTGCTTTATTCGATATGTGCAATATCTCTAAAATTGGAAATATCCTGTCTCAGAGAAACGCTGAAAAACTAGTTCATGCATTTATTACTTCTAGGCTGGACTACTGCAATTCATTATTATCATGATGTCTTAAAAACTCCCTGAAAAGCCTTCAGTTAATCCAACATCCTGTCAGGGACTGATGAGAGAGAGCAGATTTCTCCTATATTGGCTTCCCTTCATTAGCTCCCTGTTAAATCCAGAATTTAAAATCCTCCCCCTCACACACAAGGCCATGAATAATCATGCCCCATCTAATCTTAACGACCTTGTAGTACCATTTCACCCCAATAGAGCACTTCACTTTCGCACTGCAGGCTTACTTGTTCTTCCTATAGTATTTAAAAGTAGAATGGGAGGCAGAGCCTTCAGTTTTTAGGCCCCCCTTCAGTGGAACCAGCTTCCAGTTTGGATTCAGGAGACAGACACTATCTCTATTTTTAAGATTAGGCTTCAAACTTTCCTTTTTGCTCAATGATATGGTTAGGTCTGGATCAGGTGACCCTAAATCCTCCCTTAGTTACTTTACAATAGGTATCGGTTGCTGGACGCTTCCCATGATGCATTGAGTTTTTCTTCTTCACTTACCTTTTTCCCTCCTTACTGTGTTTATACACCTCTCTGTATTTAATCATGAATTATTATTAATCTCTGGCTCTCTTCCACAGCATGTATTCTACTCTGTCTTCCTCACCTCACCCCAGTCAATCAGCAGATGGCTCCACCCCCCTGAGCCTTGTTCTGCCTTCTTCCTGTTAAAAGGAAGTTTTTTCCTTTCCACTGTTGCCAAGTGCTTGCTCATCAGGGGTCTTCTGATTGTTGGGGTTTTCTCTGTATGTATTATTGCCTTTACCTTACAATATGAAATGCCTTGAGATGACTGTTGTGATTTAGTTCAATATAAATAAAATTCAATTCAATTGAATATGAGGCACAAGACTCCCTGTACAAATGAATAGGATCTTATTTTTTATGGTTTCCACTTTCTGTAATGTGATTTCATTTGCATTTGCTGCATGTTTTCTGCATTTTAGGATGATAGGACATGTCTGTGTAACAGGTATTACAATTAAATAATATGAGATACACATTAAATTATTGTCTCGACAACTTTGGACTAGTATCAGAAAGTTCTAGGTAAGACTATGGAGCCTTGAAAGGATCAACAGAGAAGGAACCACACAATGATAGATAAGATGTGATTTGAATAGAAACTGTATTGAAAGTTGTAAAGTTTACAAACCCTGCCTGTCTAAAGCCGGCTTCCTACAGTGCACAAATGCACGTTAAAGGGCTCAAAAATAAAATCAAAACCAAACATCCTCTTTAAGGAAATTCTCCAAAGAGTTTCAATTAAAGAGCTTCCGCTCCTGTTGCTCAGTCCACTTCTCTTTGGGAAGAAATTAGAGTTCCTTTTGTGTGTGTGTGTGTGTGTGTGTGTGTGTGTGTGTGTGTGTGTGTTTCTGTCCACTGGTTCTAACACTACCCGGGTAGATTTTTAATGTGTTAGTCTTATCTGTGTCAAGGAATGTAGTTATAGTCCTGAGGCTCGCTGAAGATGGATCCCACGGCTGGCCACACCATACTCTGGCCCGTCTACAGTCACTCTCTTGGGACTGGCTCGCCACTGAACCCACAGGGTTCAGATCTCGAATGATCCAGTCCTGGTCACTCATCTTTCAGTCAAGTATTGCTCAAGTATAACAAATTATTTTAGTTATACAATGTCTCCACCATCATGAAATAACTTGAGTTACATCACACAAGGTTTTAGCGCAACAGAAAATATACCTTATATTTATCCTTTTAAGAATAAATAAACTTGTAAGATTCACTCTCCCATATTTATCCTTTTAACAGCTCGCTTTTAACTGTTCTTCTTTTTAAGATATTTCAACTTGAATTATTTCTCGGAAAAATATATCAACTTCTTAAAACATTAATACTTCAACAGAGTAATGAGATCCCTCACATTATATAATCACATTTTATGAGCTTTTTGCATCTTTATCAAATGAATTAACTTCTAAGTCAACAAAACTGAAAGGGTGCATTTAAGCACTACATGACAATATTACTGCTTCTCCAACGTTTTGGAAAGCTAACAAACTCAGATGAATCACAGTAATGTTAGAACACACAGAAATTGCTAAGCAGTAGCTTAATACTAGCGGTTAGCTGGGCACATTTTAATATATTCTTTAGCACTTAAAATTAAACATCTGCACGTCAGTGATGTTACAGTACTTTAAACATAAATATCACAATTCCGACTGGTTTTGTTTTTTAAAGCAGAAAATATATTAACAGCAGTCAACTACATGTCTCTATGGTGCTAACATTCATGTAGCATCCCTTACCGGAGCTCGTGGTGAAATAGCTCGTCCGGCTGACGCAGCTCCCCACGGCCGAAATGTCACAGATTTCAGATCCTAATAAATAGCCATCTATTAACTTCTAGTATGTGAAGATAAATTGTGAATTTAACTTTTATTTTAGCTTTTCTTACCGGGATCTTTCAGGTAATTTGGCGGTTGCCTCGTGAATAATGGCTTCCACAACAGGAAATGTTGACGGACAGAAAGTCATCTCAAGGCATACTCGCCTTCTAGTGGCGGGGAGGGAAAATTACACCTCCAACCTTATTCAGCAGCACAACCCACAAATCTGATGTGGGTTACATCTGACTTTAGGTCAGAAGGGACTTCAGCAGATGGATGAGTAAACACACTCAGTATGCTTGTTTACTCAAAGGAGGGTTTTTTTTAAAAAAAAATAAAAAATTAATGCAGAGGGGTTCTATGAAGCACAGTCTGACTTTTTACCTTTCTCTGCACTCAGCTGCACCTGACTCAGTGAACAGGGGTACCTTAAAGCATGGTACTGCTCTGATGCTGGCCAGTCAGCGAGGCAATGTTTCCAGTGTCGAGTTTCTTCTGAAGCATGGAGCTGACCTAAACATCCCCAACAAAGCCCAGGAGACACCGCTGTTTGCAGGTGAATTGTGACATCACAGTGACATAATACAGAAACTGCTTTAGTGAAGGTGTCACATGTACTACCTTCAGTGGTTTGAATCATATATATTTAAGGAGCTTGGAAAGAAAAACGACTTGGTTTCTTTATGTTTCTTTAAGACATTTCACCTCTCATCCAAGAAGCTTCTTCAGCTCTAAAACCAAATGGTGGACAATCCCAGGTATTTAAACCCTTGTGGGAGTTGTCCCTCAATTGGGTTAGAACCAATGTAACCAATTGTTCATGTAAATGGGGAGTCCTCTTTCAACACTTTCTCATCCCAAAGTGTAACATATTACGCCATGTGACAAATTGTCGGTATGTTAAATATAAGGCTATGGTAAGGAATAGGATTAAGGTTAGGGTTGGGGCTGGAATACACGGCTGGAACATGTATTACCACCGGGAGCATCATTCTATTCCCTGAAGTCACTAAATTAGCCCGATTCCATCCACAATCCGGCGCATATCATAGGTACATGCAAGGGTACCTTTCGCTTTCCTATGGGACACCTCGGGACGTGACAAATCGTGGGTATGTTATGCGTCGGGAATGAGAACGGTCTGCCTCTTCACACATTAAGGTTAATAATGGAGTTCTACAAGGTTCTGCGCTAGGTCCAATCCAACATTATACATTATTACAACATAAACCCTAAACCCATATACATTCATTGCTATGCAGATGACACCCAACTTTATCTATCCATGAAGCCAGATAACACACATAAATTGGTTAATACCATATACCGTTATTACCGGTAGTTCCCAACTTTAAGAAGGGGGACCAAAGGGTATGATCCAACTATAGGGCAATCACGCTCCTCAGCCTCCCTCGGAAAATCTATGGCAGGGTGCTGTAATGGAGACTTGGTCTGTTAGTTGAACACAGATACAGGAAAAGCAATGCAGTTTTTGTCCTGGTCATGGAACGCTGGACCAAGTCTATTCTCTGAAGAATATTTTAGGATACATGGGTGTTTGCCAAACTAGTCTAGATCTGTGTTATGGACTTATGGAAGCATTTCACTGCTTCCTTTATAGTGGAAGTGATCCAATCAAAAATGATCTCTAACCCTTTTATATATTTTAGTTAACTGAAACAACTTTAGATTTAATCTATGATAATCTTATGGTATTTAGTTTACTAAAACTGGACTAAAACTAAAAGAATTTAGGTTCCCAAATTATGACTGAAACTAAATTAGATTTTAGTCAAAAGACTATGACTAAAACTAAGTCACAATTTGCTGTCAAAGGAGGCCCTGAGGCAGACCCAGGACACGCTGGAGAGACTAGATCTCTCAGCTGGCCTGGGAATGTCTTGGTTTTCCCCTGGATGAGTTGAAGGAGGTGGCTGGGGGGAAGGCGTCTGGACATCCTTACTTAACCCTTATAAGGTTTTTGGGTTCGTGCAGGGGCGGATCTAGAGACATTTTCTTAGGGTGGCATGGAGGTGGCAAAGAAATCAAATGGAGTGGCAAAATCAAAGCCTTTTTTTCAAACACATATGCAGGTGGTTACAATATGGCTAAAATGATTCAAATGCAGTAAGTATACACATTTTTCATATAAATATAGTCTTGTGGAGGTAAACACAGACAATACGAGAGCTCTCGATTAACACTCCTCGTTTATTACTCATGACCACACAACTGAATACTTTTCCCTCCAAAACACAGCAACAACATTTCCTGAGAACTGGGTGTAAGTGGAGCCCTCTGGCGCCTATAAGCGTCATGCCTGACAAAAACAAACTGCAAAGAGTCCAACGATCTCGGAACAAAAGTATCGGGCAGATAATGGCGCACTGGGCCAGGAACAGAAAACGAGTCACTTCGGGGACGGAGAAACAGCACAGAGGGAGCGAAGCAAAGGACGGGGGTGGGCTCTCGGGCAAGTATTCCACGGAACCTGGAGGGGTTGCCCGAGGACAAATTCAGCCAGGGAAACCCCGAGGTCTTCTTTAGCTGCGCAGCGCAACCCCAGTAAAACCCACGGAAGGCGGTCAACCCAGTTGCCATCTGTGAGAGAAGCACAAGGTCAGGCCGCGGCCTTAAGCGACCGGTTGGAAAGCTCGCACATCCCACTGGTCTAGGTGTGGAATGCAGTAATTCGGTGGACCTTGACCCCGAGGCCGTCAGCCATGGCAGACCAAAGCTTCGAAATGAACTGGGGGCCCCTGTCTGAGGTGATGTCGGCGGGGGGACCGAAACACGAAACCCACGTTAACAAAATTGCCCTGGCCACCGCTGCTGCTGTAGTGGACGCCAGAGGCACTGCCTCGGGCCAGCAGGTTGTGCGGTCCACTACAGTCAAAAGGTGCGTGAAACCTTATTTTATTTTTCTTAATGTTATTTATATAATGTTTAATTTTAATTTTTAATATATATATATATTTTTTTCATTTTATTTATTTAATATTTTTTCCAATTTACTCGCTTTTTTTTCTCTCTTTTTTTTCTCCTCAATTTTCTGTTCTTGTGTTGGTATGATGTTTTTTTTGTATTTTAATTTCTCTTTTGTTTAACAAGAAAAAGTTAAAATGATTGGGAAAGAAATGTTTGAGAAAATATGTCATGTAAGATGCATACAATACAATGTATATAAGTTTGTATAATCTCTTGATAAACAAATTTAAAAAAATAATTATAGAAATAATTACTTTTTCAAACTGAGATTCGATGGCCTTGGCTCAATTTTCTGTGAGGAACATAAATCCGAAAACATTCACACTGACACCCCCCCCCCCCCCCCCCCCCGTGTCACCCCCCTTCACATTTCTATCACATACAGGGTCTTTCGGGTCCACTGGACACATGTCTAGGAACATTATGGAAATCTTAGGTCTTGTGTACCCTCATTTTCCCTTCTTCCTCCTCTCTGGGCCTGCGTGTGTGAGAGAGAGAATGAGAGAGAATGAAAAAGTAAAGCATACGAATTGACCAAGGTGTTACCCACTAGTGCTGTTCCCGCACAAGATTGTAACACTGTTGCAAAATTGGAGCACCCAACACTGTCTGCATCCACATTCCCACACATTTCACCCTCTGTCTTGAGGGAACAAATCTCGGGGACCTGACACTATAAATATCTCTGTAGTTGTGGTTCCATACCATAACTGATCAAGATGGTAAAGCGATTCTCTGTTCAGACTGCCTTATAGTTGATATTGGAAGAGACAGACGGTTTTGATGGTGATGCAAAGGAATAAGTTTCAGAATGCGAGGATCATATTTCTGAAAATTCAGAGTGTGACACTGAGTTAGAATTGGACGATGAGCACCAGCCAGCTCTGAAGTATAAAAGACTATCAGTACCAGCCCGTGAACAGCCAGCCATAGGACCAGCCTGTCAGCAAGCTTCAAAACACAAGCAAACCTCAGGACCAGCCCGCCAGGAGCCAGCCCCAAGACCAGCAGGTGAGCAGCAAGCTACAGGACCAGCCAGTGAGCACGCAGCTATAGGGCTTCAGAATCCCTGTGAGATGAAGAAACTGGCCAACGATGTTGTTTCTGGTCAATGATGTCTCTGACAACTTTCAAAATGATTTCCAAGACCATCTGTTTTGATGACCGTGATGATAGAACAGCTCGACGGCAGAGAGACAGGCTAGCTATCATCAGGACGGTGTGGAACAAATGGGTGGCCGGTCTTCCCATTTTACAACCCTGGCCTCAATGTCACCGTTGATGAGCAGCTGATGCCATTTCGGGGCCGCTGCCCATTTCGGCAGTATATACCATTTAAGCCTGCCAAGTATGGTATAAAGATTTGGGCTGCCTCTGATGCTGCTTCATCTTATGCATGAACTTCTCTACCCCGAAAAAATGACAGTGACAAACCAGCCATCATTGTGAGATTTGCAAACAGAAAACACAAAACAACACTGTTAAAACAAGGAAAGAAACTGAAAGGATCCGATGTCTTCATGAATGAACATCTGATAAAAAGAAATGCGGACATTGCCAGGAAAGCACGTTATTTGAAGAAACAGGGAAAAATTCAAAATACATGGACCACCAACTGCAAAGTATTCATTAAACTCAATGGAACACCGGAACAAGCCAAAGTGTTGGTCATCAGAAATATGGAGGAGCTGGACAAATACTGAGGTTCAACTTACTCTGGAGGTATGAATACACATGTGACGTGACACACAACACAACACATGGCACAGTCCAAAAGAACTTCATCTGCATCCGACAACAATATCAATATAACTCATTGGAATTCTCTCTATGATAATCTGGAACTGAAAACATTTCGATACACAGACCATAATGTTCTAGACTTAGAAAAGGATATAGACCCGGAAAATAATTTCTTCTACAACATCAGCAGTAACTGCTGCTACTTCACTGATGAACAGTTTAAGCACACCATCAACACGGAAAATAAATTATCAATAATCCATTTTAATAGCAGAAGTCTGTATGCCAACTTCAACAATATAAAGGAATATCTAAATGACTTGACAAATCCATTTGGAATTATTGCCATTTCTGAAACATGGATCAATGCGGAGAAAGGACTGGACTTTGGACTGGAGGGATATGAAGTGAATTTTGTAAATAGAAGGAACAAGAGTGGAGGGGGAGTAGCTGTGTATGTGGATAAAAACCTAAATTACAAGTTGGTAGAAAGTATGACTACTGTTATATACTATATGATATATACTACTATACTATATGATATATACTACTATTGATAATTTATTAGAATGTATAACAATTGAAATTTATAAGGAAAAAGAGAAAAATGTAATAATTAGCTGTATATATAGAACACCTGGCTCTAGTATTCAAGTATTTAATGACTTCATAGAGGAAATATTCTCTAAAACAAATCAAAAAGTTATGTTTATCTGTGGTGATTTTAATATTGACCTGTTGAATCCGAAAAAGCATGACCGACGAATTCCTAAACACTATGTACAGTTTGAGTTTACATCCTAAAATAACCAGGCCTAGCAGAATTACACCACATTGTGCCACCTTACTTGACAATATTTTCACTAACAATATGGAAAACAACATTGTGAGCGGAATATTAATTAATGACATCAGTGATCACCTACCAGTTTTTGCAGTTTATGACACTAATTATAAGAAAAATCAGCATGAAGAACAACTGAGATACAGACGTGTAAAGACAGAAGAAACTATGAATGCACTTAAGAATTGTCAGGGTTCTGGGTCTGAGCAACCTAGGATCCCTGAGCAGTTATGGACTTATATTATATGTATATTTGGTGTTGCTGTCCCTCTTCTTCCTGTTTGCGGATGTGTGTATGTGTTTTTGCGAGCGCCGGTTTGCGGGAGCCTTCAGGCCTGGTGGGTGTGGCCCTGCTGGTGGACTGGCCACACCCGAAGCCACACACCTGCTCCTGATCAGGCCTCGTCGGGGGAGCTACTTAAGAGAGTCTTGGAGCTCCCACCAATGCGGGATCATTTCGTGAGACTTCCCGTCAGTTTGCCAGTTGGTCTGTTTGTGAGTGTGAGCATACCAAGTGAACTGAGGGTACTAACTACTGCCTCTATTTTCCCAGGAAGCATTGCTGGACGAGAGGGCAGCAGACACAGAGTGCACTGGCACGAGGGAGCGGACACACGAGCACAAACACTGGGAGAAGACACGGAGTGGAAGTCGGGAGCACACGGGGATGTATTGTTGTGTGTACAGTTTTCACTGTAAATAAACGCACTGCTTGTACATAGAGCACCGCGCCTGGGTCCTCCTTCCCCACACCCCCCCACGGTTTGCCATGCCAAACCGTGACAAGAATGATCTATTAAATCAGGACTGGGACAATGTGTACAAAGAAACTGATATTGATATTGCATATGGCATATTTTTAAGAATATTCATGGAATTGTACGATAAAAACTGTCCAACAATAAAATACAACAGAAAGCACAAATATTCAGAAAGACCATGGATCACTAAGGGTTTACAAAATGCATGTAAAAAGAAAAATACACTCTATAGGGAATTCCTAAAACAACGAACAAAAGATGCTGAAAATAAATATAAAAAATACAAAAATAAGTTGACCAATATTATACGTGTATGTATAAAGGAGTATTATAGTAAAATATTGAACAACAATAAACATAATATGAAGGGAATATGGGATGTTTTAAACGATATCATTAAAAATAATTCTGGACAACAAAGTTATCCTCAATACTTTATCGACAATGGCAATATTATGGAAAACACTGCTGATAAGGTCAACAGCTTTAATCATTATTTTGTAAATATTGGACCAAAACTGGCAGAACAAATTCCTGAGTCACTGCCATCAGTAGACTGTAGTGAAAACCTGATTGATAGGAACCCTAACTCAATGTTCCTCACATCAGTGGAGGAAAAAGAAATAATTGACATTGTACACATGTGTAAATATAAAACATCTACTGATTGTAATGATATTGACATTTTAAGGACATTTCGTATCACTGCTATGCAGATGATATTCAGTTATATATCTCCTTTAAGCCCCATGATGTTTCCAAGCTACAGATTTTGCATAAGTGCATAGACTCCATTAGATGTTGGATGGCTGGAAACTTTCTTCAACTAAATGAGGAGAAGACTGAAGTTCTTGTTTGTGCTCCTAAAAATGTTGTACCTAGTGTTATGGAAAACTTGGGTCCACTTGCTACATTTGCAAAACCGTCTATCAGGAGCCTTGGTGTTAGTATTGACTCAGCTCTGACTTTGGACGCCCATGTAAAATCTTTGGTTCGCTCCTGTTTTTATCACTTGAGAAACATTGCTAAGCTGAGTCCCATTGTATCGCGCTCCGAATTAGAAATTGTTATTCATGCATTTGTTTCATCTCGTCTGGACTATTGTAACTCTTTGTTTACTTGTTTATGTAAAGCCTCTTTGGAGCGTCTCCAAGTCGTTCAGAACGCTGCTGCAAAGCTTCTGACCAAGTCCTCCAAATTTTCCCATGTCACACCCCTGCTGATTCAGCTGCACTGGCTCCCCGTTAAATTCAGAATCCAGTTTAAGGTTTTGACCTTGACTTTCAGGGCTCTGCATGGACAACCACCAACATATATAAGTGAACTTTTACATGCATACATTCCCAGCAGGTCCCTGAGGTCATGTGACCAGGGCTTGCTTGCTGTCCAACACACGAGGCTGAAAACAAAAGGCGACAAAGCTTTTGGAACTGTGGCCCCCAGATTGTGGAACTCTCTCCCTTTGAGCCTGAGATCTGTGGACTCAGTGGTCGCTTTTAAAAAACAGCTAAAAACTCATCTTTTTAAACTTGCTTTTGGTTGATTTTTATTTTTAGGTTTTAGCTTCTGTGAAGCACTTTGTGATTTTTATCTTGAAAGGTGCTATATAAATAAAGTTTTACTTACTTACTTACTTACATGAAAATCGTCAAGAAGGTCATTGAAGGAATTGTAGGACCTCTAACATATATTTGCAACTTATCATTTCAGACGGGAAAAGTGCCAAACAAAATGAAAATAGCTAAAGTTGTGCCGCTGTATAAAACTGGGGATAGACGCCACTTCACAAATTACAGGCCTGTTTCTTTACTACCACAATTCTCCAAAATCCTAGAAAACCTGTTTAATAAACGATTAGACAAATTCTTAGATAAATATAAATTACTCTCTGACAGTCAATATGGATTCAGATCAAAAAGATCAACATCTCTGGCATTAATCGAATCAATTGAGGAGATTACGAATGCTATAGATCAGAAACAGTATGCAGCTGGAGTATTTCTGGATCTCAAGAAAACATTCGACACAATCAATCATGACATATTAATTAATAAACTGGAATGGTACGGGATCAGGGGGGTCGTACTGCAATGGGTGAAAAATTATTTAAGTGACAGGAAACAATTTGTGAAGCTGGGTGTCCATTCCTCATCATGGTTGGACATTGCTTGTGGTGTTCCACAAGGCTCTGTACTGGGTCCAAAATTATTTATTATTTATATAAATGATATTTGTAAGGCATCTGATATATTAAAATTAGTATTATTTGCAGATGACACAAATATTTTTTGTTCTGGGTTGAATATAAAGGAGCTGCTGGATACAATTACTTCAGAAATGTGCAAAATTAAAAAATGGTTTAACAGGAACAAACTATCGCTAAATCTAAGTAAAACTAAAATAATCTTATTTGGGAATTCCCTTAGAAATGCACAAGTGCAGATTCATATAGATGGTGTGGAAATTGAAAGAGTACTTGAACATAAGTTTCTTGGTGTGATTATAGATAATAAATTAAACTGGAAGTCTCATATAAATCATATACATAACAAAATTTCAAGAAGTGTCTCAATCTTGAGTAAAGTAAAACACATTCTGGACCACAAATCACTCCACATTCTCTATTGTTCCCTGATTGCACCATATTTGAATTACTGTGCAGAGGTGTGGGGCAATACTTACAAATGTTCGCTATCATCAATCTTTATATTACAAAAAAGGGCCATAAGGATAATCCATAAAACTGGTTACAGAGATCATACAAATCCACTATTCTTAAAATCAAAAATTCTAAAATTCACAGATCTGGTTCATTTTCTCACTGCACAAATTATATATAAAGCAATAAATAACCTGCTTCCTGACAATATTCTAAAAATGTTTTCTAAAAGGGAACGGGGATACAATTTGAGGGGGGAATTAAATTTAAAACATCCTCGTATCCGTACAACATTAAAAAGCTTTTGCATCTCTGTGTGTGGAGTGAAGCTGTGGAACAGACTAAGTAAAGATATAAAGCAATGTCCGAGCATGGCACAGTTTAAAAAGCGGTTTAAGGAGATGGTTTTTACAGGGTGCAGGGAAGAGGTAGAGATTTCATAGGGTGTTCTTGTCTAATATTTTCATGTGTGTGCGAGTGCGCGGGTATGTTGGTATGGGTATATATATATTTGTAGGTTGTGTATCCTTTGAGGTGTTAATGGGGTTATTGAAAATGTGTATATGTGCGTATGTGTATATACGTATGTATGGATAGATAGAAAGATATATGTATATATATATTAAAAAAATGAATAATAAAAAAAAATACACATGGCATATTATGTAATTGCAAGGAGGTATTTCTGTAGTCTATTGATTACTAGATAGTGGAAAAGGGGTGGGATTAAATAAGCTTATGCTTCTTCCTGCTCCTTTTTGAACATGAAAGTTATTTGTAGTTGTGGTTGCTCGTTTTCCTTTTGTTTTGCTTTGTTCATTTGTCTTTTTTAATTCTATGTTGTTGTACCTTTTCAACATGTTCAAAATAAAGATTCAATCAATCAATCAATCAAACTTGCAGGTCTACTCAGAGAAACACAATGGAGGAGCCCCTGAGAAAAATCAAGGCGTGAGAATGGTCCTCGATGTGGCTCATGGACTTTCCATGTGCATCACGTGCGACAATTTTTTCACATCGCACAAGCTGGGACAGGAGCTGCTAAAGCGGAAGCTTACTATGGTGGGAACAGTACGAAAAACAAATCTGAGGTCTCCCAAGCTACTGAAAGGAGAGGGCAGGCCTGTTCAGTAGTCAAAGTGTGTACACGGCTGATACAACCCTGGTATCATATGTACCAAAGACAGGTGCTGCTGCTCATGAGTACACTGCACAGGGATGGGAGCACCAGTGGCTAGGAGAATCAAAAGCCCGAAATGAGGTGGACAACCTTAATAAGCTGGTGACTACTTACAGCTGCAAAAGTAAGACCCTACGATGGCCTTTAGTGATATTTTTTGACATGTTGGATATCTCTGCGTACAATGCCTTTGTCATTTGGATGTCACTGAGCCCAGAGTGGGGAAAGCTGCAGAAGAGGCATCCCCAACATTGGTGAATAAGAAAAGTGGTCATAAAAAGTGACCAAACACAAAGGTGGATTTCCGGGATCATGCCTCTTCTTCCACAGAACATTATCCCTTGGAATGCCACCTACTCCAGAAATATTAATGCAACACTGTTTAACAAACTTAATGCATGGACTTTCTTGTAACAATGTAATGCATCAAGACTGAAGAAGACACTTGGATAAGAAAAGAAATGTTTCTCCCATTGAAAACGGTATGTCCAGAAGAACAGAATCAACATTTTGTGATTTCCTTAGCTGGATGGTTGAGTATGCATCAAGACAATGCAATGCCCGATTTGTGGTACACTTTGTAGTTTTTGTAAAGAGTGGCTTAACAAATATACAACATATTCTTGCTTTGTAGTATAAGCCTCTGATAGAAGGCAGTGGTTGGGGAAGCAGAAGTGGGTTTGGTACACAGGTAAAGCTGCTTGTTATCAGTGAAGCAATAAAAACTGATAATACATTTACAGAAGATATGACCAAGAGATGGTAGATAGAAGACAAGCAGGTGAGCCTCAGGGGGATAGGATTTAAACCGGTCTAAGGGCTGTCAGTGATTCCAGTTGAGCCTAGTCTGTCAAGAAGGATGTTATGAGATATAGTGTTGAAGGTTAATGGCCAGAGTCAGCTACCATGAGGAAGCTGTGTCTGTACTATTGACATTGGAGTAGTGTAAGTTTGTAAGAGTTAATCGTTGACTGAATAGTGTTACAGACATACTGATGATCTCTTGCTGTGTTCCAGCCTGTGAGAATCCAAACCAAGCCATCGTAGAGCTGCTCCTGAGTTCAGGAGCTCAGGTGAACCACTCCTGCATTCAGGGGGGAACACCTCTTCACGAAGCCTGCAGACATGGACAACTGAAGCTCTGCAAGATGTTACTGGATGCTGGTGCCAATCTTAAGCTGAAAAACATCTATAGTATCCAGCCACTCTTTACCGCTGCACAGCATGGACATGCAGATATAATCCAACTGCTTGCACATAAAGGTCAGTACTACATACCTGGATAAGAACTATCTTTACTATCAGAAACTGAATGTCTGTTTTTCAGGTGCAGATATAAATGCACAGGCAGGAGACAGAGCCTCGCCGCTATATGAAGCCTCTAAAAATGGTCATGTTTCAGCTGTGGAGGCACTGCTTACTTTAAAAGCTGATGCCAACAGAACCACAAAGGCTGGACTGCTACCTCTTCATGTGGCTGTTCAGAACAACCATGCACGGTCTGAATAACTTATAGGATCTATTACTGCATGAGTCTGAACTAACCTTTTATTAAAACCTTTTCTGGATTCAAAAGGTAACTCCTTGAGAGCTCTGTGCTTCTGTGTTTTCAGTGTCGTATCCATGCTGATCCCAGTCACCAGCAGGATCAGAGTCCAGCGCTGTGGGATCAGTCATTTACACATTGCTGCAGAAAGGAACAGGGATGAAATAATGGAGCTTCTCATCGAGGCTGGCTTTGATGTCAATGCCAAGCTGTCGCAGGACTGGTCCAGGATCTATGAAGACCACCGAAGTACAGCGCTCTACTTCTCAGTCTACAATGGAAACCTAGAAGGTACAGAGATGCAGCTGGTTGCTGGAGCAAACCCCAACCTAGATGTCTTCAACCCATTACTCATTGCTGTCCGGCTCGGCTGGGTGGACATGGCAGCGTTGCTGCTGAGGTACGGTGCTGATGTGAGTGCTCAGGTCTCCACACAGCCGTCCTCATTCCCATCAGCTATCATGCTCAGCATGGACACTCTTCCTGTGCTCAAACTGCTCTTGGACCATGGCTGTGATGCCCAGTCCTGTTTCGAGTGTTCCTATGGCCAGAAACCACATCCTGCCATCGCACCATCACCACGTCCCATTGAAGAGCTGCAGTTTAGCGGAGATTTTCCACCACAGCACCACCTTCAGGTGAGTTGTGAATTAAAATCTGAAATGAGAATTTCTATGTGCTTGTTAGTGAGGGTCTTCAACTGTATTTCAGTTTTGTGAGGCCATCTCCAGCATGTCTTTTTGCCCAACACCTGGTCCAATCATCTTGATGCTGCTGGACTATGTCAGCCATATACGATTATGCTCTCGACTGGTTGGAATCCTGGAGAGTCAAGGCAACTGGGCACTGATCAAACTAAAAGCTTGTAAGAAACCTGAACCACACACACATGTGACAGGAAATTAATAATAATACTATAATAACCATATTTATTTGATTTATCACCTAGATTTGGACTTGAAAAGTGGTTTCTTTAATTAATTAAGATTTTAAAAATGAACCCTTTAGCAGTTGTCTTAACAAATGTAATTCGTAGTCAAACGGAGTCTTGTTGATGGTCTAGATGAGGGGGTTAAGACCTAAGACCTTTTAGGTATTCAAAAATCCATATGTGAGGCTTTTCTTGTACAGTAGTCAATCCAAGCAGTGCACAGGTTGGTCAGTCTGATCTTACAGTCTTGGGTGACTGCACTATCTACCAGTAGCTGGTGTTTTGCCCCTCTAGTGTTCCTGGCAATTCTTTTCTGTGCCCTGGACATGTATTGAGCCTTGCGCCTGTTCATTCTGGCCACTATGATTCCTGCCAGGAGCTTCCCTGTGGTACTGAGGCAGGTTATTGGCTAGCAGGAAAAAGGAACATTTGAAGCCTAATCTTAAAAGTAGAGATAGTATCTGTCTCCTGAATCCAAACTGGAAGCTGGTTCCACAGAAGAGGGGCCTGAAAAATGAAGGCTCTGCCTCCTATTCTGCTTTTAAATACTCCAGCAACAAGCCTGCAGTGCGAGAGTGAAGTGCTCTAATAGGGTGATATGGTACTATAAGATAAGATGGGGCCTGATTATTCAAGACCTTGAATGTGAGGGGCAGGATTCTGGATTTAACAGGGAGCCAATAAAAAGAAGCCAATATAGGAGAAATTTGTTCTCTCTTACCAGTCCCTGTCAGTACTCTTGCTCCGGCATTTTGGATTAACTGAAGGCTTTTCAGTGAGGACATCCTGATAATAATGAATTACAGTCCAGCCTGGAAGT
Organism: Neolamprologus multifasciatus; assembly: GCF_963576455.1. NCBI lineage: Eukaryota > Metazoa > Chordata > Actinopteri > Cichliformes > Cichlidae > Neolamprologus > Neolamprologus multifasciatus. The sequence goes on from NC_140453.1 coordinate 27,422,322, forward strand.
AATAAATGCATGAACTAGTTTTTCAGCGTCTCTCTGAGACAGGATAATACTAATTTTAGAGATAAAGCAGTCCTACATATTTGTTTAATACGTGTATTGAAGGACACATCCTGGTCAAAAATGGCTCCAAGGTTCCTCACAGTGTTACTGGAGGCCAAGGTAATGCCATCCAGAGTAAGAATCTGGTTAGATGCCATATTTCTAAGATTTTTAGGGCTGGGTGCAATACCCTCAGTTTTATCTGAATTTAGAAGCAGAAAATTAGAGGCCATCCAGGTCTTTCTGTCTTTAAGACATTCCTTAATATCTATAATTATAAATATCTATAATTAAGAAACTTCATTTATTCAACTTCAGAGTCTCACACTTGAACATCTAAACAAGAAAGGTCATATTTCCATGTTCTTTACAACTTTGATGTCCTATGATAAAGGTCTGCCATGGTTGGAGGCATGGAGATTGGTCATTTAAAAAAAACTTACAAGAAGCTGAATGGAATATGGTCTGTTTAAAGTTTCAAACGCAGTCAGTGAATATGAGAATGACGCTATTACAACACAAGTAGTTAATGTGAACTTATGTCACCCCTGACTAGTTGGTCTCCTGATATCCCAGACACATCTCTCATCCCTGATGAAGACTTTTTAGTTGATACGTGTAGGTCATTTTCCCTTATTGTATTACTCCAACAATTTCATAATTGACAATATTTTTTTATTAAAGATTTTGATCATTCTAATTAACAGAGTGACTCCAAAATCTTTCTCCTTTCATTGACATGTTTAGAAGAAATAAGCACTCCGTTTTGTTGTCTATGGGATTCCTCAAAACTGAATAAATGCTGGAAGACTGTTGTTAGACTATATCTGATATTGTTGGTATGTAGATATCCTGTGAAGCAAAAATGTGTGCTCTTGTATATACCAATACAATACAACTCGAGTAAACTCTAATTGACTGTGGATTCCTGTAGGCCAGGGGGATGATAGTCTTATCATGGAGAAAAATGCAGGTGCCTTCAGTTCAAGTATGAATGAAATAAATGGCCACTGATATTACAATGGAGAAACTGACTTACTATAGTCAAAGGAAAATAGCAGAATTTGAAGACATATGGAATGGAAACCCTTACTTGAGTATCTGAAGTCCCCAAATGCATATTATAATATGGTCTTCTGCACTGTTAAAATAAGAAGGGACGTTTAGCTAGCAAAGAGCTATTAAAAAGGTGAGCGTGGTCACTTCCATTTAGGAGATGCCTTTTGAGTTTAAAGTTGTTGTGTGGAGGCTGTCATTTTCAGCATCTACATGATAATCTACATTATCATGTAGATGCTAAATTCAGGTAATTATTTTATCTGAACTGAGCACTAAGTCAGACAAAAAGTCTGAGAAATCAGAGTAAGGGTCAGGAGGATGATAGACAAATACAAACTAAGCTTTTGTGTTTTATTGTTAGGGTGTACGAGTCTTTTGGTTGAATAATAAGCTTTCTGCATCCTCCTTTATCTTTATTTTCCTTAATGGTTATGGCTTCAGTCTTGATGCATTGGTTACTAAAGGAGTTTCTAATTTGGACAGTGCCATTCTTGTTCATAGCCTTGTTACGGATTGACTAGTGCAATTCACTTCTTTTTGGTCTTACTCAAAAATCCATCCATAAGCTTCAACGTGTCCAGAACTCTGCTGCCCGTATTATCACCAGGACCCCTTCTATTCACCACATCACCCCTGTCCTGTAGCAGCTTCATTGGCTTCCAGTCAAATATCGCAGCAATTTTAATATACTTTTGTATACATTTAAGGTTAGTCATCATCTCTCCCCTCCATATCGCTCTGAATTGGTTCAGATCACCATTCCATCATGGTGTCTTAGATCCTCTTCTTCTCTTTCTCTCTCTGTCCCCTCCCCCCATCTTGCCACCATGGGGAGCAGGGCTTTCAGCTTCTCTGCTCCTTGACTTTGGAATTCCCTATCTCCTGACATTAGAAATATCACTTCCTTTCCCCTTTTTAAGTCTACACTCAAAACTCAGCTGTTCAAAATAGCTTATCCCACATAATCTTTTCTATTCTGCTATTTTAATCTCTTTTATGTTTTATGATTCTGTAAATTGCCTGTTTTTATGCTTATTTTCTATTTTTCTGCTGTGTACAGTGTCCTTGAGTGTTCTGAAAGTCAAATAAAATGTATTATTAAGTTCCTAAGTTTTTAGAAAATAAAGAACAGTTTCCAGAGTTCATTTAAAACATCCCTCTGCACTCTCAGTGTAAAGTTTGTTAATCCTTGTTAATCCTCGGTTTGGTTGAAATCTTGATACCATCCTTCTTTCTGTGTTCTGGCTTCAGTACCTCCTCATCCTCTGATGCAGCTTTGCAGACTGAAGATCCGATGCTTGATTGGAGTCCAACGACTCAAACTGCTTCACACTCTGCCACTTCCTGTCAGACTTATTCGCTTCCTGCAATACGACGTCAAGTGTTCACTCACCTTAGGAGTGTGAAATTAATGTATTAGTGTCATGAAGATGTTGCTTTTTGCCTCACTAAATCATCATGGTAACTGGTACTTAACAGATCATCTGGTTGGGAGCAGGTTACGTTCAGAGTTTGAGTTCATGTGGTAATGCAGAAAATATATAAATGTTCTTCAACCTAATTTGAATCTGCTCCTGAGTCTCTTTCGCACTGCTGGAAACACAGAACACACAGCAAGAATAGGTGTTCCACCAATCGCATTCATTCACTCTGATCTCCTTCATCAGGCTGCCGGGCAGGACATTTTTCCATGGATCCAGATTAAAGTCTCAAAGCTCTAATGTGCAGCCATCAGCTTAGAAATAAATAGCAGTAATGATCACACTCAGACAGAAAATCATTAACTGCAGTTCAAATCTTTATTTTACAGCTCTATGCCACAAATAAGAGCTTAACCAGTTTCTGATTTTTTATTTTTTTATTTTTTTAAGATCTTTATGCTCATTATGGATTTTATCGTCATTATTATCTAATAACACCTCTGTTTGGAGAAGTTGGAACGGTCGTTTTGTGCAGAAGAAGAGTCAAATGACCTGCAAAATGTCCCTTGTAACATGAATGCGTTGAGAACCTCTGACTGGGGTTTTAAGTTTGATTGAAACAGTAACACAGAGAAAGCCTGGATATGTTGAACTTCACTGCTAGTCATACCCATCTAAAGTCACCTGGTACATCTGAGACTGTTTAGGACACAGAAATGTGACACTTTCTATGTTTTTAAAGACACAAGCATCCTTTGTTAAGCTCCTCTGTATGTGCTGACTCTTAGTGTGTTGAGTTTACTGTGTGCTGCTCTGGAAGATGTTCACCTTTGACCATATTCAAAGTTTGAAATCAGAAAGAGTTCAAATAAACTTTTCTTTTTCAACAGTTGTCACAGAATGGTTTCTATTAGAGGGAAACGCCCAACTATCTGATGATATGCTATAAGCAGTACTTGGTGACAGTGGAAAGGAAAAACTCCCTTTTAACATAAAAAACCTCACACTGCCTCAAACTGGTTGGAGGTGAAGAGAAGAGAAAGGGTCATGGAAGGACATCAGAGGACAGCAGAGGTCAGACTGAGCCAGGATTGGTAAACAGCATTCGGGCTGTTAATGTCTGAACACTTACACTTTGTCTTTGGCCTGATCTTACTTTTCTCAGTAGCTCAGTCTAAAAATAACACACTCACACACGCACACCATGATAACAATCCATGGATTTGTGTGGAGACTTTTGAATAAACAAAGTTATGACTGAGCTGAAGTTAAAACTCTGGTGTAACTTGAGACAGATCTGGGATTCATTCTGGAAAGTTTTTGGATTTCAGTCACGGCAGCTCTAAAATTTCACTGATATAAACAGAATTTTTTTTAAAACGTAAAGATTTGCATTAAATATGGTCTAGTAGTGGTGGTAGCACAAGAGATAGAGAAGGCCATGTATTAATTAGAGGGTTGGTGGCTTGATCCCTGGCTGCACCAGTCTGCAGGTCAGAGTATGGACATGATACTAACCCCAGAGGTTGCGCTCTGATGTGTTCATCAGAGTATAAATATTTGATAGAAAGCACTGAGGCACAGAAAAACATACATACTTGTGTTAAATATACACTTGCATATAGAGAATTATTCTTTAACAATCCTTGACAGGTGAAGGTTATGTTCCTTGCCTTGTGCAGACCTATTACTATGACACTCCATCGTGAGGATAATGGCAGCTGTTTGTTCTGGTAAGTAATGTTTCTGATTGGTTTCTAACAGTTTTTATTCTTTCACTTGCAGTCCTGGTGGAGATTTATACTTAGTTCGCTTTGGGTCAGGCTTATAGAGTTATTAAATCTTTTTTAAAATGACATTTTTGGCCATTAGGAAAAAAGCAGAAATAAAGTTTCACTAAGAATCTTTGGACGCTCCTAAAAACCTCTAGTCCCTGCTGCTATCCGCACTCTAGGGAATCATCTAGGAATAGTGATTTTTTTTCCTGAGGTCTGATTGGTCAGTAAGTGGAATTTTCCTGCCATTGAGTCTCTAATTAGGAAAATAAGATGCCCTGGAGCAAGTTAGGTCTGCTACATTGTGATGTACCTTAGTAAATGAAGCAACTTCAAAATCCTGAAAAAAAGAGTTAAACCTGAAGTTAATCTGTAGCTCTGAGCAGGTCTGGGATTATTTTGGGGGTGATCCAGTTTGTGAAACAGCTCTTCAGCATTTGTTTGTGTGATACAGCTTCATGTGACTTTAGAGCAGTGAAGAGGTGGACTGGTCAACAAGCTCTGATAGCAGCTTCCTAAAATAAAACTTAAGTAACACCCCACCCCCACGCTGGGGTCAGACTAGATTACAGACAGACAGCTGGAGAACAGACGGAGGAAAGGACGAAGCTGAAACTCAAGGGAAACACTGGATTTCTGACAGTGGTAAACAACTTCAGTGACTGAAGCTGTTAGACTGAAACCTGACATTCTGTTTTTCTGGCTCTTTGTTTATCTCAGTTTGCTTCTTTCTGTTTGTTTATCTGGCCATCAAGATGGTTGTTATTAATTTTCTCCATTAAGCTGGGCTCTCTGCTTTAGGCTCTGAGTGCACGCATTAAAAGGTGCTTTTTGTGGGTAATTCCACTCTTCTCCTGATGAAAAGGATCCCTGTGAGTGTGCCACCAACTTCAATCAGAGCTGTTCTCAGATGATGATGATGATAAGATCTGTAAAAAACACAAAACTTTAACAGTAAAATAATCTGAGAGATTAATGCTTCACAAACTGGTTAAACTGGTGAACTTGAACTTTGAACTATATTACACTTTATGTCTCCAAGTGTTACCAGCATGTCTTTAGCAGCTGTTTGTCCAGTATTTGTTGGTAGTGAACATGGGGGCGCTTGAGTTTCCATGCTTTTAAGCTTGCAGGTAAACCTTGTTGTAGTTATTTTTTTTTAATCATCAAACCCTAAGTTTGTACAAAGTATGTTCAGAAAGACTTTGCAGCTTCTTTACGTGATAAAACGATTAAATTAGAAACAATAAATATCTGACTGGTCTCACTTCCTATTTGTTACAGTGCCATCATGGCAGGACCCAGGATCTCTCGCTCCACATCATCTGCTTCCAGTCTGACTTCTGACGATTATTCTCTCTACAGTAATCTGAGTGAAGAAGAGCTGCTGCAGCTTGCAATTGAGCGCAGCCTAACTGACAGACATGGCAACACCACCGAATCCAACACCATCAGTGCCAACAACACCATCAGTGCCAGTACCCCCAGCTGTATCCAGCCTTCTCATTGTCCTGACAAACTGAACCCAGCAGCCATAAACACAAACCAGCCAAGCCACAGAGCTCAAAATTCATTTCAAGCACAGACCACAGCACACTACAGCTCACCAAACCCGCCACCTCAAAAGCCTCCTGATCCGTGAGTAGCCTCCATTTTTATTCTTAGTCTCTTCTGACCAAGTATGTGGATAGTTGAATATATTTAGAGCTTCGGTTCATTGATGAGTTTGCATGTAGAGTGATTGATTGATTGATTGTTATTTAATGTGTTCTGATTGGATGCAGACCCTGTGTCCTTGTTCTCATTAGCTGCGGGTTCTGTGTCCTGATTGGCTGCAAATCCTGTCTTCGTGTTCTCATTGACTGTAGTTTCCTTGTCTGTAGTTTGATTGGCTGTTGTCTTTGTGACTGTGCTCTGATTGCTTTCTCTTTTTGGAACTGTGTTCTAATTGGCTGCTGTCTCGTCAGGAAGACATTTGATGGGACAATCAGTCTGTTTGTCACGGGTTCTGGGAAGAGGATGGTGGCATATCGCAGACATGATGGCGGTCTGGTCCACATCTGTCCCGAACCTGAAGAGTGAGTTTAGTTCTGCTCCTAACATGTACAGCCATTTGACTCACCTCTGAACAAGGTGTTCCAGTTGGCTGATTGGTCTTGTCACTGCAGGGAGGAGGAACCCTTGTTCAAAGCAATCCGTGAAGGTGATGTAAGCAGAGTGAAAGCACATGCAATGTGCCCAGGAACAAACTTGATGCTGCCGAGTAAACCGGGCTGGCTGGCAGTTCACCAGGCAGCGTGGTTCGGCAAGGAAACCTGTCTGCAAATGCTACTGTCAGGTAGGTTTACCTATTCAAAATTACAAAGAACAACTGAGCACACCTGTAATACCGTCTTTGGTTTGAGCAGCTCAGCCTGGGATGATCAACAAGAGGACAGAACATGGCGAGACAGCACTGCTGGTTGCCGTCAGTAGAGAGCATCTGGGATGCGTTGAGGTGCTCCTGGGAAGAGGAGCTGATCCTGACATCCCAAACTATGATAAAGAGACACCACTGTACAAAGGTAAAAGAGACAGGACACACATGGAGAAGAGAAACCCCCCCAAAGAAAACCAGAAATGATGATGCAAATGGATGAAAGGGTCCTAACCTTTTTTAAATGTAGGATTTTTATCCCATCTTCATAAGTTTTAATTAGGAGATTAGACTCTCTTTGACATCCAGTAGGAACAGCTTCACCAAGCCACTAAAAACAACCAATTTGACCAGCTCTGCATAAAATTTTAATCTACGTGGACTATATTTTGGAGATTGCCAATTTATAAACATAGACCAAGCAGTCATACCAGCAGGAGTAAAACAGGGAGATGATTTAATCTAACCCTAACCTAATGGACATCGTCTCAGCTTGAATCAACTGCATCTGATTCTTGTTTGGGTGAAATGTCCCTTTTATGTCTCCAAAAGTTGATTCTGTTCATCTGGACGTAGCGTTTTCAGTGGGAGACTGAAAACACTATGTTCAGAACAACAGAATCAACTTTTGGAGATTTACTTACCTGGATAATTGAGAATGCATCAAGATGTCCCTTTTATGTGTTTTCCAACCTAACCTATAGCCTGTGAGAGGAGCAACCCAGCAATTGTGGCAGTGTTGCTGAACCACGGAGTAGTGGTGAACACTCGCTGCATTCAAGGGTGGACGGCACTACAGGAAGCTGTTAGCCGAAACAACCTGGACATCTGTGAGATGCTCCTGAAGGCCGGCGCCAAACACAGCATCAGCAACATGTATGGCATCACACCACTCTTCACCGCTGCTCAGAGTGGGCAGCTCGCCACGCTACGTTTTCTGCTCAAACATGGTAAATAACGTGGTTAATGAACTTGTTGCACACTGAACACTTCTGTTGCCACTGAATTAACTCCACCTTTGACCCCACCCCATCTCCCATTTTGCAGGTGCTGACATCAACAGCCAGGCAGCTGATGGCGCGACAGCTCTGTATGAAGCCACTAAAAATGGACACGAACAAGTCGTTGAGCTTCTCATTTCCCAGAACGCTGATGCCAACAAACCAGGAAAGAGGGGACTGCTACCTCTTCATGTTGCTGCCCAGAGAGGAAGTGACACGTAGGTACACTATGAAATGTTTACTGAGTTGTGCAGACTCACTGGAGTTAATTTGGTATTTAATAGTGGCATTGTGTTAAGTGTGGCTACCTTGACTCCTCCAGGTTTTAGGTATCTGGAGCAATTTTAGGGAGCAACAGCATTAACCTTAAGTGTTCCCAGTGTTTCTAGACCAAAGTAGCGATGGGGTTTCGGCCACAAGTGGCCCAGATGTTCCTGGGCACAAGTGGCAATGTTTCTGGCCATGAGTGGCCCAGGTGTTTCTGGTCATAGGTGACCCAGGTTTTTCTGGTGCTAAGTAGCCAAAATGTTTCTGGCCATAAGTGGCGAAGTGTTTCTAGTTGTAAGCGGCCCAAGTGTTTCTGATTGTAAGTGCACTAGGTTTTACTGCTTGTACAGGGCCGAGGTGTTTCCGGTTGTAAGTGGATAAAATGTTTCTGGCTGTGAGTTGCCATTGTTTTTCTGACTGTAAATGCCCCAGCTGTTTCTGTCTGTAAGCTTCACTAAGGTGTATCCGTTTAGGCTAATTGCTAGGTGTTTCCTGTTCCCAGCATAGTCTCCATGTTGATCCCAGCCACCAGTAAGGCCAGAGTCCGGCGGACTGGCATTAGCCCTCTGCACATGGCAGCAGAGCGTAACCGTGATGATGTCCTGGAGACTCTAATTGGGGCAGGGTTCGATGTCAACGCCCAACTATCAGAGGAGTGGTCTAGGTTGTACGAGGACCGCCGTAGTACAGCACTCTACTTTGCTGTTATCAACGACAACATTGATGCTGTGCAAATGCTCCTGACTGCTGGCGCTAACCCAAACTTGGATGTGTTCAAGCCTGTGATGGTAGCAGCAAGGCAGGGCTGCATCCAGACCATCACACTGCTTGTAGAACACGGCGCTGAGATCAATGCTACCATCCCAACCCACCCCACTACTTTCCCTGCCGTGTACATGTTCTCAATGAAGTACCTGCCTATGTTCAAGTACCTGCTAGACCATGGAGGCAATGCCCTTTCCTGCTTCAATTGTGTGTATGGCAGTCGTCCTCACCCACCAGTCAAAACCAGTCGAACAGAGAGGGATGAACTCCATGATATCGACCAAGCTGTCCCAAGAAGAGGCATTCAGGTGACCTCTATTTTTCCTTTTAATTTTGTGTTTATCTGGTAAAATGAAACAAATCCAGGTAAAAATCAAAACAAAACTATTACCATAGCTACTCAGGTGGCCTTGTTTGAAACGGGGTATTTAAAGACTGTTAATGTGTGTGAAAAGGGGACATTTAAAGACCTAATGGTGTTTTAGGATGAAAGACCTCATGTTTAAAATGTGGCCTATACTCCGAGCCAGTCAAACATATCCAGGATAACTTTTTATTATCTAACAGTGATCATTAATATTGTACATAAGCCAGGTTATCTGAATCTAGCTCTGAGTGCATGCAGTTGGGCTGTATGCTTGGGTAATACCTGAAAGTACCATCAAAACCTTACTGCCTAATCACAGTACGGCCTTCAGGTGACCTCACGATAAAGTTAAGGTGTAACTAATTGTTTGATACACTCACGGACTGACAGTTCTGTGAGATGATATCCATCCCCAGTATCTGTCGATGGGCGGGGCCAATTATTGATGTCTTGTTGGATTACGTCGGCCATGTGACTCTTTGCTCCAGACTGATGGAACACCTGGACAGTTACTCTGAATGGACCTGCATAAAGGAGAAAGCAGGTAAATCAAAAAGTGATAACTGATTCTTCTGCAATTTTACTGATTTCAGTGTTAATAGTTATTCTAGTGTGTTTCCAGGCTAACCAGTCTGTGTTTGTTTCAGCTCCACCGCGCCCACTGCTGCAGCTCTGCAGGCTGCAGATTCTTCACCTGGTTGGTCACCGTCGGTTGAAGAAGTTGCCACTCCCTGGGGGTCTGATCCGCTTCCTGCAGCATCAGGAGTTGATGTAGATTGACTGATGTTTATAATCTGGATGGTTTGACAGAGAGTTATTGATTAGCTCTGATTTTTTTTTTAAAAAAATTGGTACCCTGATGGTGCTGGAGACAGCAGTGGTAATCCACTCTTAATGCTGCACAAACCTTCTTTTTTTTTTTTTAGTTTTTGAATAAATAAATGCCACAAGTGAAACCCCAGGGGGCACAAAGACTTGGCCTAAACAGCCAAGATGACTCTGAACTGTCTCTGACCGATTTTGAGTGATTCAAAGTCCAGACTCAAAGGGGTTTTTGTGTGTGTGTGTGTGTGTGTGTGTTTATGTGTTGTTTGATGTGTTGACATACTGCAAATCAATTTCCCATTGGGGACAATAAAGTTACCACTGAGCACTAAGACTGATCATCTGTGGAGACTCCTGAAGGTCTTCACTAACGACTCCCACCTAAATGGAGACCGAGAGGGTCTTTCTGATCAAGCAATGCAAGGCCTGCATATTTACCCAGGAATCATTTGAGGATCTGAAGGTTTCTTGTTCTGAATAATCTGAAAGAATAGAAATAATTATTTTTTAATGACAAAAGAAACAAGGAGAAAGACTGTGATCCTCATTTTCAACTCATGACATTGTGGAAGGACAAAAAAAAAATCAACTTGACGGGGAAATGATTAAAAAAAATACAAAAACAAACAAATATTCTGATTTGCTCAGGGTTAATATCCCGAAGAAGCAGACAAGGTGTCCAAAGCTTTCCTGTCTTCACTTTATCTAAACTGCTTTTTGCAAGGCTTGAAATTATTTGTTTAATTTGCTTTAAATGATTCTAGAGGCTTTATTTCCCAAAGTAATACTGTTTTTTATCATTAATTGTTCATAAATTGATAAAACAAATCTGACTTCACCAAATATTTTAAAAGGAACATACATCCACCCATTATTGAGTTGTAGGTTCTTAATCATACTTTTGTCCCTGAATATTTTAATTATTCCACGTTAAACTGGAATCTGGTTTCTTCATTCATTTTCACCTTGTTTGAGTGAATATTCTGAAATATCTTGATAAGCTCATAATTTAGCAGTGCTCTAGTGTAATGTTCAGATGAACAGAATTGCATCATCAGTGTACAGTGAGAGCATTTTCAGTCTGTTACTAGACAGATCTGTGAACTGTTACAAAGATTTGCTTGTTAGTCTGAGAAGCAGTGGTGATGGTGAACAGATGTTTTGTCGGCTGTTTTTGATAAATTGTTACTGAGCTGACAGCACAGCAACCTCTCATCTCTGTGTTTAAGTCTCTGTACCTCACTAACAAAGACTGCTGATTAGTTAATTGATTTGACTGTTTACTGATGTTTTGATGTAAATCGATTCTGTTTTATTGTGAAAGGGCCTTAAATCTAGCCTGGAAGAAACAAAATATTACTTTACCAGGAAAACAACCAGCATCATCCTGAATCGACTTCAGTCCCACTCCAGGTGACCAACTTTAAGGTCCACATTGAAGCAGTCCTAACCCGGTCCCAGCTCCTCATCAGATGCTGCTTCACCTCAAAGTCAACTCTTCCATTACCAGCCAGTTTTCACTGCCTGGTGATGGAAGAGGTTACACACATAATGAAAGTAATGGCTGCTATAGGTAAATTAGTGTGAGAGGAAACACCCTATATAAAAAAGTGTTTGTGTTTTAAAAGTTTGGGTCTGTCAGACTGGAAATGAGCTGCTATATTAATAAAGTTTAGGCTGTTTGAAGGCAAAGAAAAACTGTCTTAAAATCCAACTGTGTGAGAGAACAGACTGATCAATATCACAGCTTTATGATTAGGACACTGAAGAACTTGATGGCTTATATTTGATTATTTCATTAAATTAATGAAATTTTACCGAATTTTATCATCTGAGACTCTGAACTATAAGATTATTCAATGAAGGATCCAAACTGTCACAGAAACAAGTAAAAGGGAACAAAGACAAACGAACATGAAAATGATTAAAATCACAGTTTGTATGCAGTTATATTTGATTTCATACTGACTTGTAGTATTAACGCGCTAATGTGTAATGACGCTGTTTAAACAGCAGGCGGCACTGTGTAACACATGACGTAATCCTTTGGCATCAGATGACTTACCCGGAAGAGAGAGACGAGACTTCACGAGAACAACAGCGATCAAAACACGATCCTGTAGCTGGATTTTAATTTGAAATATCAGCGCGAAGGAAGGTAAGAAAACATAAGCTAACAGGCTAACAGGATGCTAACAGGCAGAGAGGAAGATGGAGGCTGGAAGGAAGCAGCTCAGTGTGTCGTGGTCGTCATCTACAGGGAAGCCATGCGAGCATCTATGGCAGCAGGAAACAGGGCCAAAGACACAGAGCTATTAGCAGGCGTTAAATCAGATGAAAAATGAATGGAGTCTGGTACAAAGCTCACAGCGTTAAGTTGAAATAAATCAGAACAGAGACGCAGAGCTACATGCTAGCACAGTTTGGATTAGAGAAAAATTAATAGTCTGGTACAGAAACCACAGCTCTCTGTTAAAGTAAATTAGTGCACGGAGCTACATGTTGGCATACTTTGAATTGGATCGGCGGTGGGGGAACTCCAGTCATCGAGGGCTGGTGTCCTTCAGGTTTTATGTGTCATTGATCCAAGAGAGCTGATTTAAATGGCTAAACTACCTCCTCTTTATTTCTTGAAGTTCTCCAGAGTCGTGGTAATGAACTAATCATTTATTTCAGGTGTGTTGACCCAGGGTAATATCTAAAACCTGAATGACACTGGCTCTTGAGGCTGGAGTTTATGGAACGCCAGGACTGCCATAATGAATTAATTAAATACACCATTAAATAATTAATTAAATGTGTCAATAATTAATTAAAATGGGAAATAATTAATTAAATAAATAGTTATGACACATGTAATTAATTAATTATTGACACATTTAATTAATTATTTATGTATTTCACATTTTAATTAATTATTGACACATTTAATTAATTATTGACACATTTAATTAATTATTTATTGACACATTTAATTAATTATTTATGTATTTCACATTTTAATTAATTATTGACACATTTAATTAATTATTTAATGATATATTTATTTATTTCATTTTGGCAGTCCTGGCGCCTGGCTCTCATCATGAAATAATTTTATCTGTCAACCTCACCCATCAAACTCAGGGGGCGGGGTTAACGCAGCCCATGCAGCTTCTCTAACATTTGATTGGTTGCCGTGCAAAGTAAGTCAAAACAGGTCGATCCTAGATAATCGACTTGTGTAGACTTGGGGCAGCCAGGTATCCCAGAGTGCATTTCAAATCACAGGCAGCAATGTTGGTGGTGTAGTTTTAAAATAGCCCGTTTTTCTGTCACCAACTACACTTTTAACAGTGTTTTAGCTGCGAATGTCGCGCTGTAATCTTCACATGTCGGGTCAGGTTGTCAACATAGAACATGTTTGTGCTCAGATGTTTTCAGAGATTTCAGTAGCTCTGCTAACAGTCAGCATGCAGAGTGCACCGAGGGGGTTACGTTAACCGGTTTGTTTACATATTCCACTCTCCGTGTTCCACGTGTTGCATTCGCAAATTCTCATTTTCACCGAACGATTGTCTCTTTCCACCTGGTCGTGTGTCTCTGTGCTTCTGTAACATAAAGAACGAGCTGACATTTTTCTCACGAAACCAGCGATCAGCTCAACAGGCCCTCAGTTTACCTGCATGCATCCTCCTCCTCACCTGTCAGCTGTTTAACACCTGCTGCTAATTCAAGAAACACGCCCACGTTACCTGGTGATAGTCACAGTTTAACTGGGCAGCCGGTGCTCGATATTACGCAACGTCAGCACATTTTTCTGCACAAGATAAGTAAATATAGTTTTTCCCGAGCGCAGAGCTGCTGGAGCTTGTTTCCCAACAGAGCACTTTATAGGCGAACCCACTTCATCAGCGGCTGATGTCCAATCACCGGCACAGCTTTGAAACCTCAGCTGAGTTTTAGCTCTCAGTGTTAAACGCTGGACTTAATTCACTCAGGTTCTGTCTGTCGGGTCACGTTTACTTCGCTGTTTTATTTACAACTGAGCAAATCGGTTTGGCTGAGGTTAAAGTTACGTTTCAGAACTGCACAGTTTTACAGACGTTTAATGGTTCACTGGCCCATGTGTTAGACTGAACCATTCGCTTTTCTTTATCTGGTGTGTTTTGGATTTAACAGTGAAGTTTGAGATTAAACTGACTTTTAAAATGTTTTTATACAAAGAGGAAAGAGAAGGCGCATTTCCACCGAGAGGAGCAGAGTTTCCAACTGGACAGAAATATTATATCATCTGTTTTTTAATAGGTTTTCTAAGCACCAGCGATCTGTTAGAATTTTTAGAGTTTACTTAACTAAAAATAAACGAGGTTAACATATAATTTGTGTGATTTTTTTTCTCTCTCTCTCTTTTTATTCATTTATTTATTTTTTTGCTTTTTCGGTCATGTTATGTTTAACTGTCAAAGGTTTGTTACAAACTATGAAACACGTGGTGCAGACTTCTGGATGTTAGAAGAAAACTAATACTGCTAATAAGGCAGGAAGGTGTCCTTTAAAACTAAACATGTTAGTAGGACTTTACATCATAGTTTATGAAATAACACGTGTATTTCAGTAATAGCCTACTGATTTCAGTGTAGTGGTGAACAGTCACACAGCTCACGTGGGTGTTATCTGTGATACTCCTTAACTATAATTTATCCAAGTTAACTTCAGTTAACTCTGAGCGGCTGGATCGACGGAGGTCAGACAACAATTTTACATGTATGATCTTAAAACAGGACACAGCCATTATCCGTCCTGGCCTCATATCAAATGTGAACGCAGACTGAGTCTATGTTTGACGTTTGCTTTATATCTAATCTTCCTCTCAAACATTTAAACAGTCTGCAGCTGAGGGAACACAAACTCAAATTGTCGGAACAGGTTTGCTCGTTTCTTGCGTTCATTTGGTAATTTATTAAATGTATAACTGTTATTCTAATCTGCTGCTGAGTCTCTTACGCTGATGAAAATGCAGAAAACACAGATCACGAACACCTGTTCAACCAATCGCTTTCATTCCACTTTGACAAACTGACGGTTCATCTACAGTGTTGCGTTAGACTGCTATATTTTTGTGTTCTTTATGCTGTAGATTTTCACGTCTCTGGAATAGTTGGCAGTATTAAGGATGCTTTTCTGTAAAATCATATTGATATGACCCGTGAATTATTCGTAGATGACAGTTAGATTAGTCAGCTGGGAAACTCTGTGTTACCTCAGAGAGCTGAAGATATCGTGGACATGCTGACCTCGCTCTGTGGTGTACAGGTCCGTTTACCCTCATGACTAATATTCACAATAAAAATATTAGCCGAACATCATGAAGTCTGTATGTGTGTCATAGTTTCGAACAACCTTTGTACAGTTAAAGCCAGCAATTACTACATGACGGAAACACCAACGTTATCTCTTTTATGCGTTTATTCACAGGTCACGCTGATTACTGAACAAAAACCCAAAGATCAGCTGTTAATCGAATTTATTTGCTCTCTCTCCTCATTAAACATGTTTTTAATGTTAGTTATAATTCAGAATTGGCGACTGAAACACGTAGGACACATAAGAACATCAGGAAATAAAACCCTGATAAATATAACCTCAGTAAAAGAAGTCCGTGTCAGCGGGGGTTATTACAGCTGTGTACCGGGGCCTGAGCCTTGTCGGTGGTAATAACAGCTCGATTGCTTGCGAGGCGAGCGGGTCTATCCACGCTTTGCCGTGAGACTGGGCAGACATCTCCGAAATCATCGAAGCACTTTTGCAAAGAGGCTGTATCTTGAGAAACCGACCAGACACATGAAGATTAAACCACTACATTCTCGGCTAAAAAAATATTAAAACTGTATTTGGTGACACACACAAACAGGGTTTTTCAAAGTTCAGTTCTGTTAGTTTCCACATGCTGGTTTTTGTGTGCTAAAAACAATGGCCACCAGGCCAAAGCAATGGTTTTGAGTCGATCAGCGTTAACCCCGCCCCCTGAGTTTGATGGGTGAGGTTGACAGATAAAATTATTTCATGATGAGAGCCAGGCGCCAGGACTGCCAAAATGAAATAAATAAATATATCATTAAATAATTAATTAAATGTGTCAATAATTAATTAAAATGTGAAATACATAAATAATTAATTAAATGTGTCAATAAATAATTAATTAAATGTGTCAATAATTAATTAAATGTGTCAATAATTAATTAAAATGTGAAATACATAAATAATTAATTAAATGTGTCAATAATTAATTAATTACATGTGTCATAACTATTTATTTAATTAATTATTTCCCATTTTAATTAATTATTGACACATTTAATTAATTATTTAATGGTGTATTTAATTAATTCATTATGGCAGTCCTGGCGTTCCATAGGAGTTCTCCACACCTGGATTAGATGAAAAGTACGTGGGAGCTGAACATTGTCACTGGAGACTGCAGGTTTTAAACTGTTTCTTAGATTTAAATCAGATGGAATTGAAATTGACTGGGGCAGAGATTGTTTATCTCAGCACTGATGGAGTAGTTATTTCATTGATCCTAATATTGATTGTTGATTTGCTCTTTTGGATGATGTAATGACCTCTGACCTGTTACTGGATATAAGAGCACTGATGAATGTTGATCCTGTTTTGATTTTTAATCTGTTTCTTCCGCAGTATGGAGGATGATGAACTTCCGTCAGAGGATGGGATGGGTGGGTGTGGCTTTCTACTTGCTGCTCAGCGTCATGGCGGCGTACTACATCTTTGAGGTCCACAGCTTTAGTTTGGAACGTGTGCAGAGAGCAGGTACCAGCCCATCGGCTCCACCTCCCGCTATCACTGTCCATGGGTCACCACTTCCTGTGTGGATGTGGGCATTGATCTTCCTGCTGCCATACTTGCAGCTCTTCCTCTTCTTGTTCTCTTGCACAAGGGCGGACCCCCGCGCTGTTGGATACTGTGTGCTTCCTGTCTGTATCGCCCTTCTGTACAGCCGCCGCCATGCTGCCAAACTGGCCAATCACAGGGCAGCAGGATCGCTCATCGACACATAGGGGACAACCAATCAGAGAGCCTCCCACGTGATGAGGGGTGGGATGACAGCAGGACTAGTTTGTGATGTCACTTCCTGTGTGCCTTTTAAACACTCCTACAAGTTTTGCCCAGATTGCGGCCTGACAGGAAGTTCTGCTGCTCTCAGTACAGACTCACAGCACCCTGTGAAAAAGCCCCTCCCACCAGTGGCAGCCAGTCTTTTTCCTTTTTTTTTTTTTTTTTTACTGTTGTGACATCATGGTGAACCCTGTGTTGTGATTTGTTGCCTGGCTGTGAGTCACTTTATTTTCATTAGTTATTTGTTTACTGACAATGCAGTGATGTTGCCATGGTTACTCGATACATTATTTAGGTTAAGGTTAACTGAAAACCTCACAGCTGACAGCCAATCAGTGAGCAGGATTCCTCCGAAATGTGGTACTTTTCTCTATTTAATGAGTCACATGAAACACTGTTTACCTTGACATCTTTATTGTGTCGTCAATTTAAAAAAAGAAAAATCAATGTGAAAGTGTTCTCAGGTGTTTCAGGTTCGTGATCTTTTTGAGGGAGGATGCACTTCACAGTTCTCTTCTTCCTCAGCGTTCTCGTCTTCTTCACTGCTGTCTTCTTCGTCCTCATCTGTAACAGGTAAAACAGCTAGATGATGATTCTACATTGAACCTGGAGCATCAGACACCTGCAGTAACCAGCATCCTGCCAATTCACCAATCAAAGCGATCAATCCACCAACAATAAGTCTTCAGTGACAATATGAGTTAGTGATTCTGATTGTTTGATCAGGTGAGACAGGTGCTGACATTCATCAGTGCTCATATTTATTTATTTTTTAAATGAAACCTTTATGAAGTGAAAACAAACATTGACAAAAGGACACAGACAGAGGTCAGTGCTCAGGTGTGTACTGGTACGATTATGTTTTAAACATTGGGGGTTTTTTTGTATTTTTTTTTCTGAGAATAAAACAAAGCAGCTGTACGTAGATCCGTGTTTGTGTCATTAATCATCAGCACAAACTCCGGATCAGATTGTGGATGTTCAGGATGAGGTTGTTGTCTAAGCACCACTGTCTAAAGTGTTGGATCTCCTTTGTAGTGCTAACCAAAATAAGCCAGTGTGAGCTCAGGTTCAATGTTTGTCTCTGAAAACAGCGAGACGCTTCAATTTTTGGAAGTGTCTCGCAGGGCAATTTTTTCTGTGTTAAGGTTGTGCAATTTACAGTAAACAATGTGCTCAGAATTGTGTGACTTGTTTAAATACTCTTCTGTTGAAAGTGAAAGGCTTACAAATACATATGCATAAGTCCAAAGATCCTCCTGTTCACAACTTTCAATCACAATCTGACTCTGAGCATCTTTAATAGCAGATTTTTAACAAAAAGAAATCTTTGCGCTCTGCAGACATCAGTAAATCTGACCCTAAATGTTCCTCCTCCTTTAAAATTCCAGCCTCTGTAATGAAGGATATTTTTACAGGCTGTTCAACAACAGGGTTAGAACACGTTATGAACTAAGATGTTTTGTAGTCCTTTTGTAGTCCTTCTCCAGCACATTGTAGTTTCAACATGGCAAACATCTCACGTCATATCGTTAATGAGAGATGAGTGCAAAGCCATTCCAATTGTATGAAGTTACCAATTCTCAGGGGTCTCTCCTCTCTTTTCTTGACTCAAGTCCTTAGCAATTCTCCTGTTTA
The DNA here is from genome assembly GCF_963576455.1 of Neolamprologus multifasciatus. Taxonomy (NCBI): domain Eukaryota; kingdom Metazoa; phylum Chordata; class Actinopteri; order Cichliformes; family Cichlidae; genus Neolamprologus; species Neolamprologus multifasciatus. Next base: position 27,441,014 of record NC_140453.1, read on the forward strand.
CCTTCCCTTTATATTGGTAGGCAAAGAGATTTGGAATAGGAAGTATGAGGTACTCAAAATCTCTTGAAGTTCTCCAGAGGGCTGGTAATGAACTAATCATGTGATTCAGGTGTGTTGGCCCAGGGTGATGTCGAAAACCTGCAGGCAGTGTTAGGAAGGTTATTTTTAAAATGTATTCCACTACACATTACAGAATACATGGCCGAAAATTAGGGCTGGGTATCGTCACTGATTTCTAGAATTGATTCGATTCTCGAGGTCTTGAATTGAATCGATCCACGATTTGATTTGATTTGAATCGGGGAAATTTTGCTTCAGACAGTCAGAAATATTATAATTCTTATCACGTATCAGTACATTTCCATATTTTTATATCTATAAAAAGAAAGCTGACACTTGTGAGACTTTATCAAAGGTGTAAGCATCACAGCAGATGCCTTTGTGTCAAAGTAACTGAGGATAAAACACAGAAAAACATGAAGGTGATTTTCCTTGCCTGGGATTTTATAGCAGATGACCTTAACTATTCTGCAGTAGATCAAAAATGAAAGAATACCATTAATTAACATATGAACATTACCTGATACTGCTGAAGTGAAGCAGAGCAAAGTTACAGAGGTTTTATTAGAGACACAGCTAAGCGTTTTGCAATTTTGCAGAATTTTTACAAAGTTCAGTAGCCTATTGAACACAGAAATTGGGCTTTCTTTTCGGAAGTAAGTACAAGGAAAAAAAACAGCAGTCGACAGATTTTTAGACGAAGCGTAGTTTGTCAGTATTGTTTGGAGAGAAATAAAACTTGCAGCTTCAGAATCTAGCACAAAAAGGGCGTAAAAACAAATCACGGAACCGCCGAAACATCAGAATCTGTCAGCCCCAACCGTGTCCGCGTCGTTGGGTGAGAAAGGCGACATCTCACTGATTCTGATCCGTTGAGCGGGTCCGTGCTTTGTGTTTACATCTTTGTGCAGAATCTGTTTACCTGCCCTCATTTACTGTTTTAGCTGTTTGGTGGTTGTTGAAATTTTGTGAGGTTTAAAATGAGATTCTGGCGTTTCGGGCAAAATAAATGTATATTTAAAAATCGATTCAGGATTTTAATGAATCGATATCACGTTATCCAAGCTACAATCGATTTTAATCGAGAAAGCAATGATCAAAACCCACCCCTACCCAAAATGTATTTTGTAACGTAATCTGTTAAGTTACTCAATGACAGTAATGTATTCTGAATACTTTGGAATACTTAATATATTGTCATGGGTTTTACAGCTACATGAATGTACTATTGCTGTGTTATATTAGTATTACTGAAGGCTACTTGCTATAGCAATACCAACTAGATTTTTAAATCTTAATATAAAATGAGTAACAGTATGGTGGACATCAGGTAAGGCTGCACTTTTTTTGCAGTGATCTTGTATAGAAAACTATTTCTGTATCATTAATATGTTTTCTTTTTGTCTGTTAATATTCATGTGGAATTGCAAATGATTATTTGTAGCTAGCAAGTTGTTAAAGCTATCCATCAAGTCTAAAAAAAGCATGTTAATATGTGGAGATCCTGAAGGCTGCTCCAAAAATGATCAGATTATATTTTAAATATTTGTTCAAGTCTCTTTCAAACTCCAGCTGTTTATTTTAATATTTACTAAAATAAAAATAAAAGCGTTCTAACATCTCACTTGTTTGTTTTTATTCAGGCATACATGTGTACTATGTTTATTCAGAGAGATAAAGCTTGTGTTTTAGTCACGTAGTGTGGTTAACTGTATGAAGCTTATTAGACATTGTGAAACAGATGACATTTAAAAGCAAATTTTGCTAAGTGCTTAAGATGAAATTTTAAATACTTTTTTTTCTTAAAGAAATCTACTACATTGTGTGCAATTTTTTTATGTCATGTGTAATTTCCATTGCAAATATTACTCAAACTTAAATTAAGAGGGAATGGCAGTAAAAACTCCAGAGCTGTGATGCCATCACGTACATAGAACAATCGCGCTGCGTTCTTGGGAAGTTTGTGCTTCCTTGTGAGTCCGGACTCGCGTACCTGAGTACAGTGGTCCCTTGCTATAACTCTGTTCACTTTTCGCGGCATCGCTGTTTCGAGGATTTTTTTTGTATGCAATTTTGCATGTTTTTTTTTTAGGGGGGGGGGGCACAAAAAGTTGGACTTCTAAAGGAAGGTAGAAGTTACCGTATTTTTTTGGACCATAAGGCGCACCCTCTCCACCGAATTATAAGGCTTATTAAGCGAAACAAAACCGTCAGATAAGTATCTTGATGCATGCTCAATCATCCAGGTAGATGTCAGATAAGTACTCAACTCATTCTTCTTGCTTCCACTGCCTCCACTTCCATACATTGATTGATTAATGGTGAATTCTCTCGCAGGTGCTCTATTCCCATGTTCTGGACCTGAAAACAGGGCTTGGTCTTTGGTTTCATTCTGTAATACTGGACTTATTTTTCTACGAAGGTTTGAACTTTGAAAGTGTTTAAACAAGAGAGAAAAGTGTGAAAATGTTCACAAAGTGTGTAATGAGGGGTTTAAAAGCCTTAAGACATGTTGACTGTAGTCATAGCAACTGTGCGAATACTTCCGTGCTACCTCTCCCAAAATGGCAAAAAGAAAGGCAGAAAACAGGAGCTTTCTGAACAGGTGGGAGACAGAATATCTGTTTACCTATGTAAAAGACTGACCTATTTGTCTTGTATGTGGAGCTAATGTGGCTATAACCAAGGAGTACATTAGACGACACTATGAAACGACACACCAAGACAAGTACAAGAACCTGGACATGATTCAAAGGCGTCGGAAAGCAGAAGAGATGAAAAGAAGTTTTGTCTGAAAACAGACTATGTTCAAAAAAGCCATATCACAAAGTGAGGCTGCTGTAAAGTTTAGTTTTATTGTGGTAGCAGAGATTGCAAAATCAGATGAAAGTTTGTGACCTTGTGTGCCCAGAGAAAAAGCAAACATTTTCAAATGTGAGCCAGAGCAAAAACACAGTAGCTCATCGCACACGTGAACTTGCCACCAATCTATATAAGCAGCTGATGGAGAAGGGAAACCATTTCGTTGCATTCTCTCTTGCTGTGGATGAGAGCAGTGACGCCTCTGATACTGCCCAGCTTTCAGTCTTCATCCGTGGGGTGGACTCAAATCTCTGTGTTATGGAGGAACTTCTAGGATTAAAATCAATGCATGGCACAACCACAGGGAAGGAAATATTTGAAGAGGTTTCCAAATGTGTAACTGAAATGAAGTTGCCATGGGAAAACCTTGTGGGGTTAACAACAGATGGTGCACCAGCGATGTGGAGTCAAAGGAGTGGACTGGTGGGCAGGGTACGGGAGAAGATGCAAGCGGAGAACTGTGCAGGTGAGCTAAATGTTTATCACTGCATCTAGTGCTGGGCGATATGACGATATATATCGTGTGGACGATAGAAAAGTGTCTATCGTGCCATTTGTCTTCTATCGTTTCTAACCTAATTTTATAAATTATGACATAAAATATATCATTAACCCTTTAAAACCGGTCGGAGCGGGCACGCTCCGTTTTGCCTAATTATTTTTAAATCCCTGTAGAACTGGAACCATGTAAGCTAGCGCAATAAAAAATTTTTGCATAGGAAACTGGAGGAGTTGTACTTACATCTTATGCCATCAGCTTGTCCTAGGTCACGGTTTCTTTGCACATATAGCTTTGCAAAAATTGCATAAAAAGCACTTGCAGCAACAAAAACATAATATTCCAGAATCATGCTTTGCCGATCCGATCAGCTGTTCATAACACTTCCTATTTTGGAAGTGTTGTTGTTGGTCAGCGCGAACTATTGCTTGTCCGCCATTACCTGCCCGAAACCAGAAGTGATGTCATTTTTGCAGAAAATTTAGTTTTTTTTTACCTTCAGGGCCTTATAAGCCTATGCTGGTGTTTTTAAAAGTTATGTTTAACTTTATGCTTTTCTGTATCATTTCTGGGATGCTTAGAACTCAAATTACACTGTTGGAAATAGTTTATTTTGATGCACATGCTGTTTCTTTGCAGCAAGTTGGGAAAAGAAAAACTATAGCCAGCCGAAGATACAGCAGTCTTTCATACAAGGCTCTTATGAGAAAACGTCCCAGCGCCATAAACAAACCACAGGAGCCATCTCACGTTACATTTGTAAAGGCATGGCCCCTGTTTATGTAGTTGAGAAGGACAGCTTTCGTGACCTCGTCAAAGTCCTTGATCCGAGGTACATTATGCCCGGTCGTAAGCACTTCAGGAAAGTTGAGTTGCCTCGCTTATATGACGCATGCCGGGCCAAAATAGAGAAGGATGTTTGCAGTGTTGTGCATTATGCCTTGACGACTGACCTATGGACGAGCAGAGATACGCAGCCCTACATGAACGTAACCATCCATTTCATTAACAAAGACTCCACCCTCTGCGCTCGCTGTTTACAGACAGCGTACTTTCCAGATGACCACAGGTCAGGTGGTATATCGTGATATACATCGTTATCGTGGTATAAAATAATTCATATCGTGTTAATATTTTTTCCATATCGCCCAGCACTAACTGCATCAAACATCAAGAATCGCATTGTGGCACAGCCCTAAAGATGGATTATGTTATGACCGCAGTAACACGAGTAGTTAACTTTATAAGAGCCAAATGTCTGAATCAGCGCCAGTTCAAATCTTTTTTTGAGGAGTGTGGTTCAGAATACGCAAACGTGCCGTATCACACAGAGGTGAGATGGTTAAGTCGAGGAAAAGTACTGAACAGGTATTTTGAGCTACATGAGGAAATATTTCAGTTTCTGGAAAGCAAAGGGCAAGACACCGCTGAGCTCAGGAAACAAGAGTTTCTGTGTGAGCTGGCCTTTATGTGTGACATCACAAGCCATCTCGATGCGCTGAACCTACAGCTTCAGGGACGGGGGCGTATCATCACGTGTACACTGCGATGAGGGCTTTTAAAACTAAATTGTGCCTGTGGCAGAATCAGATGCTACAAGGAAACCTGGACCATTTTCCCTGCTGCCACACGATGAACATGCAGATCTCTACTGCTGTGGTCCCATGTGCACAGTTTGCTGAAAAACTCTGTGTACTCAGTGCTGAGTTTACCCAGCGATTTGCCAACTCTGATGCCCAGAGATGTCAATTTGAACTGCTCAGTAATCCTTTTGCATGCATCAAGATGGTGGCAAACGCACCAAAAAACTTCCAAATGGAGCTGATTGAACTTCACACGCTGAAGTCAAAGTATGATCCCTGACACAGTGTCTGACCGATGAACACCTTCACTCGGTCCTGAGGATTTCCTCAGCTCAGAGCCTGAGCCCAGAAATTGAGGATGTAGCATCCAAGATTAGATGCCAGGTATCTGGCTTAGACACATCAGAGTAGATCAGTATACAGCAAACTTAGCTATAATTAACATTTTTTTGTGCACATTTTCTTACTACTCCCAGACATGGGCTTGAATGGTTTCACGTTCAATGATACTTTTATTATTTAATTGCTTTATTTTTTTTATTTTTATATTTACTATTAGCCTGTGGAAAAAGTTTACTGTTAAAATTTAATTCAGAAGGCTGCAAATACAATTTTTATTTAAGAAATGAATTTCACTGATGTGTTATTTAAGTGGAATTTTGGTTTTGCATGTGTGCAATATTAAGTTATATAAGTTATATATAGTTTAGTATTAAGCTTTGCTTGTTCTACATTGAGTTTTTCAGCAAAACTTGTTTGAGTCCATAAGAAAAGATTCATTTTTATATCTGGAGGAAGATTTTTTTTCAATAAATATTAATGTTAGCCCGCGACTTTGTTCCAGTTTTGAATTTTGGCCCACTGTGTATTTGAGTTTGACATCCCTGCCTTAAGACATCTATAATAATTGTAAAAAATGAAGTTGGCTACTTCACGGATTTCACCTGTCTCAGGTTATTTTTAGAATGTAACTTCCGCGAAATACGAGGGACCACTGTATTGAAAAACGGCCTAACAGTCTGCAGTGAACTAACCACACCTAACACCAGCTAACAATGTTAGCTCGGTGGAGAGTATCCTTCATTAATAGTAATAAAAATCACACAGCAATAGTACATACTAAAGTTTCGCACATTACAATCTTCTTATGAAGTGGTGTCGGAAATGCATTCCTGCCTGTGGACTGCTGGCTCTGGGTCCATTATGTAAATGACGCCACCAACATTAACAGGACACTTACATTACAGCCTCTAATTACGTGTTTTGTTTGGGTTTCCAGCAATTAGAATCAGAGAAACTGCATTAATCCCAGATAGAAATTGAGTAAAAAAATAAAATAAAATAAAATAAATTTAAAGAAGGGCCGCTGGTCGTACTCGAACGTGGGCTGGCTGCTCTCAGCCAAGCAATATATGACTACATTATGTGTAGAACTTTGCGCCATCAGAAATGGTATTTGAATAATATAAATTTGAATTGCAAAGATTGAATCTGGATTGTAACTTGAATAAATGCTTTTTAAAACTGAATTTGAATTAGCCTAATTTGAAATTCAGTGTTTTGGTTTGAAAATGATCGTCACCTAAATTGAAACAGAATTTTATATTTTAAAATGAATTAATTTGCCTTGAAACTGTATTTTATCCTTTAAAAATGTAGCTCTCGAATAATTTCAGTTTCACTTCTCACCATTCAGTTATAGTTCTACAATTCAATTTCAGTTCCAAAATTCAGTTTTTTGGCACCGGTTCTGGTTCCAGAGTAATCGAGAGAAGATTAATAGAACTACATTTTACCAGGGGACCGAAAGTGTTACTAACGGGAATCTACAGCATCTTGAGCTGAAGTTGGAATAAGACTTCAGAAGTCATTCATCATGTCAAATGACCAGCGGATAAACTCTCAGGTTGGTAATAAATGTATTACATGTATTACATAAACAAGCGTCATGTTAACAAAGGATAGTCCTACAGTAACTTTTATGCTTATAGAGATTGAAGATGTGACGTCATTCAGGGGTAAAACCGCAAAGGATTCTGGGAACTCGTGGCAAGAGGTACTAGCACACAAAGGCTTTCAATTGAAATCAGTTACACAGCAATAAAAAGAAACACAAAAAATGGCAAGAAGCTGTTGTATTATTAACTGCAATAGCCGGTCGCATGACAGCCACGGGAAGCCGACGGGTAAAGAGATGGGTTGTTATCGGATTACGTCATTGAAGAGAAATTGTTCAAGTCATGTTTCCGAAGTAGCAAAGAGCCGGCAGATGGCCTGGATTGCAGCCATTCGAAGACCAAATATAACGTCCCAGAACACTCCAGCGCATATGTTAGTCTGCTCCAAGCATTTCCACAAAGGTCAGTCTTCTGTTGTAGTTAATACGTCATTTTTCTTAACATAATTGGTGATATAGGTTACAAGCAAGTCTGGCACTGAACAGAAATTGTCGCACTATGCTCCTTTGTTTATTGTGCATAAATAGTGAATTTTCCTGACAGAGTATTGCGTTTCGCTTCTGTTATTACCATGGTACATTGACAAAAACATATACTTTTATTCACAGGATGAAACTGTTTTTTGTATCACTTATTGCACAGTAGGATTACAGCATACAATATTATTGTCACTGCTACATTTCTGTAATGCGTACCAGAAATTATTTCCACTACTAATTAATTACCATTTAGCTCAAAGGTCCTATTAATAAACTGTTAACAAATGTGTATTTATGAAGACGATTGTGAGACTGGTAAACTTATGATACGTACGATGGTCTTTCGCTCTACACGGTGCATTTCAAGGTCCTGTACCCATCCGTCGGTAAACTGTACCTGGGCTTGTTGCAGTGACCTGAAGTTACTAAAACCTTCATGAGTGTATGCACTCACTCCAAGAACCGTATAATTATAAATATGAGCGTGGTGAAAGTTGGGCAGCACGCTAATGTATTTTGTCCACTCTGTGTGCTCGTAAGGGTCTAACCCTTTCACTCATGTTATTTTTTCCTCGTATCTTTTCTTTGACTTTTCATCAAGTCTGTCTTTGTACGGACCGTCATTGTTCTCCTTCGTTTTGTACATACCTTTTTTGGGGGCCAAAGAAAAAGCAAGAAGGTATTGGAACCGGAGAATGAACGTTTTGCGGTGCTGCAAATGCTTGCATTTGATGCAGTACTTGGATTGTTTTGCCATGAGTTCCCGGCATGCAATGCGCAAAAGTCACGTGGTCTGTCAATCTCTATTGTAGCTGTTAGCTAAAAATGCTAATTTAGTGTAGTTTGCCCTGGGTTCAGCTTTGACAAACAAATATGATCAACTGTTTCCAGTAGAATTCCAAAGTTTTCATCTTGTACCCTCTCAGAGTCCCGTATGCTTGCAGAGACCCCTACAGTAGGGGAACACGCAAATGAATGTCCAAACCATTGTATTTTAGGTTTATTTATGTCCTATGTCATGTTTAGGTGGAACTAGCGAGCTAACTTCCTGTTAACTTGTAACTCCGTTAAATTTAAGAAATTCTGTTTACATGGAAGCCTGGATGTTAAACTTAATTGTTACACCTGGTAAAGCAGCAACGCTGATCATTTTATTAAAGATGAAAGAATTTAGACCGTTTTTAACTCTCAGTGTTCGTTTGACTTTGGGACTTGAAGCGGACGAAGTTTTGGACCCAGATTACTCCGTGAAGCTCCTCACTATGGCAGCCGTAATGCTCTGACAATCCATCAAGCAGTGCGGCTTACCAAAGTTGTACTAAAACATTTTTTAACAGATTTCTGCACGCCCAAATCGGTTCGAGGTCAGTAAGCACAACCAGAATTCATACATAAGGCACACTCTCGATTTTTGAGAAAATTAAAGGATTTTAAGTGAGCCTTATAGTGTGGAAAATACGTTATACAGAAGAAAAGAACATATCGCGATATATATCGTTACTGCACGTGCTTCAAATTATACCGCGATATGGATTTTAGGCCATATCGCCCAGCCCTACTTACTTCCCTCTTCTATGTCACTGTGTCAGCATCTATTTGGGGTTGGGAGTGGAACAGAAAGTAAGGAAATCCAAAGTGCCATTAAAACTAGGAGAGGTTCTTTTATTTCAGAAGAAGGGGTTATTAAAAGGAATTCAAAAGAAATGACCTCAATGCCATATTTTATTTAGGAACCCTAAAGAGCACTTTGCAAAATAACACATTCTTATAATTTCACCCTCTGATGGGCCAAGCTACGACTGTCAGGGATGGTGATGTAGGGTACAGAGGATGTGAGAGTATGGTCAAGTAAATGTCTGTTGTCTAGGTGAAGTCACAAGAGGGATCAATGGCAAGACATAGAGATTCAGTATCTTCAGTCTACAGTGGACACTCCACTTCTGGCACAAAACACCTGAGGTGCCTTGGTGACCCAACAACTTGTTTAAAAACAAAAACAAATTAAGCATGCACTCAGTAACCTAAGAATTATTATGGTAGTTAAACAGTGATAGTCACATATCATATCACTTCAAACAGAGGTGATCCAGTAATGCTGCACTAATGAATTAGACTACCTATTCACTTTAGCTGAAGTTATTAAGTTACCTAAGGAGTTGGGATGGTGTGTAAGACATAAATAAACCTAAAATCCAGTCGGGCTACCAAAATCTTTCTCAGCCCTGCCCGTCGGGATATCATAGGAAGTAAAAATATATGTCAATGCCTTTGCTTTCTTTCGCAAATGTAGCTGAGTAATTATGTCATTGGCATTGATGAGCCTCTGTCAATATGTGACGTATTGAAATCGCGTTGGAATTTGCACTTGTTTTTTACCTTCAGGTTCACTTTGCAATTGCGCACACTGTGTTTAGAGAGTGGCAGTAGGGGTGGGTTTTTATAATCGATTTATCGATTAAAATTGATTCTGGCTTGGATAACGTAAAATCGATTCATTAAAATCCTGAATCGATTTTTTAACATAAATTTATTTTGCCCGAAATGCCAGAATCTCTGGTTAAACCTCACAAAATTTCAACAACCACCAAACAGCTAAGACGATAAATGAGAGCAGGAACATGGATTCTGCACAAAGACTTAAACACACAGCGCAACCCGCGGATCAGAATAAGTTAGATGTCGCGTTTCTCAGCTGACGGTCGGGGCTGAAAGCCGACAGACTCTGATTCTGATCTGTCGGCGGGTCCGTGCTTTGTGTTCACGCCCTTTATGCGCGGATTCTAAAGCTGTTAGTTTGATGTCTCTCCAAACAATATTGACCGAACCAGCAGCAAAAGAAGATCCAAACTACGCTTCACATAAACATCGTCATGTATTCACTCTGACTTTTACTGTTTTGCTTCGACCACGATGCACAGCTCTCTCTCTCTCTCTCTCTGTACTTCAAGAACAGTTTCGAATCGTGGATCGAATCGATTCAGGACATTGTGAATCGGAATTGAATCGATTCTAGAAATGGTAAATGGTAAATGGACTGGTTCTTATATAGCGCTTTTCTACTCTGTCCGAGCACTCAAAGCGCTTTATACAGCTAATCAGTGACAATACCCAGCCCTAAGTGGCAGTACTGATTGGTGAGTGACGATTAATTGCGCACCAATTCCTCTGCAATCCTCTTATCATTTATAGCAGCGACAGGTAATAAACCAGTCCTCATCACAGAACAGTGCTCTTTAATGAATGCAGCACATAACCTTACATCGTATAGGTAACAGGGAGACACATCGAGTTATCAGTTAGCCATCTTAACTATATTCTAACTCTACAATTTCCCGACTGCACTTTACTCTTGTTTCATGACACCACCCTCTAGTGGTGCAATATGGTATAGTCAGACAGGACACAACATCACTCACTAGCTTACTCTTCAAATGTGGCAAGTGAAATCTCCCGCAGCAAGCTTAAACGTGCTAGAGGTTGATTGCGCAGAGAATAAAAAAAAAAAATCACTGGCATGTGTAAAAACAAATGGATTTACGCAGGTATTTTAGTTCTGCTGAGCCAAAAAAGACAGGTCAGGATGAAGAAGGGACAGGCAAAGAAAGGCCTACCACAAAGCGGAAAAGTTACGACAAATCAGACTACGAGGCAAAAAGAAAGCACAGTTTTTTGGTTTCATGGACAAAAGAATTTCTGTGGCTGCAATATGACAAGGTGAATGACATGATGTTCTGCCGGGTGTGTTGGGACCAGTAATTTTAGGAAAGACCCCATCAGAACCCATGAGAAATTTCTGCATCACAAGAAATGCATTGGTGCTCAGTCTGCAGCATCTTTCCCAGAACAAACACCCATTGCAAAAACATACTAAAAATAAACCAAGCACAACAAGAAGTCCTGAAAAAGCTATTTAGAACTGTGTACTATGTGGCAAAGAGTGAACTACCATTGGCAAAATTTAGCAGTCTTTGCAAACTTCAAAAAGCAAATGGCCTAGATCTTGGTTCCACTTACCTCAATGACCATGCTTGCAGAGAGTTTATTGGAGCAGTAGCACAAACTTCAAGAGACCAGAATAAAAAGGAAATTCAAGAAAGCGGGTTCTTATCCATTCTTGCAGATGCCAGTACAGACACTGGTATAATAGAACAGGAGTTGGTTCAAGTCAGGTATGTGAGAGATAATGGTGACATAGCTACATGATAGATACATGATCAAATTTCAGCCAGTCAAGAGTACAAATGCTGCAGGTATTTTAGAGGCTATTGATGAAGCAGTGAACACCATGGGTATCAGAGAAGACACATGGAAAAAGAAAGTAGTGTGTGCAAATGTTGATGGTGCTGCAGTGATGATGGGTGAGAAAACAGGAGTAGCTGGGAGACTGAAACAGAGGATACCCCACATCATAACAATCCACTGTGTGGCACACAAACTAGAGCTAGCTGTGCTGGGTAGCGTGAAAGGCTGTGACTGCCTGGTAAAATTTGAAGTTACACTGAAAACCATCTTAAAGGTGTACTACTATTCCCCAAAGAAGTGAAGAGAGCTGACAGAAATAAGTGAACTGCTAAATGAGAAGCTGCCACATTTCAATGGCCTGAAGAGCACACAGTGGGTTCCAAGCTGGCTGAGATGTCTGAAGGCTGTGGAAAAAAAATTACACTCCCACTGTTGTTCATATGGAGAACATGGCAGAAGGAAGTGATGTCAAAGCCGAGGATGCAGCCAAGGCTAAGGGGATGGTGCAGAAGATGAAGACTGAGAAATTTGTTCACTTCCTGCATTTCATGTTGGACTACAGTACCATCTTATCCAAGTGCTATACTGATTCTCAGCATGAAAACCTTAAAAAAACAACAACAAAAAACCCTAAACATCACACGAACAAATCAGTTAGTTGAGAGCACCACATCACGCTTACTCAGACTGAAAACAAAACCAGGAGAATATCAGAAACCCTTGGACACAAAGTTCACAGCGAACCAGGATGGTAGCATTTGCTACTGTGGAACTCAGCTAACAAAAAGTCAGCAACCTACTAGAAGAGGTGAGGGCGCAGACAGAGACACCTTTGGTGCAGAGATTCAGAAGATTATTGACAACACAGTCAAGTACATGGACAACAGATTTAAAAATCTGCGTGGAAAAAACCTCTCTCTAGTTTCAAGGTTTTTGACCCTTCCACTCTTTCCTACCCCAGAAAAGAGTTGGCGAATTATGGGGATGAAGAGGTGGATTATCTTGTCACACATTTTGCCTGTTTTCTAGATGCAGAACAGAAAGAGAAAATTCCACAAGAGCAGATGGATCTAAAAATGTGGCTTGCAGAACACCGGGGTAGCAAAGTAGATTGCTTGTACAGAGATCTCCTCTCTGAGAATCCAGAACACCTCTCTCATATCTTGTTGCTGGTGAAATTAATGCTGACACTTAGTCCATCAACAGCCATCTGTGAGAGAGGATTTTCTTGCATGAACCGAGTGAAGAAAACACATCATACCTCTCTACACCCTGAAACACTGAAATATCTGTTCAATTAGAATCAGATATTTGAGTTGATTGTAATGTTTATACAGTTGTTGTAATTTGTGTTTTAACAATTTTTTGATTGATGTTTTGTTTCCTTTACAATATTATACAATAAAAATAATCTTTTTTATTCTGGCTACTTAAATTTATTTTGGGCTACCAAAAACTAAAGAGTACCTGCCCGGAGGGCTACCAGGGATTTAGAAATTTTGCGAGCCCTGAAATGCGATGGTTTGGACATTCATTTGCATGTTTCCCTACTGTAGTGGTCTCTGCAAGCATACAGGGCTGTGAGAGGGTACAAAACGACAACTTTGGAATCATATTTGTTTGTCAAAGCTGAACCCAGGGCATACTACGCTAAATTAGCGTTTTTAGCTGACAGCTACAATAAGCATAAAAGTTACTGTATGTTTGTTATTATTTGTTAACATGACGCTTGTTCTTATACATGTAATACATTTATTACTAACCTAAAAGATTATCTGCGCGTCAGTCAAAATGACATATGACTTCTTTTTTTCCTAAAACAACACCGGAACCGGATGTAAGTCCCAAAAAACTGAATTTTGGAACTAAAATTGAATTTTAAAAATGAAACTGAATGGCGAGAAGTGAAACTGAAATTACTTGAGAGCTACATTTTTAAAGGATAAAATACAGTTTCAAAGCAAATGAATTCATTTTCTAAATATAAAATTCAATTTCAATTTAGTGACAATCATTTTCAAACCAATATATTAAATTTCAAATTAGGCTAATTCAAATTTAGTTTTAAAAAGCATTTATTCAAGTTACAATTCAGATTCAATCTGAGCAATTCAAATTCGAATTTAACTTATTCAAATTCAGTTTCTGGTGGCACAAAGTTCTACCCACCACTACTACATGCTCACCCAACTAAGCTAAACTTACGCCCGACCACGTTAATCACCGAAATTGGAGAAAGCATAGAGAGGGGATAGCCTAACATATGAAACAGGAAATGACCGCCGTGTATTCCATTTATTCCAACAAAGTAACTGTATTCTGATTACCACCTATTTAAACGGCAACTGTAACGGAATACAGTTACTCATATTTTGTATGTTAAATATATGTTAGCATGTAACGCCGGTACATGTATTTCATTACTCCCGCTTCACAGGGACTTGAAGCCTGGAGTTCCCCACCCCTGCTCTAAGTATTCACAGCATCACTCCGAGTCAGGCTCAGTGCCTTTGATACCCTCTGCTAGATTTGTTTAGCAGGTAATAAAGCAGAGGCCTAGAAGCTCGTTCAGCACATCTAGCTATCTTTCTGCTACGCCTGCTCACAGGTAGTTTTTTGTAGCTCACCTTGTGCGCATACTTTTTCACGCTCAACAAGCTCGCTGAGCAGCTGCGACAGGTCCTGGTTCAGCTCGGAGATTCCGCGTATCAACGAGCTAAGGTGTGTTTCTACCTGCACGCTGACCGTCTGCCTCTGCCCATCTCTGAGCCTCAGCTCTGTCCGCAGCGACGCCATCTTCCTCGATGACGTCATCGCGGACCATCTACTACCTTCAGGTTCGCTTTATGATTTATTTATCAAAAAATCCTGGTCATGTGTAACTCTGATCTACACACCGGAACTGAGTAATAGATTGCAATAACGGGCTTTAAAGTTTCAGGGGTCAAACTTTGCTGATGAGTCATGTTTGGAATGAAAGCTGCGCTTTAATCAGTTGTAGGAGGACATTCGTTGAAACACGTGAACGCGACACAGCGCTTAGCTTATTTTTTATTTTATTTATCAGGTAATTATTATAAACTTTATTAATATTCAGACTCAGTGGAACTGACCTGTTTACTAATTTTATTTGTGTTTTTGTTCCGGTGACGTCTCACCTCAATGTCCCGCCAAATACGAGCTGAAGAAGTGAACCGGAAGTTGTCATTGGTTAATGGTAGCTAGCAGCTCGATGACACACATCAGAACATCGGACTTGATTATTTATTACTGGTGCGTCATCGACTAGTTCACAGTCAAGCGGAGCAATCGGACCCTAGATCGGTGAGTGTTTTAGTTCTCAGAGCGAGCAGCCTTAGCATTAAGCACGCTGCCCGTTCGTATTTACCCAGGATGCTGGCTGATGCTAACTGACGCTAACGGTTAACATGCTTATTGATTGTCCCCGGTAACAGCTCCTTGTTGCGGCTCTGAACTTGTGCGTGTTTGTTGAGCTTGACGTCACAGCTGTTTGTTTTTTGTTTGGTTGTTTACACTTCGATGGCAGGAACCACTGCTCAGGCTCAGCTAAAAATCTGAGTTCGTTGAACCTGACTATAGCTGTATCCCAATCCAGCGACCGTACGCTTCGTAGTACGCGCACTTCGCTGACTACGTACTAGTGGTGCGCGGATCGACATTGAAATATCGATTCTTCCGATCCCAGTAATTTATGTTCTAGAATCGATTCTCATATTAAAATATCGATATTTTAGTGCTTTGGGGTAAATTTGTAGTTTTTCATTAGCAGGAACACAGTGGTAAGAAACTATATCATTCGGATCGTCTAAATTGGAATAAACTACTTCCTCTTACGCCTTTCATAGTCATATGCGAAATACGGCTGTATAAATGTGTCGCAGCCCCTGGCCAGTGTTTCCAACTCCTCAGTAAGGAAAATCGCTATTGGCTATGCTAAAAGTCTCTAGAAGTCGCTAAACGACGTCATCGCGTAATTTGCATAATTGGTCATGCTAATATCATTGTAACCCACGTTGTAGGAGAAAAAAGAAGAGACATAAATTGAGTAAAAAAAAAACCGTCCTAAATGCATTTAGAATTTATTTCGAACTACAAATTATTATTATTATTTTTTAGCGATTTTTTTTTTTAATGTCACAATTCCAACCTTATTCCTTTATCTGCGCTTGGACCGGCAAAATTGACCCGAAATAGGCACTCTGGTGGAGTTACTGTGTGTGTGTTTAAGTAGTTTTAAACCTTGTGATCCACAAAACAACATAACAGTAAAAGAAGAACTGATTGCGTTACAGTCAGTGCGGGAGCAGAGGCTTCACTCATACGCGATTCATTTGCAGTTTGGACGCATAGGTGGGAACATCTCCTGCCCTGATAGCAGCTGGAGGAGGACTGTTTTCTGCCCGTGAGTGCTTTGGCACGGGCGAGTTGCCCACAGCAGCACCCGCTGTTTGTTGAGAAGAGCGATACGCGCTTTCACGTCAAAAAGTTATCATAAATAAGTCTCCAATAACACCAGAAAAAGTCACCTGATTTGTCGCTAGTCGCTTTTTAGAAAAAAATTTGCTAAGGGGCTCTGAAAACTCAAACTAAATATAGTGACAAAGTCACTAAGTTGGCAACACTGCACCTGGCGTGCGCACTTACAACAATGGCTGAGCGTAAACAAAGTCATGTGTGGACATATTTACCTCCACAAACAGCCAAGACGTGGTTTGCGATACATGTGGCAAGACAGTGAGGTGTTGTGGCAACACCACTAACCCTGGTCAAACACCTCAGAGTAAATCATATCACAGAATATGATGAGTTTATGTTGAGGCGAACTGAAGAGGAGGAGAGGGACAGGTGCTGCTAGGGCGAGACAGACGTCTCTCACGGAGTCCTTTAGTGCTGCAGGCAACATGCTCAAATAGCACACAACTTCAGGTTTTTTTTTATTTCTATATGATTATTCTGCATCATTAAGCAATAAGAACAAGTAGTCTGATGTCCTGTAATCATTGTGAAGCTATATTATTATTTTATTATTACAATTACATAATACAATTCTATATTGTATTATGAAATACAATGAAACATTAAGTTTTTGTACGGAGTATCGGTATCGGATCAGTATCATCGATACCAGCCTGGATTTTACTTGGTATCGGATCAGAAAGGAAATCAGTGGTATCGCACATCACTACCGAACAGAGGCAGCAATATAACATAGCTAACATTAACAGTGCAGTGAATCCTGCTTGTGCCGTGACATTCAGGCCTGCAAACCAAGCAGCATTTACTGACTTTCAGCTTGTTGTGTTTGTGGATATATTACTGACTTTAATTATGCATAAAATCATCACATTCTCTGTAAGATTAAGGTCGACTATAAGACTGGCTTGCTGTTCTAATCAATCATCGATATAGCAGGACGGAGGGTGATAAAGAGAAACCTCATCGGTTAAAAGACCGCCTATGAGCAAATGATTAATTCAGACAAAAATCTCCAGGCAGACAGTGAAATTGTATTCTGTTTACATTTGTAAATTACTTGACTTGATTTGGTCTCTGAGGTGAGTGTCTGCATACCTATGATGTCAACTCTGTATGTGGCCAATGTTGTTGCTGCATTTCTGCTTGTGCAGTTGTAGTTTTTATTGGATATAAACTATTCTAGGATTTGCTACTGTCACAGCTCCATCTGATCAGGAACAGGTAATCACTGTTGTTGTGTCAGCAACTGTATATTGATCTGTGTCTAGCCAGTAATTCTTACTGCTCTGCCCCTCACCATGGTGACCTATTTGTGTACCTGAGCAGAGGAGGATGTGTGAGGAACAGACGGTGTCTCTGGTTGATGTTCTGGAGGAAGACGAGGAGCTAGAGGAAGAAGCTTCAGCTGTGCTGGCAGGAAGTGACTCTGACCACTGCTCCTATCCTCAGGTGAGTAAAACGTCTGGCAAAACATCCCCACTAAGGTTGGGCATATGTAAAAATTTTCCAGCCGACAATCTTCAGTGCAAATAGGTGATATATTTGCGGAGACTTTTTGCTGGGTGGTGCAATATAATCATTCACGGTAGGGCTGCCACAAATGATTATTTTGATAATCGACTAGTCACTGATTATTTTCGCTATTAGTCGACTAATCAGATCATGCATCCATTGGACGTAAAATGTACATCTTGTTGCACCAACATGCATCTGTTCTTATATAAATATAATTAGCTTACAGCTTGAAGTGTGTAAGGTATGTGCTAACCAAAAATAATGACAAGATAGTAGTTTATCAAACTTTTAATGATATTTGTAGATTGCCTTGGTGGAGTTTAATAAACTCAGCCTTCTGCTCCTTGCTATCTAAAATATAACTGGACACTGTAGTAAATTCTCTACCATCTCACATTTCTGTTTAATCAGTTTTCTGTTTGACGTTTATTCAGCTGTGTGAAAACTATAACTTTAATCTTAGCCAAATGAACAAATAGGAACAAATAAAGCACTGAAAAAAGCTAAACAATAACATTTTAAAGTTATCTGAGTGACTTGTATATCGTGTTTAGCCTGAGTAGCAAAAGACCGTGGGGGTTTGAAAACAATGTGCCGGGAGTTTGCTGTTCTCGCCGGCTCTAGTGAGCCTTGAATCTCCTGACTAACTATCGAGCTGGTGGGTAACAGATGTCTCCGAAAATGTCGGAGCACTTTTGCAAATAAGTGATGTCCTGATAAATCAACCAGATATTTTAAGTTTACACACCAAAATTCTCACCTGAAAATAACTTAAAAGTTTATTTTGTGAGCCAGAAAGACTAATATTAAAACTAAGTGGCTGGGCCGCGCTATGGATTCTGGAATAGATTGGGCCACGAAGGACACACCCAACCCATCCTTCAAATCTAGCGAAAGGGGGGCCTCATTTGGAGGAGTCTTTGAATTTGGACAGCCTTCGTCGCGTCGCTGTAATGTAATCGGCCTATAGAGATTGAAAATGTGACATCATTCAGGGGTAAAACCGCAAAGGATTCTGGGAACTCGTGGCAAGAGGTACTAGCGCACGCAGGCTTTCAATTGAAATCAGTTACATAGCGATAAAAAGAAACACAAAAAATGGCAAGAAGCTGTTGTATTATTAACTGCAATAGCCGGTCGCATGACAGCCACGGGAAGCCGACGGGTAAAGAGATGGGTTGTTATCGGATTACGTCGTTGAAGAGAAATTGTTCAAGTCATGTTTCCGAAGTAACAAAGATGGCCTGGATTGCAGCCATTCGAAGACCAAATACAACGTCCCAGAACACTCCAGCTCACAGGTTAGTCTGCTCCAAGCATTTCCACAAAGGTCAGTCTTCTGTTGTAGTTAATACGTCATTTTTCATAATATAATTGGTGATATAGGTTACAAGCAAGTCTGTCGCTGAACAGAAATTGTCGCACTATGCTCCTTTGTTTATTGTGCATAAATAGTGAATTGTCCTGACAGAATATTGCGTTTTGCTTCTGTTATTACCATGGTACATTGACAAAAATATATACTTTTATTTACAGGATAAAACAGTTGATTTGTACCACTAATTGCCCAGTACGATTACAGCATACAATATTATTGTCACTGCTACATTTCTGTAACGTATACCAGAAATTATTTCCACTACTAATTAATTACCGTTGGGCTCAAAGGTCCTATTAATAAACTGTTAACAAATGTGTATTTATGAAGACGATTTGTGAGACTGGTAAACTTATGATACGTACGATGGTCTTTCGTTCTACACGGTGCATTTCAAGGTCCTGTACCCATCCTTCGGTAAACTGTACCTGGGCTTGTTGCAGTGACCTGAAGTTACTAAAAACTTCATGAGTGTATGCACTCACTCCAAGAACTGTATAATTATAAATATGAGCGTGGTGAAAGTTGGGCAGCACGCCAGCGTCTTTTGTCCCTCTGTGTGCTCATAAGGGTCTAACCCTTTCACTCCTTTGATTTTTTCCTCGTATCTTTTCTTTGACTTTTCATCAAGTCTGTCTTTGTACGGACCGGCATTGTTCTCCTTCGTTTTGTACATACCTTTTTGGGGGCCAAAGAAAAAGCAAGAATGTATTGGAACGGGAGAATGAACGTTTTGCGGTGCTGCAAATGCTTGCATTTGATGCGGTACTTGGATTGTTTTGCCACGAGTTCCCGGCATGCAATGCGCAAAAGTCACGTGGTCTGTCAATCTCTATAAGTGCCACCTCCGAAGGATGTGGCCCCTGAATTTGGACACAAATACCGGAGTTTGGACATACGATACCGAAGACTGCTGCTTCTTCTTCTTCTTTGGCGTTTAATGGCAGCTGGCATCCTTGTAGATGGACTGCTGCCATCTTCTGTCCGTTATTACACTCTTAAATCCTACTACTTATTCCTGCGTCTTTTAGGATATTACCAAGCTTCAAACGACGCCTCGACTATTAAATAACCTGTAAACATGGTTATAGTTTCTCCTTGTTTCCCTCCCCATCACTGTGGGTTTTTTTTTTTTTTTTTAAATGTAAATAAAGTGTTTGGGGCTTCTTTCTGAACATAGGCTACTTGCCTTTCTTTCTTTCTGTTATGAGTTTCAGTAAATGAATTGCTGCATTTGGGCGCAGCTGGAAGAGGGTGCTGTTAAAAACAGCCATTACTTTTCAGTTAACTGCTTCTCTTAGCTTCAACCAATATTATTAGCAAACTTACTCATGGGCAAATAAATAAATAAATCTCTCTTTTAAAAATGATCGATGATAGGGTCAGTCTATCATCTACTGCTGATTATGGGTTTGAGGGTAAAGGTTTGATGCATTCTCAATCATCCAGGTAAGTAAATCTCCAAAAGTTGATTCTGTTCATCTGGACGCTACGTCCTGATATTTACAGGCCCTGTCTCGTAACTCAGAGAGTAGTGATTAGTGGACACGTAGTGTTGCTGTTCATTGATCAAGGTTACAAAGTGTGATCAGACTGATGATCAGGTGTTACCTTGGAAACAGGAAACACAAACTAGGGCTGCTCGATTATGGCAAAAATGATAATCACGATTATTTTCACTGAAATTGAGATCTCGATTATTTGACGATATTTATTTAACAATAACAATGTATTGAATAATGACTTTAAATATTGTTAAAAAATAATATAAAATAGTGTGCAAATACTGATAACAGTGCAAATGTTTGCAATATAAAAAATAAATGAAAAATGTAAACATCTATGTTTAGTGAACTTTGCAGTGTTGCTCTGTGGTGCAGCTACGACACCGTAGCAAAGTTTACACACTATGTCTACTTGATCCACGTCTGACTTCGCGAACCCATAATGTTTCCACACCACTGAAGTTTTTTTTTACCTCTCTTTTCAACCAACGGCAGTCACTCTCCTCTCCAAATAACTTCTGCTTAGCTTTCCGAGCTTCCCTCGGGTCCTCTTAATTGTTGTGACACGTGTTCGAAATGCAGAGAGGTGCGCTCGATTTGCCACATGGAGCAGTGCGAGAGTAAAGCACGAGGGAGGGGCTAATAATCGGCTCAGTCATTTTTAATGATCGTTGAAAGCCCAGATCGTAATCGAGATTAAAATTCGATTAATTGAGCAGCCCTAACACAAACACTGTTTTTTTTTTTTTTTGTGTGTGTGTGTGTGTGTGTGTGTGTCTCTCTCTCTCTCTCTCTCTCTCTCAGGGCTATGTGAAGCGGCAAGCTCTGTATGCCTGTAACACCTGCACGCCAAAGGGCAGCGAGGCGGCCGGCATCTGTTTGGCGTGCTCCTACAAATGTCACGAAGGTCATGACCTCTTTGAACTGTACACTAAGAGGTGATCAATGCTTTTATTGATAAGTTAGTCACAGACCAGAAACTACTGGTCAGTTTCTGCAGTTATCAGTACACACGGTGACGTGGTCAATACAACTGTCTCTTATTCTGGTGCAGGAACTTCCGCTGTGACTGTGGAAACGGGAAGTTCTCGGAGCTGCAGTGTAAACTCCATCCGGTGAGTCTTTGTTGACCTGAGTCACTAGCAGGAGGTACCTCAGAGCACAGACATTTGTGTTTACCTGACAGATCACCATGATAACTGATGCTGATCACTTGGTTGGGAGCGTGTCTGATTCTGTGTGTGTGTGTGTGTGTTCCAGGACAAAGATGAGGTAAACAGTCTGAATAAATACAGTCAGAATTTCTTTGGAGTTTACTGCACCTGCGGCCGACCGTACCCAGACCCAGAGGATCAGGTAACCTCTCTCACCTGAGAAATCAGACCACTACTGACCCTCATACACAGATCTATAACCCAGTATGAGCATGTTTCAGTGACCTAAGGCTTTTGCACACCAAACGCAAATCCATGTGAATATTTCGCTTGTTGAAAATATTGTTTGGACTCGTACTTTTTATTTTTTACCCCCCCTTTTTTTTTTTTACCCCCTTTTTTTTACGTAAATAAATGGGTCTGACCAATCGGACCATTTGGAAACCACTGCTATTATAGCTGGATCAAACTAGAAGTGTTGCTGTCTGCTCCTGAAATTCAGATAAACCATGCTTCATGTCCACTTCATTTCTTTCATAGTCCATTCTTTTAAAGGGAGAACTTTTCCAAAAAACGCAACACCTTAAGTGTGTACATGTGTCACGTGAGAAATTCAAATCCAAAAAATAATTTTTGTCATTTTTTTTTTCTCAGCGCAGTCGGTTTTAAAGGCCTTTTTGAGTCATTTAGAAATAAAGACTGTTAATGACATAAAGAAGAAGGAAGTGCCTCGGTGGAGAATGAGAGAATAATGTCTGGTGATAAACTTCACCCTGATGATGTCCTTCTTCACAAAACCTTAACCCATCCTCAGAGAGTAAAACAAATCAATACTTTACTGATCTGGGCCTGTTCCAGGAAGCAGGTTCAGCAAACTCTGAGTTTAAAAATACATTCCGAGTTTCATTTTCAGAACTTGATCAGAGTCAATTAACAACTGGCTATGCCGACTCTTGAGTTACGCATGTGTGTGAGTAGAAACAGCCATCATCAATGAATCCCTCAAATGATTCACTATGGTAAAGGATAAATAGAGAGCAGAGCTGCAATTTCAATCCAGCAGACAAAGGAATGTGAACATGTGTCAGTGCTGACTCATATTTATTTATAAAAACAGGATGGGGGAAAAAAGGGTCATTTTAATCAGTTTGGGCAACTCTGTCATCATATCAGTGGAACAAAGTTTGTTTATAAAATATATAATTTTATTATAATGTCCTTGTTCATTAATTTGACCTTAACATTTTGAGGTTTTATTAGATGAGCGTGAATCCTAACTTTACATCTGGTTTTAAATCAAATAATTAAACTGTAATGTGACAGATCACTGATGTACCTGTGAGATTAGTTACCCATGGCAATAGACTACAGAGTGGATCTGCCCTCAAGTCTGTTTATGCCCATTTCATTATTTCAGTAATTCCAACAATAATAGTAACGCTAATAAAGAGTTACATTATTTCTGCCATTATT
Organism: Neolamprologus multifasciatus; assembly: GCF_963576455.1. Classification (NCBI taxonomy): domain Eukaryota; kingdom Metazoa; phylum Chordata; class Actinopteri; order Cichliformes; family Cichlidae; genus Neolamprologus; species Neolamprologus multifasciatus. The sequence continues at coordinate 27,464,219 of NC_140453.1, forward strand.
AGATAAAAATGCTTTAAAAATTCTTCAAACGCAAATGAAACTGACTAAAGAGAGGTTGTTCAGGTGCTCCTGGGCTAATCAGATTTTTCAGTCGACATTCTGGAGAATGTCGACTGAAAAATCTGATTAGCCCAAGTGCCTATATTGATCCGTAGAACAGTCCCATTTAGACATGAGTCCACGGTTAGTGATCAGAATGGTCGATTTGTTCTGGTGACGGGCCATATTCATGCAACCCATGTTACTTTATTGAATTTATATGGTCCTAATTTTGATAGCCCAGCTTTCTTTCGACAAATATTTTATTTATTACCTAGTCTCGCTGATACTCATGTAATTTTAGGAGGCGATTTTAATTCTGTACTTGATAAACACTTGGATAGATCTACTCAAACCTCCCAGTTGTTTAACGCTTCGACTGTTCTGAATAATATGTTGAGTTCTACTAACCTAGTTGATGTTTGGAGACTGTGTAACCCTACTGGTAGAGATTACTCTTATTTTTCACAAGTGCACAAATCGTACTCCAGAATAGATTATTTTTTGCTTGATTCTAAATTGATGTCTAACGTTGTATGCTCAACTTATCACATCTTGATCTCGGATCACTCTCCAACCTCTTTAGTCCTGGACTTCTGTGGTACGAAACAACAGGGTAACTGGCGTTTTCACCCGTCACTCCTGTCTGTGACATCCTTTTGCCAATTTATGACAACGAAAATATCAGAATTCTTGGAAACTAATGATAATCAAGACGTTTCTGATTCGATTTTATGGGAAACCTTTAAACTGGTAATGCAAGGAGAAATTATTTCTTTTGAATCTTCGTTAAAAAAAAGAACACCGGAAACGCCTGTTAGAAATAGAAACTGAATTAACACAGTTAGAACAGGACCACAAGGCCTCCTCTTGTCCCTCTTTGTTTCAAGACATCATTAAAAGGAAGTCTGAGTATAACACAATTTTATCTAGTCAAGTAACAGATCAGCTATTTAGGATCAGACAGAAGCATTTTGAGTTTGGAGATAAGCCCCATAGGCTTCTTTCTCAGCAGCTGAGAGGCCTACAGGCCAGTAGGGCTATACACAATTAAGTTAAGATCAGGCGAAATTTTAATCAGCCCTAAAGCTATTAATGAGCAATTTAGAGAATATTATGAAGATTATGTCGAAATCTTGGGGCAATATTTCTGATTGGTTAGGGAAGCTGGATCTCCCGAAAATGAATGACGCTGCACGAGAGGCTTTAAACTCGGATATTACTATTGAAGAAGTTTCGAAAGCTATTAAGTCATTCCCCCATGGAAAGTCCCCAGGCTCAGATGGGTTTGGCATTGAATTGTATAAAAAATACTCTGAAAAGGTGGCCCCGCTTTTATTAAGAATGTTTAAGCATTCTTTCCATACTCAAGCATTTCCCCGTACGCTATATAAAGCTAATATTTCTTTGTTATTGAAAGAAGGAAAGGATGAAACAGAATGTTCCTCTTATCGACCTATTGCTTTGTTGAATTTGGATATGAAAATTTTCACTAAAATTTCGTCACTCAAAATAAGCGTCACACTCGCGGAAGCCGGTGTACCCGCCGAAACGCCGTGCATTTACTGAGACTTTCAGCCCCAGATAGGCCAATTATGGATCTTTGGATCCACATTATGTCAGCAGCTCCACCGCGAACCATGTTAAAAGCAAATACTGCTCACGCCTCACAGATGACAGCTTACAGTCCTGCGTAAAGATGAAAGTGACTTCACTGTGCGGTTCAGGAGCAGAAGTTCCATTGTAAACATATCACGGCAGACCCGACGATGTTTCCATGAACATGCTTTTCAGCATCTCTTTATTGACCACTTTTCACACACGGTTGCTGTACACATACAGCCGGCTGTAGCTTTTCAGCTCACAGCCCGACAACGCAACAGCAAAGAGAGCACAGACTTTAAGGCGGCGAGGCGTGATTGCGGGTGCCGCTCAGGTGCGTCCGACTCCCATGCAGCGGCACTGCAGACTAGGGGTGGGTTTTGGTAATCGATATATCGATTAAAATCGATTCTGGCTTGGATAACGTGATATCCATTCATTAAAATCCTGAATCCATTTTTTTATATAAATTTATTTTGCCCGAAATGCCAGAATCTCAGGTGAAACCTCACAAAATTTCGACAACCACCAAACAGCTAAAACAGTGGGGGCGGGCCCCACACTTTGGGAAGGTCTGGGTTATACAATTAATTGGCAGAAGAGTGAGTTTGTGGCTTTAACTGCAAACTTGGATGTTGATTTTTTTTGAAAATTTTGCCTTTTAAAATTACAGACAGATTGAAATACTTGGGTGTTATTTTGCCTAAGGATCCTAAATTGATCTTTAAGTTGAATTATCTTGAACAAGTTGAAAATGAAGGGCTCTTCCTATTTCCATGGTAGGTCGCATTAATGTAATCAAAATGGTTTCCCTTCCTAAATTTCTATATTTGTTTTTAAACTTACCTGTTTTTTTGAATAAGCAATTTTTTAAAGTGATCGACTCAGTAGTATTACCATTTGTTTGGAAAACTGACAGGATATCAAAAGTTTATCTCTGTAAGTCTAAACTTAAGGGTGGATTTGGTCTGCCACTGTTTCAGTTTTATTATTGGGCTGCAAATGCTAGAACTCTTGCTAGGCAGGAAGGGTACAAAAAGGTCATGTCTGCCAATACCCCACCCCTGGGTGGTCACAGAGAGTGGTGGGGTTGAGAATAGTTTCCTCCCTGCTCTTCATTTTTCATTTTTCGTCCTCTAATCCGCAAACCAAGGGCAATAATTTTATAGTTTCGAACTGCGTTAAAATCTTTAGTCAGATCAAAAAAGGTTGTGCTCTACCAGACACTTCGATCCATACTCCAATATATTGTAATCATACATTTCCACCCTCATGTTTAGATGCCTCTTTTGAGGTCTGGACACAGAAAGGTATTGTTACTCTCAAAGACTTGTTTGCATCATTAACTCAGTTGCAGAACAAGTTCTCTCTCCCTGCGTCACATTTTTTTCATTACTTACAGATAAGAAATTATGTTCGTCAGAGTATCCTTAATTTTCCATCTCTTCCGGAAGAGGGGTCAATTTTTACACTCCTTCTGAGTTCCCTGGATTCTAAAAAGTTGGTTTCTGGTTTTGTGAAAGCTTTTTCAGAGTATTTAAATTTTAAGTCTGACTTTTTGAAGATGGCATGGCAGGAGGAGCTTAGTTTGCAAATTGGAGATGAGGTGTGGGAGAGGAGTCTGTGTAGGATCCATTCTTGCTCTATAAATGCAAGGCATCAGTTAATTCAATTCAAAGTGCTTCACAGACTTCATTATTCAAAAACTAAACTTCACAGGATTTTTCCTCCTATTAGTCCGACATGTGATCGTTGTAAACTTGGAGAAGGCTCACTCTCACTCATTTATTTTGGACCCCAAATTGCATAACTATTGGTTGGACATTTTTAAATGTTTTGCTGATATCTATAATTGCACATTAGAGCTGGACCCAATAACTGCATTGTTTGGATCTTCCTCTTCCCTTTTACACCTCAGCTCTGCTGCACAAACTACAGTTTTGTTCGGAATGGTAATTGCTAAGAAAATTATCTTGACTCTCTGGAAGTCGGATATTGTGCCTCAATTCAAAATGTGGCTGACAGAACTGACTGCTCTACTGCATATGGAGAGAATTAGGTACACATTAGCAGACAAACTTAGTAATTTCTTTAATGTGTGGAAGCCATTTTTAGATCATGTATTAAAACAAAGTCCTGTTTGATCGATCGGCAATAATTCAGCCTACCACCTTAGCATTTTATTTCTGTTTATTGCCAGTGTTGAAGTAGTATTTTTGTCGTTGCAGTGTAATCTTTTGCCTTATTTGTGTTTTTGCCCTTGCTATTGTGTTGTCTGTTGTTGTTGTTGTTGTTGTTTTTTTGTGTGTGTGTCTTTTGTGTCTTTTTTTTCCCCCTTATATCAAAAATTCTCAATAAACATACTTTAAAAAAAACCTCTTCAAATTCCAATTGCTTACACTAGGAACATTAAAGCCGAACATTGATCTCATATCAATCTTTACTGATAGATGACACATTTTCATCTTAAAGGCAAACATATTAGAAATGTTTTAACTTTTACGTATTTTGGATATTTCAGGGTAGTATTCAGCAATATGGCTCATAAATGCAAAATAGGATGAATCCAGGTGGGATGAGCTGGGAAATGACCGGAGCCAGTCTGGGACTGAATCTAAAATGTGATCCGTTTGATACGTTCAGATTGATGTGTGTCTGGGTTGACCCGCTCAGCCTGATTTAGAAGACAACACACCCTCACTAATGCTGTCTGATATTAAATGACTGAACCGCAATCAGTGAACACATTTCAACGTAAAGCGTAATCAGATTACAATCAGACTCTCTGCAGTCTACATTTAAAATGTTACTTAAAACACATTTGGTTTAGTTTCAGAGTCTTAAAATCATTTCAGCCTCAACTTCACTCAAATATTCATGTTATCTGCAAGATCCAAATGTGACACATTTTTTCCATCAGTATGATTGATTATAATAAGACAAACAATTGGTCATTGATCAGTGTGTAACATACCATAAATATTTACATTGCAAAGGAACTGGCATTCTGACAGCATTACTATCCACAAAGTCAAGGTGGAGGCTATAGATTTTATTCTGAGCTGATAATAAATCTGTTAATGTTCATCTTTAGTACACAAATGTGGTTACAGATTTTGCAAGAACGTGAACGAAAAACGTGAAGTTAACGTAAGTTAACTTCTTTTTGCACTTTGACAGCTTTTACTATATGTAAGGAAATGAGTCATAGTGTCAGTCAGCTGGTTTTAGGTGCAGCAAGAAGGGAGGAGTTGGAACTCAGAGTTTGTTGAAGAAAACCTGCTAGCGAGTGGGTTTAGTTCACTGTTATCACGGTAACTGACTCAGAGTTAACGTCGATGCTTTGTCTGGAACAAAAAATCAGTTTCTCTTATCTTGGGATTAACAAACTCGGATATGTTAGCTAAACCTGCTTCTCGGAATAGTTCCCTGCGCTGGCAGGTATGCTTGTAAATAACTCAACTACTTCTGTTAATGTCTCACCTGATGGTTTTAGCTCCTTCTCCTGTGCTGGTTTCACTTTACTTAAGCTGTTTGTGTCTGCAGGTGGAGGATGAGATGATTCAGTGTGTGGTGTGTGAGGACTGGCTGCACGGCCGGGTGAGTCATCAGTTTACCTGTTCCTGCACTTGTCTGGTGTGCCTCTCCTGACTCTTCTCCAAAAGTTGATTCTGTTCATCTAGATGTAGCGTTTTGTGTGAGAAACGTTTTGTCACTCATCCAAGTGACTTCTTCAGTTTCAGCTGACTGCAGTTTTCCCCAATCTTATAAACAGTACATTTGCATAATAACTGAAACCAGCCCACTGAAGGAACAATGGGCTGGGAGGTCAGTTCCTTAATCTTAATTATGCAAATTCTCATGACCATTGATCAACAGCTGACCAAAACCCACTGATCAAAGACCACTGATCAATGGCCATGAGTACCATTCACAGAGAGCTGGGGAATGGCTGTGTAAACAACCACGGCAGACCCGGGTGCAAATTCATGCTTTGCAGCATACTTTATTGACTCTCACGGTTGCTGTTCACAATGTTCACAGAGCTGCAGCTCTCCCGCTGCCCGCTCAACATTATCACCACAACAACCACCACAGGACCCAGTACGATATTTAATTTGGCGGGGCGTGATTGCGGATGCCGTACAGGTGCGCCCGCCTCCTCTGCACGGCACCGCAGGCCACGCCCCGCCACAGGCTGCAATCACAGCATTGTAAGATGGCGAAAGATGTACCCTTAGGCCCCCTCCTCGATTCAGAGATGGTCTTTCCCTTTTCACGTAAATGGCCTCCTTGACTCCGCACTCAAGCCAGCGTTCCTCCCTGTCCAAGATGTGTACATCCTCATCCTTGAAAGAGTGTCCACTGGCCTGTAGGTGTAAATAGACTGCAGAGTCCTGGCCTGACGAGGTAGCTGTTGTGCCATCCGCTTCGCCAGAGGTTGTTTGGTTTCCCTGATGTATAAATCCTGGCAATCCTCCTGGCACTTAACAGCGTACACTATGTTACTCTGTTTGTGTCGAGGGACCCGATCCTTGGGGTGGACCAATTATGGAGGCAGATGAAACCATGGTCTCGTACAACGTTACATCTCTCTTCACTTGCATCCCAGTCACGGAAGCATTGGAGGTAGTCCATAAGAGATTACAGGATGACACCAACCTCAGCAACAGGACCACTCTCAGCATCGACCAAGTGTGTTTGCTTTTGGAACTGTGTCTTCATTCCACCTACTTCACATACAACGGTCAATTCTACAGGCAGAAACATGGGTGTGCCTTGGGCTCTCCAGTTTCACCCATCGTGGCCAATTTGTACATGGAAGAAGTGGAAAAGAGGGCTTTGCTATCCTACCCTGGAACACCACCAAGCCATTGGTTCAGATATGTGGATGACACCTGGGTGAAAATCAAATCTCAGGACGTACCACAATTCACGGATCACATCAACTCGGTGGACCGACACCAAAATTCACCAGGGAGGATATGAAAAGTGGCAGGTTAGCCTTCTTAGACTGTGAGATTTCCATCAGTAATATGGGACATCTAAAAGCTGACGTGTACTGTAAAGCTACACATACGGATCAGTATTTAAGGTTTGACTCTCATCATCCACTGGAGCACAAACTGGGTGTCATTAGGACGCTACAACACAGAGCGAACACCATCCCCACTGACACAGCGGCCAGGGAGGCAGAAGAACAGCACATCAAGAAGGCCCTGAGTAAATGTGGTTATCCCAGCTGGACTTTTGTCAAAGCTGGAAAGGCACCTAAAGAAAGCTCCAGCCGATCCAGGAGAGAAGGACAACTGCTGCCCAAGCGAAAACCTGTAGTGATCCCATATGTGTCACAGTTGAGACGCATTTTTTCTAAACACCGGGTCTCTGTGGCCTTTAAACCCCAAAACAAAAATTGGTCCACCCCAAGGATCAGGTCCCCCCGACACAAACAGAGTAAGGAACTGACCTCCCAGCCCATTGTTCTTTCAGTGGGCTGGTTTCAGTCATTATGCAAATGCATTGTTTATAAGATTGGGGAAAACTGCAGTCAGCTGAGACTGAAGAAGTCACTTGGATGAGTGACAAAACGTTTCTCACACAAAACGCTACGTCCAGATGAACAGAATCAACTTTTGGAGATTTACTTTCCTGGATGATTGAGAATGCATCAAGATCTCCTGACTCTTGTACCTGTATATTGTTGCAGCACCTGGGCTGTGTGGTTCCAGACTGTGTGGAGCTTCAGGAGATGATCTGCGAGTCCTGTATGAAAACGCACTCGTTTCTCTGGACCTACGCTTCGCACCTAGCAGGTAAAGTGTCCTGTTATCTTACAGTACTAACCTGGCACAAACATACTGTTATATACATGTTGTGCACTTCCTGTGTGTCTATGTTTGTGTGTGTGATGCACTTCCTGTTTTAGTACCGGGGGGAGCAGCGGAGGTGAAGGAGGAAACGGCAAAAGAGCCCACCATTCCCATCAAAGAAGAAGAGGTGAGGGGGTCACAGCAGTTTGCATCACACTCACTGATCAGGGTTGATTAATCAATAATCCAAAATCTGGCAGGTTGATGATGCCATTGAGCCCAGTTGCAAGCGGAGCCATGAGGAAGTGGAGCCGAGATGCAGACTGAAGGAGCTGCAGGTAATTGGTCAGAAAAGAGTCCAATCAGGAGCTGTGTTCTGGCCTTCACCGTGGCGTTCCAAACTCTGCTCCTGCAGAATGTGCCAGGTACTGTGTCTGTGTTTAGTGTGTCTGAGCATGCTCTGATTGATATATAATGAGATTTTACTGAAGAGATCTTTTTTTTTTTTTTTTACTCGCCTGGCGGACCGACCTGTGTTCTTAGCTGCGCCTGCTTGAAGCTGGTCTGTCCTTCCTGTTGGACGAGTCAGACACAGTCCTCGCCTACGAAAACAAAGGAAAGAACAGTGAGCAGAGACGACAGGAAGACGACCCTCTGATGTCAGCGCTCGACAACCTGAACCACGTGCAGCAGCTCGAGATCATCCATGGTACTGATACTTCTACTACTAATACTACACACGCGAAGTTGTAATAATTTCTAAGGTCATGGTAAAAAAAGAAGTGTGAGAAACTGAGTCCAGTCATTCACGACCAATAAGTTTGAGTGATGATTTGCTGTGTGACTTTCTTATTCTCTCACATCACTGAGGAGAAAGTTTGGTCCACGCTTGTTTACAGTATTACTTCAGTTCATTTAGTTTTGCAGCATTCATTTATGCACAGCTCTCTAAATGTCCCACCACAGTCTCAGTCAGGCAGCACCTTGATACATTTCTTTTTCGGTCGTTCTGTTGGAGCTTTGCTGCTGTGCTTGGCGGGACAATTGTGCCGGTGTGTGTGGCTCGCCATCTGCCCCTGTCAGCTCTGCTTGTGGGTTTTCTTTTCTTTCTTCTTCTTTTTTTTTTTTTGCCGGTCCTGTTCGGCACTGTAGCAATCGCAATTAATGCCTGAAGGCCAAGAAAAATGACAAACTTTCATTTTTGGAAAAATTTTCCAAGTAGATCATTATTGGTCCACTTGATTCATCTTTGTTATTGTTTTTTATTTATTTATTTTTTGTTTAACTTTTAAGTTATTACAAATGGAACAGACTTGACTGGAGGATAGGAAAGGGAAAGACGTAGACAAGAGAAGTTAATGAAAAACAGGGTAAAGAAAAACAGAGGGAAAGGGGGAGTGAGAAAAGACATTAAAAAGTCCACTGAATCACCTACTGGAAGAAAGAAAAACAAGCAGAAGGAGAACAACACAGTAGGGAGACCACAGCAACAACCTAGATAAGTATAAGTAAAAGTAAATAATAAATATTGAATGTTCTTGAGCAGGACACAAGCCTGACAATGCATGGTATGCTTTGAGGCAGCAGCCAAGGAAGATATAGTGTGTGTCTGTGCACGCCTGTGAGCACGAGAATGCTTGTATTCAAAAGGTTTCTCCATGTAACTATCTGATGAAGCAAGCACAGAGGAGATCCGGGCCCCAGACATCTAGAGGCTCCCCAGAGCACGAGAGCCCAAGGAGGACCACAAGCAGCCGCGCCATATCTCTACAAAGAACTGAGGAAAGCCCCAGATGGGGGTTCACCCAGCACCCACGGTACAGAAGCTACAGAGGACTGCGGTGATGTGCCTGCAGGCTCTGCCAGCAGCCAGCTGCGGCAGAGCAGTCTGAGCCCCGGACCCAGAGGTCCGAGGGCACCCAAATCTCCGGAAGGGGCTCGACCGAGCCATGGGTGCCAGGCCTCTGCCAAGCAACCACCACAAGTGAGTCAGTGCATACCTGAGTCCCCAGCCCCGAACATCGAGAAACACCAATGCACCGATGGCTGAGGGCATCAGCCACCGGCAGGGAGTGTAGCGGGAGAAGATAGGCCCTCCACACCTGGAAGGGCCTGAGATGTTCCCAGAGAGGTGAAGTCTAACGGTGTGTTCACACCGAACGCGATAGACGCGAGCGAAAACGCCCCAAACGCCCCTAATTTGACACGTGCACATTCGCACCTCAACGCATGTCCAAGAAAAATCCATCGCGCCTCAAAAATGCATATTTTGACGCGCGTGAGCCGGAAATGTGGGAGGAATGTGGGAGGAAGTTGTGCCAGACCGGTATCTTTGCTAGATGGCAGCTGTCGAGCTAGCGTTTGAAGAGAGAGTCTCCCTTCTCTATTTACTGTGGAGAGCAGAGCAGCGGCGTTAAGGACATCCTCGCCGTACCTGGGTTCATCAGGTCCTCCAGACGCGTGAGCAGTTTAGTGAGTTTCACCACTTGCTCCAGGAGCTGCGCCTGGATGACGGCCGATTTCAACGATATCGCCGTCTTTCCCTCACCCAGTTTGAGGACCTGCTGTCCCGCGTTGGTCCAAGCATCGCCCACCTAGACACTAACTACAGGCGCTCAATCCCACCTGCAGAGCGCCTGTCCATCTGCCTGAGGTTAGTAAAAGTGTTTAATACGGTAGTCCTTTATTGATACCTGTGCTAATATATGCTAAACTATCCGTTTATACACTGCTAACATGGATGTGCTATGCTATCAATGAATGCTGTCGGTGTTTACTGAAAGCAAACTGTGGTATGGAGACGACTGTTTATAATATTTTTAGTGATACTCGAAAGGTCTCATCAAGTCCCGATTTAATTCAATTTATGCTGTTATCAGTGTTTGCAATGATAGCATGGCTGTGGTGTCATATCAGTGTATGCTCTCGGTGTTTGCTGATATCAAACTGGTATGAGGACCACTGTGGGTTAATCTTTGTTGTGATACTCACTCCTTTTTTTTATTTATTTAGACCTGGTTTAATTCTGGTATAGTTGAATATTTGTATATAATCCCCGCAGCTGTCAGACTCTATAACAGGGGTCACCAACCTTTCTTAAGACTGAGAGTTAGATAAAACTGTGAACCGTTTGGTTCATCTTTAGTTATATGGCTCTATCTAGCATATTCTATCTTGATAGAATTATCAATTATCAATTAATCTTATCATAGATTAATTTTTCAAAAATTTTAACAATGATATAAGCAAGGAAAGGGCTACATGTCAACATACAACTCTTTATTTCTATTAATGTCTTACTTCATTCCTACCTGATTGACATGTTTAGGAATTATGAGTGATTGGCTCACTGTAGGGGTAAAAGTTGCTACCAATCAAATTATGATATGTTAAAGTTAAAACAAAACACAACTGACTGTTTAATATTATATCTAATATATATTATGTAATTATCCTTATAATTACAAAATGTTTTATGTAAGATTTATGTTTTGTAATTTAAATCTGACATCACAAAAGGCATTTGAATAATGTATTTTGTAACTGCAGTACACATAATACTAATTTTGAACAATTTTGTCCAGGTTCCTTGTCACCGGGGACTCCTTCAGGACCATCGCGTTCAGTTTCAGAGTCGGTGTGTCCACGGTGTGCCAGATCACCCCCCAGGTAGCGACCGCCATCTGGGACTGTCTAGTGGACGACTTGTGCCTTCACCTGGAGACTGGCGGTCCATCACAGAGGGATTCCAGGAGCGCTGGAACTTCCCTCTCTGCTGTGGAGCTCTGGATGGGAAGCATGTCCAGACAAAGGCACCCCATATATCATATAGGAGACACACACATTGATATACGCTAAATATTTATTCCATTTCTTTTTTTGTGGTGCCCAAATTTATGCACCTGCTTGATTTTGTTTAAACAATTATTGCACACTTTTTGTAATTCCAGTAAACTTCTTTTCACTTCTCAAGTATCACTGTGTGTGTCTCCTGTATGATATATTTAACTGACATTTTTTATTGTAACAACCAACGATTTATACAGGAAAATAATGGCTATTAACAATGTTGCCCAAACCTCTGCATCCCACTGTATTAGTATATTTTGTCATTAGTATAATATGAAATAAATTCTACATGTGTCAAGTCGTGTGCCAACATTTGCTGTGTAGTAGAACTGAGACATTAGTCATTATAAAAAATTATTTGAAATAATATTAAAATTCTCAAACAGAAAAACATTAAACATAAATATATAAAATATAAATATTTACAGAGAGACAGGAATAAAAAGGACCCAGCTGCTCTCCAGAGCAGGAACAAGGCTGAGAAGGAAATGCTCCGTTGGAGATTGGTGTGGCCTCTTCAGGCACACCTGGATGGCCAGCTCCACCGCCGATGGACTGTCCCGGGACCCGTCCCTCAACTCGAGCGGTAGACGCGAAACGCGCGTATGCACAAAATACACAAAAACTCATGCGCGTGGTTTTTTTCGTGAGTCAAACGCACCAGACGCGCTACACTGATGCGCGTTTCACGTGTTTTGGCGTTTTGGCAACGCAAATCTGCTTCCGAATTTTCGCGGGACCCGCAGTCGCATGTCATCGCGCTTTTCCATTGACTTTACATGTAAACCTGACGCTCTGTTCGCGTCTATCGCGTTCGGTGTGAACACACCGTAAGACCCGACCTTCACCGAGAGGTGAAGTCTAAGACACAGACAAACAGGCACACACAGACACAAACATGCATTCCTGCCCTCATGCACACATATACCAATGCTCAACACTCGCCCACCATTGAGACAAACAGAAATTAACTTTGTACACACACTCCCCAAACATACTCTATACCCTCAGTTCCAGGTGCCATCACACCCAGAGGGGCAATCTACCCCTAGACCCAGGAGATGTTGCCCTTTGCCCTGGGAAGGAGGCAACAGACTGCTTAAAGTGTATATATTAGGGCTGTCAGTCGATGAAAATATTTAGTCGCGATTAATCGCATACTTATCAACTCAAGATTCATCCCAAAATAATCACGGATTTTTAAAAGAATTGTTCTAAAGGAACTTAGAATACTTAGATACTTTTCATGTTTCTAATACCCTTAACAGTATGGGAGTGAACAAATATACTTGCTTTATGCAAATATGTTTATTTTTATTGCAACAATTCAAAACAATCAAAAGTCCAAAATATTCTTTAGAAAAACCTCAAATGTACTGAATGCTCAAAAATATGCTGAAAGGAAACTTAAGCATACACTCCCACACAATGTAACTGTTTAATTTACCATTAGACAGTTAAGGCTCACAAAACATATTTCCATCTAGGTGGGATCAAAACAGGGAGACACAGTACACATTAAAAATAAAAATACAATAAATAAAATGCATATGTAACTGTGGGGAGTGTAATACATAAGCCTATAAAATGCAGTTAGGCTATACCTTAATACTTACAGTGTCTTTGACTAAAACAGTTTGGCTGTACCTGTTGCTCTCCAGTTGCATTTAGCAGAAGCTGAACAACGCAAGCTTCTTCCTTTTTCAGTTTTCCTAACAAAACATGAACATGGAAACACCACAAAGGAGAAAGGGAAGAAAGAACTAAAAACATACAGTGCATGGGTTGTCCCTATTACTTTTGTTTCTTTGCCCTTAACCAGTTGCTCAAACAGACAAGCATTTTGACATTTTCACATGACAGGACAGCTCGCTTCTTTTAAACAACATGCCCAGAAAGTGTGACCCACCTGACCCCAACGCAGGAAACTACACCCACCCATAACCCCTCACATGGTATGGATGTGGCAGGTATTGCCAAGTACTTGCATGCAAGGTATGCCATCTCACTGTGTGCCCCTTCATGCATGGGCCACCATTTCTGGGGACAGTCCTCTATGTCAACAGTTGGCTCTGCCCTGTATCACTCCACACATTTCTCAATACAGGCCTCTTCTTCATCAGATGAAGACTCTGAGGCAAGCATGAGAGCTGATCTTTTCTTAGATGGCTCATATGTTACTGGTTGTTCAAGCTGCGCAGGCCTCTGCCTCTCACTCAGCAACGCACTGATCAAGCGCCACACCTCAGCCCTGTCAGGTCTGCTCAGACACTTAAGATCCTTAAACCTAGGATCCAGTGCTGCCCTGAGCCACATGATGTTAGCTTTTTCCTTGCGCTTCTCCATTTCTGCTTTGAAGGTCCCCTTGAACTTAACCATGTAAGCTGGATCCTCCTCAGAGACCTCCATCACTCGCAACTGGTGACACAAAGCTGGCAACACCACTGAGCAGGGAACAAACTTCTCCCCTCCCTCCATAGAGAAATACACTTCATTAAGAATTTGTTACATTCACTCACATAAGGTTAAAATATTTTACACACACACACACACACACAAACGTTCCTATGTCAAAAGTGGTAAGAGGAAATATTAATAAATTACCTGCAGTGTTCCAGCAGTCTCCAGCTTCTTCAGTTGTTGTTGATGGCATTGTGACATTGGTTGCATGTAGTGCCAGTGCATCTCTTCAGTGGTTCTTGATCTCTTAGAACACACTTGATCATTTCCAGGGTTCTGTTCCGTCTTGTTAACTTACAGTCACTTACACTTACTGTGTAAGTGAGTCTTTCTTATGAAAATTTGCAATTTGCTGTTGTTCGATTCCCCACTGTCTAGCCACCGGCATAAAGTGCTTAGCGCACGTGTCAGCAAAGTGCTTCTCCTCCGTTTTCATAACAGTCACAGCATTCGACTGAAGTTCCCACTCTGGTGAAAAATAATGCACTGTTACCCCTATGTTTACTTAGAGAAATCCAATAGTCTCTGGTGAGTGCAACTGTGTTGGTCAGCCCCAAAGCCTCCACGACTTTGGCTTACACAACTTGTATGAAGATGAGAATCTTTGTCCATCTTACAGTGGTGGCTCTTGAAGGCAATTCATACGTGCAGTTGTTGGATGCTATGCTATGTGGAGGATGCTCATCCTCCACAATGTTAATCGACCTGCAAGCTGTAGCCACCCATTTTGCTATGGCTGTTGAAAGTTTGTTGGTTGTAGAACTGTCCAGACGTCTCCTTTGAAAGCTATCCAGCGTGGTCTGCCTTTGGTGAGGGAGGAGGGCTCTCTGCGTTAGCTGTGTGCTTGGCTAGCAAGTGGTATTTGAGACTGGACGTAGTATGTCCAGGGAACGGGGGTGCCTAACTCAGTTCAGCCACCACTGTTCCTTGGAAACCAATTAAGGCCAGGGTGCCTGGGCCCATCCAGACCGGGGCCCCCACGGTAGTAGCACCGTCAACCGCAACAGAGCCCATGGCGGCCCACCTGACCCCAACGCAGGAAACTACACCCACCCCATCATATAATCATCTTCCAGACTACATAAGACAATAGACACCCAGGTTGAGTTCATTCTGCACCTCTTCTAGAGCTCTCCCTCCATCTTCAGAGGGAACTCCTAGAGAGCAGAGACCTCGTGCAAGGATTTAACAACCTCCCCGCCAGCTGAAGTGGCCCCCAGTTCCCTCAATGTACCAGGGCTGGCACGTACCCACCCACAACCCCAGCGACACCAACCAGAACCCAAGCCCCCGAGGCCTAGCCCGGAAGCGGAGCACCCCAGAACCCTAAGCCTGCCCTGGACCGCGGCAGCCAAGCTACCGGTCCAGTAACCCTCTTCTGCCAGACCCTCCCCCAGCTCTGCTGCATGTAGCCACCAGGAAAACACTACCCAAGAGCCACCAGAGCCCCAACAAGGTCATGACCACAGCCCCTGGGTTGAGCCCTCCAGGAAAAACGTCCCTAGGGAGTCCCCAGATGCCCCAAGCACGCACCTACTCCTACATCAACCACAATTACAGAGGCGGGACAAAACCATGACTGGGATTTCTAATCACATGAAAGATTTTTAAGCATACCTGAGAGCAGAACTTTCGGTCTAAGCCGACTGATAAATCTGCTTTCCACTTTGCAGAAGGGATATTGATTGATCTATGTTGTGTATTCTACGGAGCTTGTAAAGAAAAGTGTCAACTTTTGGATTACTTAGAACCTTCACAGATATATTTTGTGTATTTTAGACAGTAATTTGGGGGGTTTAAGATTAAGAAATTGTACCACACTTGATTGTGTTTGTAATTCAACTTGATTAGGTTTAAATTTATTTTTATTATAGATTTAATTTGTTGATATTCTAAAAATGTTTCCTATACTATACAACTAGTTTGTTCCTTCTGATATATGTTCCAAGTATTTTATTCCTTTACAACCCCAATCTGGGAAGTTAATCATATTATTGTTGTTCAGTCGTATGTCAGGGTTGTTCCAGATCGGTGTACAATCTGCATGGGATTAATGAACAGTCATTTTTAGAAACTCCCAGCATGTTGTCAGAGAGGAGCTTATGTTGAGGCTTTTAAAGCATACATGTTGTTTGACGTTTGAGCTGATAAATGGTAGGTCCGAAATCTATATATTATTGTGTAGTTCCTGGTCTAAATCTAGCCAGGGCTCATCTAAGAGGGTATGGTTTAACCACCCTGAGATGAATTGTAGCCCGTTGGCAAGAATAGTGTTGAAAATTAGGCAGATCTAGTCCTCCTTTGTCTTTGGTCCTTTGTAGCGTTTTTAAGCTGATACGCGCGGGTTTATCTTTCCAAAGGAATTTAGAAATATACAAATCCAGATATGCTCAAGGAACATCAGTGTCAGATCGCACCATCCGTCGTTGTTTGAGCCAAAGTGGGCTACATGGGAGACAACAAGGGAGGACACCATTGTTGAAAACAAATCAAAAAAAAAAACCAGACTGGAATTTGCTAAACTACATGTTGACAAGCCACAAAGTATCTGGGAGTATGTTCTATGAACAGATGAGACAAAAAGTGAACTTTTTGCCAAGGCACATCAGCTTGAAACATATCATAAAAAGAACACTGTCCCAACTGTGAAACATGGGGGAGGCTTTGTTATGTTCTGGGGCTGCTTTGCTGCATCTGGCACAGGGTGTCTTGAATAGGGATGGGTATCGTTTAGGTTTTATCCGATACCGGTGCCAAACCGGTACTTTTGAAACGGTGCCGGTGCTTAAACGGTGCTCAAACCAGTGCTTAAAGAATGGAGAACACAAAATTGGTCCAAAAACCTCTCATGTTTAGCTGTTTTTTTTGTAAAAAGATAACAATGTTAGACTTTTCTGCAGCTATGGGGCATATATGGTATCACTCTTGGCTGGAAGCAGTGCTTAAACAATGGAAAAAACTTTGTCCAAAAACCTCTCATGTTTAGCTGTTTTCCACTTTTTCTTTGGTCATTTTAGCCTTTTTGGCCAGGGTGAAGGGAGTATCTGCCATCAAACAAGAAGACAGCCGCATGTAACTATGACAGTGTTTGCTAGTTCACCTTACATGCATTAATGTAATAACGTGGTTAGCCTACTCAACGTAAATTACACATGAACAACATGAAGCTACTCACGCAGAGAAGAACGGCTGCTGCTGCCATCATCATTTCTGCTACACTAGCAGGGCTCCGGGTCCGATAACAGGCACCACACCCGCAGTAGATGTGCACGGTGTGAGGTCTAGCAGCAAGCTATCAAATACGGCGCATTTCTCGGCTTTAAAAAAAAAAGCGCTATGCGTCGCCAGGTGTTTCATCGGATTCGAGGTGTTACCTCCTTTGACAGTGTCACAGTATCAGCTTAAAGCACTTGTTGCAGGCTGCTGAGTTTGCATATTTTGCTGTGAAGTACAGCCAGACTTCTGACTGCTTCGCCTTGGGCATTTTTAATCTGTAGCTCTGCTCTAAAAGAACGTACGTACCTGGCCCCGCCTACTATCCTCGGAAACGTAAAATGATTGGCTAGAATCTAAAGTGTATCACAGCTCAGGAAAAAAAAGCACCGAAATAAAGCACCGAAATGTGCGCTGCTTTTCGGTCTGGTTACTACCGTTTATGTCAGAACCGGTGCCATCATGGCACCGGACACCGGTACCCATCCCTAGTCTTGAAACTCTGGCCAGTGTCAGAAAGCTTGGTCTCAGTCACAGGTCATGGGTCTTACAACAGGACAATGACCCAAAACACACAGCTAAAAACACCCAAGAATGGCTAAGAGGAAAACACTAGACTATTTTAAAGTGGCCTTCACTGAGCCCTGACCTCAATCATATTGAGTATCTTCGGAAGGAGCTGAAATATATAGTCTGGGAAAGGCGCCCTTTAAACAGGAAACAACTGGGGCAGTTTGCTCATGAGGAGTGGGCCAAAATACCTGCTGAGAGGTGCAGAATTCTCATTGACAGTTACAGGAATTGTTTGATTGCAGTGATTGCCTCAAAAGGTTGTGCAACAAAATATTAAGTGCTGGGTACCATCATTTTTGTCTAGGCCTGTTTCTTGCATTTATTTATAAAAAATAATTCCGCTGAAGCATGGTTGAAAATCATTGTCTGACTTTCATTGGTTAAGATTTGTAGAATTTTTATTTATTATTACTTTTGTCAGATTAAAGTTATTTCTGTGACCATTATGAGTTTTTCTTTGATTGACCGAAGGGTACCAACAATTTTGTCCACGTCTGTATATGCAGATGATACGCAGATTTATATGCTTCTAAAAGAGAAAAATGATACTCCTGTAGATGAGGAAGTCTTGAGGAAGTGAAAGCTTGGTTGGCTCTTAGTGTTTTAAATTTTCATGAATATAAGACAGAGGTTCTGTCTTTTGGGCTGGGTGTCACTACTGGGTCCTTTCCTGTGGACATGGGCCCACTAGCACAGTGCGGAAAGCCCACTGTCACCAATTTGGGTTTTAAAATGAACAGTGATTTTAGGTTTAACAGTCAAGTGAGAGCAGTAGTGAAATCCAGCTTTTTACAGCTGAGAAATATAGATTTGTTCGCAGCAAATAGTTATCAGATATTTTGAAACAAACAAAAAAAAGACACTTTTTATCCATGACAAGAACTCCATAAGAGCACATGAACTGTACAACAGAAAATGCAAATGCTATTTATGGTCTCCTCACAACAATGATAAGAAAAATAAACTGGGCCAATATGGCATGTTAATACAGGGATACACATGTTAATATGATCTCTGGTCTCCCACTCAGAGACACAGGTCTCCGAGTGTCCAGCATTCAGACAGCTACCCGGGGACACTCTTCGTGTGAGAGAAAATCTCCTCACACAGATATGTAGAGCCAAATACTGTCAATAAGGCCTCTGCAATGTTCTGAAGACACTTAAACTTGTCAGGAAGTGACAGCTCCTGAAGCATTTGAAGTGTTGGAATGTGGAAATTTCAACATCGCTTGAAAAAACTGCCAGCTAGCAACCTCCCTCTCACCGTTTTTTTTTTTTTTTTTTTTTTTTTTTTTTTTTTTTTTTTTTTTTAGCCAATTACAAGTTGAATCTGGTAGTTGGAGTTGGTAGATAAGATACCGTCATTAAGAAGCGGCACAACTAATGTTTCTATGCAAGCTAATTTGTGATGTGCACTGCTGGCCCAGCCATTTATTTTTTTAATGCACCCTCTCAGATTAACTCACTGCATGTCGTGCCCAGGACTGGACTGGAACAAAAATCGACCTGGGCATTTTGACTAGAGACCGGCCCACCAGGTATTAAAGCTATAAAGCCTTTGAATGAAAGCGAACACTGTTGTGACAGTGATGTTCACTGTCTTGTTGGTATATGTATGATTTCTGTACATTTTACATCAGATAAAAACATTGGTTGTAAGATTCAGATAATTATTTAATAAAAGCTTGACATTTTAACCCTTTAAAGCCGGTCGGAGTGGGCACGCTCCGTTTGGCGTAACTATTTTAAATCCCGGTAGAACTGCAACCACGTAAGCTAGCACAATAATGTTTTTTTGCATATGAAACCGGAGGAGTTGTACTTACATCTTATGCCATCAGCTTGTCCTAGGTCACGGTTTCCTTCCACCTATAGCTTTGCAAAAACAGCATAAAAAGCACTTGCAGCAACGAAAACATAATATTCCAGAAACATGCTTTGCCGATCCGATCAGCTGTTCGTAACACTTCCTACGTTGGAATAGACGTCAGCGCGAACTATCGCATGTCCGCCATTACCTGCCCGAAACCGTAAGTGACGTCATTTTCGCGGAAATGTAGTTTTTTACCTTCAGGGCCTTATAAGCTTGTACTGGTGTTTTTTAAAAGTTATGTTTGACTTTATGACTTTCTGTATTGTTTCTGGGATGCTTAGAAATCAAATTGCACTGCTGGAAATAGTTTATTTTGATGCATATGCTGTTTTTTGTTTTTTTGTTTTTTTTTATAAATTTGCATTATAATATTTATTTTCGTTTTTCCTGCAGTATATAAAAATTGGTGTATTTAAAAAATAAAACTATGAAGACACTCAAAATAAATTTCCTGTGGTGGGAAACTATTTTGTGCAACTTTTTTGTCTTTACAGGTTTGAGGGATAAGCCTCTTAAATTTGTCTAACTAGAAATATATGTTAAAAAACAAAAACGCTTTTCAATGGTTTATTTTTTTTTAGTTTATTGCACTTTTTTGCAATTTATGTAATTACTATCCACTTAATGTATACATATTATTAAAATCTGGGCTATAATGGTTGTATTGATGTATAGCAACTTGAAATGCTCCCAAAAATTGCACTACAGCATGTAAAAATATAATATAAGCTCTGGCGGACTTGGTTCTATGGTAGGTCTTAAAGGGTTAAATGAGAATAAGAAAGAAAAGTATTTCTTTGTGCCCCCTTTCCCTGTTAATGCCCTACCCCTGCACAGTTACCAGCTGTCAGCTACTTAGAAAAGGATCCTGGTGTTATTTGTCTCTCAGAAACAGTTCATAACTTCCGTTCAACTCATTCATGTCACCTAAAAGGTAAACCTATTTCTCCATCACCTGTTCAGTAGTGGTGGTATCGCGCATCACTAGTTTTTTCCCCCTTCAGTACTCTTTTAACGCACACGTGAAATCTTTGCTTTTATGCAGGTGCTCACACTATAACTTAACAATTCTGTAAGTGGACTCTGTAAGAAGAACGTTTGAACCTGCAGAAAGTCTATGATCAGATTAAATAGTCCTGATTATTTTTGTTGCAGGATACAATGACATGAAAACTGAGCTGAAGGACTTCCTGCAGAGATTTGCAGCTGAAGGAAAAGTGAGTCTTTCACCTGATAGGTCGAGTGTCTTGTGACTGTTCTGATAGGTTAACTGATATAATTTAACTATTCTCTGATAGGTTGTGACATCTGATGACATTCGTCAGTTCTTTGAGCAGCAGGGTCGTAAAAGACGCAGAGTTGATGCCGGAGAGTTCTACTGCACCTGATCCCCTCTGACCTCACCTCATCTGCTGATCTTTCATCCCTGATTAAATGGAACCTGTTGTGTGTTTCCCGTTTTAACTTTTCTATAAAATCTGTCTGACATGTCGAACAACCTCTTTGTTTCTCAGTATTGTTTCCTTTTTAAAAATCTAATAAAACAATCTGAACATGGCAACATTTGGAGTTACTTCATGATCAGTCAACTGATTAGTCAATCAATTCTGCCAACTAATCCTCTTATGAATCAGCTGATAGAATGATGGAAAACTGAAAAACAGCTCAGAGACAATAAATACTTAAGAAACAAAGTTTTCAGTTAAAGAAAAAAAAGCTAGATGTGTGAATGTGAAAGAGTAAAGAACCAGAAAATATGAAAAACCATCAAACTACAGAGGCCAGATCAATAACAAAACTATTCAGGTGGGTTTTTAAGCTATCAATAATATTCAGATGTTATTTTTAAAACTTAGTTTATTTTAATGATCTGATTGATGTTATCTAAGATGAGGCTAACCCAGCTGGCGCTGCCATCTCATTGGATGGCCACTTAAACATCCACAAATATTTTGAAAAATGTAGTGTTTTTCTTTATTTTAAAAAGACAAAACTGTGAAAGTAAGCACGATTTTTTTCCCTCACTCTTACTTAACTGAAGCCTTTCATTGAACTACTAAATAAACAAATTGGTACTCTCTGGCCAGGCATGTGGCAGCACTTCTGCTATCATTCTGTTCATATTTAACAAAAATGCTGCCATAAGGGTACACATTAGTTTTTGACTGCTAGTGAAAATGGTTTTCATTACAAATATCTCTAACTGAAAACCACATGCAGGATAATTGGGTTTATCAGCACTATTAACAGTGTAAGAATCACACACCAGTAGAGCTTTGGACTCATCCCATTTGAGCCAACAGATTACATTTTCTCTGATATATTTGTTGTCAGGTGCAGTTGCAGCTACAGTTACTGTTGCTATGATGAGAGGAGCTTTGTAGCCTAGAGAGAATCCAGTGGCCATCATAGATGCTTTAGACAACCCCCCCACCAAAGACATTAGTTGTACGGTAGAGCAGCAACAAAGCTGAGGCAAACATCCAGAAAAACAGAGCTAGGTAGAAAAAATGGATAAAAAAAAAAAAAGGTAGCTGCAGTGCATGCTGGTTTTTTTTTTAAACTTTTGCATCTGAAATGGCCGCTCCAATTATAAACCAAATGTTTGCAATCAGGAGGGACACAGCAATGTTGACTATGGCAACATGACGCACATAAGAGGTTTCAGTCGTTATTTTTCTCCATATGAGTCCTTCAATGATGAGACATATGACCAAGGAAATCATGGACAGGCCAACTCCAATGTAGGTTATAATGTCCAAACAGAGTTTCTTTGGAATGTTTGGTGACATGAGGATGGAGAATGAGGTCAGGTGGTTGCAGGTAACAGTTCTGTTAGAGAATTGTGGATCATTATGGTTGTCATTGTGCAAGATGATTAGATCTTTAGCATGAATGTTCACCTATGTTTTCTACACAGACGCACACTCACGTTTCACTGATCACATCACATGCTCACAGACACATTCACACACATCACATGTTCACTGTTGCAGACACACGACACATGTTCACATGTGTTTTATCTGTCGCATGATTAATGAGATGTTTGTGTAAACACTGAGTTAATAAAAGAACTGCAAGAGGGGGCCAGAGTTGGAGTCGTCTGAGGTTTGGGTGCAGAGCTCACAGCTCTGAGATTCTGACTGGGCTCCCCTTGCGCAACTTAAAACCAATCGATCTCTGTTCATCTGGCTTTGTTCGCGGGACTAAGTCTCTGAGTCAGCGAGGCCTGCAAGCACAGACCTAACATTTATTTGGTCCTTCGGAGCCGGACCCCAACAAATGGCCTTTCATTGAGGAGGGGGTAGGACATACCGAAGTCTGTGGACAGCCAGGACACTAGGATGCCCGAAGAAAGCCCTGGAACGTGAATTTGTGGCCAGGCCGGTGAGATAGCGTGTGAACTGCCCTTGGTTGGATGGCGATTGACGGGATCCCGAGACCCTCCCTGTGAACGAGAAGCAGCACAACAGTAAGTAAACGGAGCGCCTCTATAACCGTGCAAATGATCGTAGGATCCGAGATAGAAACGCGTCACCGTGACTGCGTGTGTTTAAACACGAGTGCTTGTCGCGCAAGTGCATGCGATAGTGGTGTGTGGATCGATATTGAAATATCGATTCTTCCGATCCCAGTAATTTATGTTCTAGAATCGATTCTCATATTAAAATATCAATATTTTAGTACTTTGGGGTAAAATTGTAGTTTTTCATTAACAGGAACACAATGGAAAGAAACTATATCATTCGGATCATCTAAATTGGAAGAAACTACTTCCTCTTATGCCTTTCATAGTCATATGCGAAATATGGCTATATAAATGTGTCGCAGCCCCTGGCCAGTGTTGCCAACTCCTCAGCAAGGAAAATCACTTTTGGCTATCCTAAAAGTCGCTAAATGACGCCATTGCCTAATTTGCATAATTGGTTATGCTAATGTCATTGTAACCCACGTTGTAGGAGAGAAAAAAAGAAGAAACAAAGTGAGTAAAAAAACGTCCTAAATGCATTTAGAATTTATTTAGAACTGCATATTAAATTTCTTTTAGCAATTATTGTTTTTTTTTATGTCACAATTCCAACCTTACTCCTTTATCTGCGCTTGGACCAGCAAAAGTGACTCGAAATAGGCACTCTGGTGGAGTTACTTTGTGTGTGTGTGTGTGTGTTTAAGTAGTTTTAAACCTTGTGATCCACAAAACAACATAACAGTAAAAGAAGAACTGATTGCATTACAGTCAATGCGGGAGCAGAGGCTTCAGTCATACGCGATTCATTTGCAGTTTGGACGCATAGGTGGGAACATCTCCTGCCCTGATAGCAGCTGGGGGGGGGACTATCCTCTGCCCGTGAGCGCTTTGGCACGGGCGAAGTACCCACAGCAGCACCCGCTGCTTGTTGAGAAAAGCGATATGCGCTTTCACGTCAAAAAGTTGTAATAAATCCAATAACACCAGAAAAAGTCACCAGATTTGTCGCTAGTCACTTTTTAGAAAAAAAAATTGCTAAGGGGTTCTGAAAACTCGCTAAATATAGTGACAAAGTCACTAAGTTGGCAACACTGCACCTGGCATGCGCGCTCACAACAATGGCTGAGCCTAAACCGAGTCATGTGTGGATGTATTTTACCTCCACAAACAGCCAAGACGTGGTTTGCGATACATGTGGCAAGACAGTGGCAACACCACTAACCCTCGTCAAACACCTCAGAGTAAATCATATCACAGAATAAGATAAGCTTATGTCGAGGTGAACTGAAGAGGAGAGGCACAGGTGCTGCTAGGGCGAGACAGACGTCTCTCGCAGAGTCCTTTAGTGCTGCAGGCAGGCAACATGCTCAAATAGTGCACAACTCCAGGTTTTTTATTTCTATATGATTATTCTGCATCATTAAGCAATAAGAACAAGTAGTTGGATGTCCTGTAATCATTATGAAACTATATTATTATTACAATTACATAATGCAATTCTATATTGTATTATGAAATACAATGAAACATTACGTTTATGTACAGAGTATCGGTATGGATCAGTATCATCGATACCACCCTGGATTTTACTTGGTATCGGATCGGAAAGAAAATCAGTGGTATCGCACATCACTAGATGTAGCTTTTCTGTTTGTTTTTAGAGTTTTTCTGAACACTGAAAGGTCTAACCTTTAGGTGAATTGTTCTCTGGACATCCAATCACTATTGTTGACATACAGTCACCTGATGTCCAGCCACATCTTATCATCCTCCCTTCTTGTGAATTTTTCACATACACGATTTAAAACAAAGTTTTAAACTTCAAACCTTAAAATCACTTCATTACATTTTCTTCTTGTGGCATTGGGTGTGGTCTGCGACTCCGCTGCAGAGGAGGGGTGGCGCCAGCAGGCTGGCAGACGAACTGGGAGTGACTGTGCGATCATACACTCTCTATTTCAGTAGCCGGCTGGGACCAGAGGACAGACCTGAAGACATGGTGAATGCAACATCACAGAATCCCAAGAGTGATTGCTAATGTAAATAAATGAATGCTGTCCCTGCAACTCTGTCTGTGTGTGCCTTGGGTCTTTTACAAACGTCTTTTCTATGTCATTCTTTAACATGACATATTGTTATTTTCATCAAATATGAACATTCAGTCACATATGAATACACTCCCACTTAGTTTATGCTTTAATTAAATTTATAATTAGCTTATTCGCACATGAATATCCATTTCTTCAAATCTCTTTAATTCATAAAATATTTATTTTTTCATTTTCCTTTTCAGAACTTTGACTGTTTTTGTCAATTAAAATGTGCTTGATACAATTTCTTATACTAAATCACACATTTTTAAAGCCAGACATTCTTTTAGTGCCTCCTTCGTGTCATAGTCACTCTCCACTCCCATTCTTCACAAATGCATGCATGCAAACATTCTCTCCACAGAGATTTTCAGTAAGAGGGCTGTCTCATAGTCATTATTTTATTGTCCTATATGTTATATTGGTTACCAGGCTGGCAGCCTGTCATGGGATTCCTTTTGCCCTATGACAGCTGAGATAGGCTCCAGCCGTCTCAACACTCATGCAGAAGCTGCATTAACAGCAGAGGGAGGACTTTATTTCAAGCCAACATAAAAACAATCATAGGAAAGTGTTTAAACAGGCATTATTAACACATTTACTTGTATATACATATTAGCAACCTCAATCGTTTCTGGCAATGATTGACTCTGCATTGTTCTTCATACATTTTTTGTGCTCACTATTGACTTCATGACTTTAAATATATTATCTGCTCCTGCTGGAATTCAACTTCTGCATGTAGTAATACAACCCTGTGTGGGTGTTTATTACACGGTTTGGAGTGATATTGGGTTGTTTGGGGCGGTGTCAGGGGAGGCTGAGCGACACAGCTACATGTAGTGTCCATCATTCTAATGGTTTAGATGACCTGGATTTTATGGACAGAGTTGGAGTTGCTGACAGGTGAACGCTGAAAAGCAGAGTCAGCGACTAATAATATTGACAACACCAATACAAGGTGTTTGCTGAAAACACTAAACATAACACAAAACAGTGGCATAGGCCTTAGCTGTGTTGGGTCCCATGCTACTAGTGATGGGATTTCCGGCTCTTTTTAGAGAACCGGCTCTTTCGGCTCGACTCACTAAAAAGAGCCGGCTCTTTCGGCTCCGAACCGGCTCTTCAGGTTGTTTTGCTGCTTTAAGTAATTTATTATTAACAATAATATAAAATTATGCACAAAATGATTACTAATGTAAAAAAAAGTGGTTTTATTTATATATGTTTATATATAAATATATGCGGTGGCCCCTAGAGACAAAGCACGTACAAACTCCAAAAAGCACGTACAAATTCCAAAGCACTTACAAACTCCAAAACACATTTCTAGCGTTAACTGAACTTCCAAAACAGAGCTACCTAGATCACTTAAATTACACAATTGAAAGCATATGTCTATTGTTTGTGTATTTATACTGTTAAATTCTCCCAATTCTTTCGATCTTTGGGCTGAAGGAAGGACAATACTCGGTGTATAAATGCTCAGTAAACAATCCTTTATTCCATAAAATTCAACACTTTAAGAACCCAAACCATCCGGATGGGGAGACATGCATGAAGAGGGTCACAGCAAATCTCAAACTCTTATAGCCTCTAGTGGCCTCCACCTAGTCGTAAAAGCCTAAACATTCACATTCTTTCTAACTCCTAGTGAGCCTGACTTATGGCCTTGGCTCCCTATTTTGTCTGCCTTCAACAACGGTGGGGGTGAAGCTCCCGTGGAATGTGCTCTCTGTCTCCTCTACTATCAGAAAAAGCAAGGTCCTGACTCTCCGAAAACAGTATTCCATATAACTCAGCAGTATAATGCATCATAAAACAATATCATTTATTCACAATAAATCAGCAGTCTAATGTAATACAAATCAATTTGACAAATATAATAGTTATCACATTCTTCTAATTCAGGAGAATACTGCAAACTAAAACTACATAATAATTTCACAATCTTTAATTAGGGGTATAACATGGCATAAGATAATATTATAATCCCACAATTCCCCCTTTTGATCTCTTTCATAAAGAGATCACTTACATCTTGCAATCCAATATTACGAGGTCCATCTCCCCTTGCCCTTGAGGCCCTCTGTCCCCCTTTAACGGGTGGACCATATGTGGGATGACCTCTGTGTTTGGGCAGTTCAAATGCAAGGAAAACAATGATTACAACAACATCAGTAGTAGTAGACACTCCCATCGCTCTCCAGTTCTCCCACAGCTTTATTTTGGTGCTCCAGTTTCCCACCCCCATCTTGGTGCCACCTTGTACCCTCAAATGTACTCAGACTAGAACCTCTGTCTAAGGAGCTTTTAACCTTTATTTTATTGCTGCAGCTACCAGTATCTTCCAGTCGGGTGATTCTCTGCTTCTTTCTTCGACCTCAGGGGTTAGACCACCCTTCAGTCGTGGCACAGATCAGGGGATTATTCTGCCCCGATTTTCAAACAACGATCTGTGTATTGGTAAATGGTAAATGGACTTGTTCTTATATAGCGCTTTTCTACTCTGAGCACTCAAAGCGCTTTATACAACTAATTCATTCACCCAATCACACCCATTCACACAAGCACTTTTTTCTGACCTAAGTGCTAAGTAGTCTAACATTCATACACATTCACACTCCGATGGATGCATCGGAGAGCAACGCGGGGTTAGTATCTTGCCCAAGGATATTTGGCATGCAGACTGGAGCAGCCTGGGATCGAACCACTGACCTTCTGGTTTGTGGCTGACCTGCTCTGCCACCTGAGCTACAGCCACCCGTATTCTGGGGTCACAGCCGTGTCCCCCTTTTTACCAAGAGCCTCTCGAACCTCATTGGTCTGGTGTTTCTGGATTTTCGCCAACCCCTTCATGGTTATTGCTGTGTCTATGGGATCCATCCTTTTGAGGTGACTAGCCGGAGCCCAAACGCCATGACACTTGACCCCAGTTGCTGTCTTGGCAGTCTCTACGTCTGTCTCTGCTGCAAGGATCCTCATATCTCCATGACCTCGTCTGGTGTTTGTTCCTTTCTCTGTAAGAGACAGAAAAGAAACACCTCTCTCCCTAGCCTTGATAATCTAATGTTATTGTCCATTAGTCTTCCAGTGATGCAAATTTGGTTTTGAATATCATGTTCAGGACTCTCTGACCCAAGGACTTATTCTAATCATAATCTATGTGTGTGTAAGCATGTTTGCATCCTCTGCACTCAAAGTCAATACCTAAAATATATCAGTCCGGACATCACGCCGAACGAAGCTTATGACCTTCAAAAGACTGAGTGCCAATATGAGCATATTCGCAATGTGTATGAAAATGATTATAACCACTTAGTTTAGTAAAAGAAATCAAAAACAAATTAACCATTTTTATTTCTGACATTTGCCCCCCTTTTTACAAAAATCATGTGTTTCTTTCAGCCTTCCGTCCTACAATTTCCTCTCCAGTGCAATACTCAGCTTCTCATGAACACACATGAACACACACAGGCATTTTATCTTCTAAACGCTATTCAGTTTATTTCAATCATTAATGCTTAAACATGAAAATCATGATTTATACTTCCCACTGGTTCTCTAAAAAAAAGTCTGGGAACTTTTGGGTCATTATAAGCTTAAGTTTTACCATACCTAAATTATTAAACACACAAGTAAAGTCATAAAATGTTCATAAAACTGTTGTTTGATGTTAAAACTCAACTTCCCCCTTTTTGACACACTCCCATGTGTCAATTCACCTGGAGCTAGAAATTAAAAGAAAAGGTTAGTGACATCATATCTCAGAAAGTATCAGACTTTCTCCTTGTGGCGGGGCGTGCCATGCAGAGGAGGCGGACACACCTGCGTGGCAGCTGCAATCACGCCCCGCCGAATTAAATATTGTACTGGGTCCTGTGGTTGGCATTGTTGTTGTGGTTGTTATGTTGAGCTGGCAGGGGGAGAGCTGCAGCTCTGGGTGTGGATGTACAGCAACCGTGAAAGTGTTAATAAAGTATGCTGCAAAGCATGAATGTGCACCAGGGTCTGCCGTGGTCGTTTACACTCCTATCCAGTGTCGTTGCTCTAGCCTTGTCATCCTGTGTTAGGGAATGAAATCAATTTAATTATCATGTTAGATCTGTTAAACTCCTGGCTCCGCCCAGAGCCTGCATCTGCAGAACTACCTAGAAACAAAAGCTGTATTAATATGAACTTCACATATAAAAACGCCGTTTTTTTTGTTTTTCCCTGTTTTTCCCTCACTGACCACAGCAGGGGAATTTATGTCTTGATTCAGCTATGAATCCAGCTCACCTGATTCATCACTGAGCCCAACCGTCACTGGCATCTGATAGTGTGGCACTCAGTGTTGGGACTAACGCGTTATTAAGTAACGCGTTACAGTAACTACGTTATTATTGTGGTAACGAGCACGGTAACTAGTTATTATGCCAAAATCAGGAACGCGTTAGTCGTTACTGGGATTTAGATGCGGTCGTTACTCGTTACTTCGTGTGGTGGCTATCGCGGAGCTTCCACAGATTCAGTAACATTAGCAAGTGGTGGAGGCCAGCAGGTGGATGAGGGAAAGGGGACGCAGAAGGAAAAGAGACCCGAGGCGGCCGCCGGTCCGAGTGTGAACTGAACTTCAGGTAAGAAGTTATGACCTGCAGTCTATCTGGATCAGATATAAACCAAGTTTAGGTGGAGTTTATTTTCGTTATTCTGACTTTTTCCGTACTGCGTACTAGCTAGCATGACGGAGTTTCTATACAGCTGGGTGGGTGCTATGAAGTTAATGATGTTGAACTTTATTTTGTTCATAAGTTATTAGAGTTGCCAACCGTCCCGTCTGGTATTCAGAGAAAATTACGCATTTCTTATTGAGGTGAAAAGCAACAGTTTGTCCCGGACTTCAGCTACATTGAAAAAGACACAAAGCTGGAGTTATTCTGTGTCTTTGCTGCACAGCTGCCTCTTCTTCTTTCATTCTCCCCCTCTCTCTGTTTCTACTTCAATCATGAAAACTGATCAACGGTCTCTTGTTTGTTTATCGCCCACTTTGCGCCAGAAAGAGGAAACCAGCCGATGTCGCGTTAAACAACAGCAGCACGTTTAAGCTTGATCAGCTGTTGTTAGAATTTATTTAATATTAATTTCTAGTATCAGCTGATGTTTGCTGGAGCCACAGCTGTAAAGCTGCTGGTCATGATGTCGGTTTGGATATGTGGTGAGAGGGAAACATGAAGATGAAACCAGGAGATGTCCTTACTGAATCATCAGAGCTGAACAGGTGATGGAGAAACAGGTTTACCTTTTAGGTGACATAAATGAGTTGAAGGGAAGTTATGAACTGTTTCTGAGAGACAGATAACACCAGGATCCTTTTTTAGGTAGCTGACAGCTGGTAACTGTGCAGGGGTGGGTCTAGCAAAGTTTTGCCAGGGGGGCCAGGTAGGGCATTAACAGGGAGAGGGGGGCACAAGGAAATACTTTTCTTTCTTATTCTCATTTAAAATGTCTAGCTTTTAAAAAATAATTATCTGAATCTTACAACAAAGGATTGATAGATTGATGCATATATACCATCAAACAGTGAACATCACTGTCACAACAGCGTTTGTTTTCATTCAAAGGCTTTATGATTTTTCCTATAATGGTGGGCCAGTCTCTAGTCAAAATGCCCGGGCCAATTTTTTGTCCCAGTCCAGCCCTGTATGCAGCTCATCTGCAGCCTGGTGTTACCTACATCTTCCTATTCAGAAGGCAGAATTTCCGAGTTCTGAGTACAATCAAAGCACCACGACTGCAGTTTTTGTGTTGGATGTAAAAGGCGCACATGACGCTGTGACGTAGGCTAGAATCATGGCAGCAGTCAATGACGGTCCAGGCGTGGGATTTCTCTCGTGGAAATATGCACATTATCTTTTCCTTTCTATTGGTAGGTGGCACAGTGCACTTGTGGCAAGTAAGCAAGCTAGAAGACTGGCAAAGTTATGGAAGCAACACATTAACAAGAGAATTCTGAGTAAAGTAAAGTTACTTTCCCTAGTAACTAGTTACTTTGAAAGTAACGAGTAACTTGAAGTAACTGAGTTACTTTTGATAGAAGTAACTAGTAATGTAACTAAGTTACTATTTTAAAGTAACTTACCCAACACTTGGCGGCACTGCATATTCTTCCCTCAATGTCGCTGTTTTCAATCTGTTAATTAGAGTGCTTGAACATGAACTAGACTGCGTCTACAGCAGCTGTAAATATGGCCTATTATCAATCAACTACCAATCGATAACATAATGATTTTTATTTTTTATTTTTTACTTTATGCATGCTTTAGTTAACCACTTACCCAGAGGATCTTCAATCCCAGAAAATTCTCTATTTTGAATGTGACAAGTCTACCGTTCCCCTGTTATTCATAGATATTGTTAAAGTTTTGGCTACTTTCCTCTATAAACCTTAACTGACTTTTTACAGTGGCCTGCTATGGTTAGTAGTAACATATTCCCGTCATGAGTGATATTGAAAGTTTTCTCCACTGTGGTATTTGACATTCCCAACAATATAATGTGATACCCTAATCCAGGGGTCGGCAACCTGCGGCTCTGGAGCCGCATGCGGCTCTTTTGTCCTTATACTGCGGCTCCCGGTGGATTGGGAAAATAAATTAGAAGTATTTAGCTGAAGTGTATTTTATTTGTGTTTAGTTCTTTTTTTAACTTGTAATTCTAAATTGGAAGATTATTGTGATATTGAAATATAAAAATAAAATTATATTCTATTATTTTTTCATCGCTCAAAATAAGCGTCACACTCGCGGAAGCCGGTGTACCCGCCGAAACGCCGTGGATTTATTGAGACTTTCAACCCCAGGTAGGCCAGTTGTGGATCTTCGGATCCACATTATGTCAGCAGCTCCACCATGAACTATGTTAAAACAAACACCGCTCACGCCTCACAGATGACAGCTTACAGTCCTGCGTAAAGATGAAAGCCCCGATTTGCAGATGCTGCGCACAGGTTCGGGACCATAAGTCTTATTGTAAACATATCACGGCAGACCCGACGATGTTTGCATGAACATGCTTTTCAGCATCTTTTCACACACGGTTGCTGTACGCATACAGCCGGCTGTAGCTTTTCAGCTCACAGCCCGACAACACAACAGCATAGAGAGCACATACTTTAAGGTGGCGAGGCGTGATTGCGGTGCCGCTCAGGTGCGTCCGCCTCCCAGCAGCGCTGCAGACCACGCCCCGCCACACACATTAACCAGGTAATATACATATTTAAGCAGAATTTTGCAAATATCTATTTTTCATCTTTTAGCAGCATAGTGCTTTTTTCCAATTACTTTTTAAAAGTCAGGTCAAGGCTCCAAAAGCACAAAGGTGATATAAGGGTGGCGGCTCACAACAGTTTTTGTTTGCTACAGTGGGGCAAAAAAGTATTTAGTCAGCCACCGATTGTGCAAGTTCTCCCACTTAAAATGATGACAGAGGTCAGTAATTTGCACCAGAGGTACACTTCAACTGTGAGAGACAGAATGTGAAAAAAAAATCCATGAATTCACATGGTAGGATTTGTAAAGAATTTATTCGTAAATCAGGGTGGAAAATAAGTATTTGGTCACCTCAAACAAGGAAAATCCCTGGCTCTCACAGACCTGTAACGTCTTCTGTAAGAAGCTTTTCTGTCCCCCACTCGTTACCTGTATGAATGGCACCTGTTTGACCTCATCATCTGTATAAAAGACACCTGTCCACAGCCTCAACCAGTCAGACTCCAAACTCCGCCATGGCCAAGACCAAAGAGCTTTCGAAGGACACCAGGAAAAGAATTGTAGACCTGCACCAGACTGGGAAGAGTGAATCTACAATAGGCAAGCAGCTTGGTGTGAAAAAATCAACTCTGGGAGCAATCATCAGAAAATGGAAGACATACAAGACCACTGATAATCTCCCTCGATCTGGGGCTCCACGCAAGATCTCATCCCGTGGGGTCAAAATGATCATGAGAACGGTGAGCAAAGATCCCAGAACCACACGGGGGGACCTGGTGAATGACCTGCAGAGAGCTGGGACCAAAGTAACAAAGGTCACCATCAGTAACACACTACAACGGCAGGGAATCAAATCCCGCAGTGCCAGACGTGTTCCGCTGCTGAAGCCAGTGCATGTCCAGGCCCGTCTGAAGTTTGCCAGAGAGCACATGGATGATACAGCAGAGGATTGGGAGAATGTCATGTGGTCAGATGAAACCAAAGTAGAACTTTTTGGTATAAACTCAACTCGTCGTGTTTGGAGGAAGAAGAATACTGAGTTGCATCCCAAGAACACCATACCTACTGTGAAGCATGGGGGTGGAAACATCATGCTATGGGGCTGTTTTTCTGCCAAGGGGACAGGACGACTGATCCGTGTTAAGGACAGAATGAATGGGGCCAAGTATCGTGAGATTTTGAGCCAAAACCTCCTTCCATCAGTGAGAACTTTGAAGATGAAACGAGGCTGGGTCTTCCAACATGACAATGATCCAAAACACACCGCCCGGGCAACAAAGGAGTGGCTCCGTAAGAAGCATTTGAAAGTCCTGGAGTGGCCTAGCCAGTCTCCAGACCTCAACCCCATAGAAAATCTGTGGCGGGAGTTGAAAGTCCGTGTTGCTCGGCGACAGCCCCAAAACATCACTGCTCTTGAGAAGATCTGCATGGAGGAATGGGCCAAAATACCAGCTACTGTGTGTGCAAACCTGGTAAAGACCTATAGTAAACGTTTGACCTCTGTTATTGCCAACAAAGGTTATGTTACAAAGTATTGAGTTGTATTTTTGTTATTGACCAAATACTTATTTTCCACCCTGATTTACGAATAAATTCTTTACAAATCCTACCATGTGAATTCATGGATTTTTTTTTCACATTCTGTCTCTCACAGTTGAAGTGTACCTCTGGTGCAAATTACTGACCTCTGTCATCATTTTAAGTGGGGGAACTTGCACAATCGGTGGCTGACTAAATACTTTTTTGCCCCACTGTACATGGATCATTTTAATTCAGCTGGGTGTCTTTCCTTTTGTTATATTTCTTTAAGAGTTAAAAATGTGTTAATTACATAAATAAAATGTAATTTTCTCTGTAGCACCTCATGGATTTCATAAGCAACACACCTTAGTTGCTCTGTGGATTCTTTTAAAAAGCAGTTAAAAACGTTTCTGTTCAAACAAGCCCTTTGTTGATCTACAGTGGGGCAAAAAAGTATTTAGTCAGCCACCGATTGTGCAAGTTCCCCCACTTAAAATGATGACAGAGGTCAGTAATTTGCACCAGAGGTACACTTCAACTGTGAGAGACAGAATGTGAAAAAAAATCCATGAATTCACATGGTAGGATTTGTAAAGAATTTATTCGTAAATCAGGGTGGAAAATAAGTATTTGGTCACCTCAAACAAGGAAAATCCCTGGCTCTCACAGACCTGTAACGTCTTCTGTAAGAAGCTTTTCTGTCCCCAACTCGTTACCTGTATGAATGGCACCTGTTTGACCTCATCATCTGTATAAAAGACACCTGTCCACAGCCTCAACCAGTCAGACTCCAAACTCCGCCATGGCCAAGACCAAAGAGCTTTCGAAGGACACCAGGAAAAGAATTGTAGACCTGCACCAGACTGGGAAGAGTGAATCTACAATAGGCAAGCAGCTTGGTGTGAAAAAATCAACTGTGGGAGCAATCATCAGAAAATGGAAGACATACAAGACCACTGATAATCTCCCTCGATCTGGGGCTCCACGCAAGATCTCATCCCGTGGGGTCAAAATGATCATGAGAACGGTGAGCAAAGATCCCAGAACCACACGGGGGGACCTGGTGAATGACCTGCAGAGAGCTGGGACCAAAGTAACAAAGGTCACCATCAGTAACACACTACAACGGCAGGGAATCAAATCCCGCAGTGCCAGACGTGTTCCGCTGCTGAAGCCAGTGCATGTCCAGGCCCGTCTGAAGTTTGCCAGAGAGCACATGGATGATACAGCAGAGGATTGGGAGAATGTCATGTGGTCAGATGAAACCAAAGTAGAACTTTTTGGTATAAACTCAACTCGTCGTGTTTGGAGGAAGAAGAATACTGAGTTGCATCCCAAGAACACCATACCTACTGTGAAGCATGGGGGTGGAAACATCATGCTATGGGGCTGTTTTTCTGCCAAGGGGACAGGACGACTGATCCGTGTTAAGGACAGAATGAATGGGGCCAAGTATCGTGAGATTTTGAGCCAAAACCTCCTTCCATCAGTGAGAACTTTGAAGATGAAACGAGGCTGGGTCTTCCAACATGACAATGATCCAAAACACACCGCCCGGGCAACAAAGGAGTGGCTCCGTAAGAAGCATTTGAAAGTCCTGGAGTGGCCTAGCCAGTCTCCAGACCTCAACCCCATAGAAAATCTGTGGCGGGAGTTGAAAGTCCGTGTTGCTCGGCGACAGCCCCAAAACATCACTGCTCTTGAGAAGATCTGCATGGAGGAATGGGCCAAAATACCAGCTACTGTGTGTGCAAACCTGGTAAAGACCTATAGTAAACGTTTGACCTCTGTTATTGCCAACAAAGGTTATGTTACAAAGTATTGAGTTGTATTTTTGTTATTGACCAAATACTTATTTTCCACCCTGATTTACGAATAAATTCTTTACAAATCCTACCATGTGAATTCATGGATTTTTTTTTCACATTCTGTCTCTCACAGTTGAAGTGTACCTCTGGTGCAAATTACTGACCTCTGTCAGTAACTTGCACAATCGGTGGCTGACTAAATACTTTTTTGCCCCACTGTATGTATTTTATATTCTTTACATTATTTACATTTGATCTTTTACATTGTGTATAATGCCTATTGATTGTATTGTTTATTTTAATATTTGTGTACAGCGCTTTGTGACTGCCTGTCTGTGAAAAGTGCTTAATAAATAAACTTTACTTACTTACTTTAGTTGTTCACACAAAGCATAAAAGTAAAAAACAATATATATAGTGTCATCTTCATTTTAGATTTCTTTTTTTTTTTTTTTTTTTTTTTTTTTTTTTTTTTTTTTTTTTTTTTTTTTTTTTTTTTTTTTTTTTTTTTTTGCCTGTCCCGTTTGGCTCTTTTGCCATCAGAATTATTGTCTAAAGGCGAAGAAAGATGCCCAACGGTTTTTCTTTACCAAATTGACCATCCCAGCTTTGCCGTAATGGTCCATTTGATTCACCTTTTATTCTTTATTTTATTTTCACTTGCTGAATACGGGACAGATTTGACTGGGGGAAAGAAAAGGGAGAAAGAAAGAGGGAAAGAAAGACAGTTGAGAAGAGGGACGGGGGAGAAGGGCAAAAAACAAAAACCAACAGAATAAGCAGAAGAAAAAAAATAAATAAATAAAAAAATAAATACATATATCGATCACCTGGATCACCTGTTGAGAAAGAAAAAAGAAAACAAGCAGAAGAAAACGAGAGTAATACAATAAACCACATCACAATGATATATGGGAATATGACAGTAACTACTAAATATTAAACATTATTGTGCAGCACGTAAGATCGACAGCACAGTGTGCATTGAGGTAGGAGCCAAAAAGGGTGTAGTTTGTGTGTGTGATCACCCGTGTGTACACCTGTGAGCATGGACGCGCTTGTTTTCTTAAAAGGTTCCCTCATGTAATGATCTGCTAGAGGGTGTGGGGGGCCACTGCCCCGTCCTCCAGGGCATGAAGCAGGTATGGAGGAGATCAAAACTCCAGACATCCAGAGGCCCCCAGAACACAAGAGACCAAGGAAGACCAACAGAGGGGCAGCCGCGCCACTGTCCCAGAAAGAGCCGAGGAGAGTCCCAGATGAGGGGTCACCCAGCAGCCACGGAGCAGAAGCCAGGGGGGGCTGCAGTGACGTGCCCGTGAGCTCCGCCGGCAGCCAGCTGTGCCTGAGTGACCGAGCCCCAGGCCGAGAGGCCGGGGGCACCCCACCTCCGAGGTGGCCCAAGCGAGCCCCAGGCTCCAGGCCCCGATAAGCAGCCGCCAAGGAGTGAGCCGGTGTGTACCCGGACGCCCACCCCCGGACACAAAGAACCACCAACGCACCGATGTCTGAGGGAGTCCGCCCCCGGCAGGGGAAGTGGTGGGGGGAGATAGGCCTCCAAACCTTGGAGGGCCTGAGCTGTCCTCAGAGAGGTGGCATCTGATACCCAACCTGACATATAGACACAGACATACAGGCACACACAGATACAAACATCCATTCCCACCCTCATGCTCTCATATGCACTTACTCCACACTCAACCAACGTGGAGACAGACATAAAGAGACGCTGTACACACAATCACACTCCCCAAGCGTACTCTACGAACCGGGTCTAGGTACCCTTGCCCCTGGAGGGGGGAACTGCACCCAGACCCAGGTTGTGTTACCCTTTTCCCTGCGGTGGGGAGAAGCAGACCGCCCCGACTCCGCAGCAGCAGGGAGGCCCCACATTCCGGACCCATTTGGTCCATTCCGGACCATTTTAGATTTCAAAAAGTATTTGCGGCTCCCAGTGTTTTCTTTTGCGTGGAAACCGGGTCCAAGTGGCTCTTTGGGTGTTAAAGGTTGCTGACCCCTGCCCTAATCAAACACAGCCAACAAAACACAATTTCCGTAATGCAAACATCAATAGCTCAAAATTAGCAACCAAAGGGTTCAGTCTGCAGTTCCACACTGTCATGTGAAGTCTCACACATTCATACCAGATTTTGCTGATAATGGAGTCTGCAAGCTATTCAAGCATCCATCACCAGCAAGATGACGTCATCATTTTAAAAGGAAAACAATTCCTTGTTATTTTGCACTGGATTGACTCGCTGCAATCCTTTTAGACTCAGGACTATCTCCTGTGACCACTGTCCCATATAAGGGAACTTCTCCAAAGCCCATTATAATCATGGAGAAGCACACTTTGCGACTGTTGTCAGTAAGAAAATTTCATAGCACTTTAAATTTAAATCTTTTAGGCCTGGTTTAAAGAGCTGATTGTTAAATCATGAACTCACAAAATATCACCACCGGTGGATCACACCTCTCAGATGTTCTTCTCTCAGTGCACTGTAACGAAAGCAAAAGCAAACATAACCAACAAAATACTAATAAAATAACACATACTAGGGCCTGTTGCAAACATGTCCAAGCATAAAACCATCTCTCTCTCTCTTAGAGAAAGAAAACAATCCAAACCCCACTGATAAAACCAACCTAATGCTATGCAAAACCCAAAAACCAACCAGAAATTCACAGGAAAGTTTTGCTTCCTCCCAGGACAACATTGTGTGGGAATGAGAACCTCAGGTACCGTAACACCTTTGGTTCCTCCTTGAATTAAATCTCAATCACAGAAAATGCAACGCTCCGAAATAAAACTTACACCGTTAGTTCATAATTTTTACTCTGTACCACTGCTCCTCATCAGGCTGTGGGAAGCACAGTAAACAATTCAATCGAGGCCTTGAGCAGCCATACACAGACATCACGCACAGACATTGTTTTCATAACCAGACAATTTTAGACCTTGTTCCCTAAATCTACATATATGCCCTCTGTGTGACATAAAACACATTTAACCAATAAGTAATCAATGGCTTTTTATAAAAAATTCTATATTTGGATGTTTGTGTGCATTTTGCGTATCAGCATGCGCATTTGTTAGCAAAGCATTCTTCATTGCATCAGCATGTGTTTGTGTGCATCACTCTTCATTGCACAAGCGTGTGCATGTGTATTTGTGTGTGGATCACTTCTCAGTGAATCAGCATTTCGATTTAGGTGTGTGTGTCATTTCTCACTCAATCAACGAGTGCACATGTGTTCATGTGTGTATTTCACTTCAAGCTGAATCAGCGTGTGTGTAGACGTGTGTGTGTGTGTGTGTGTGTGTGTATGTGGTCATCACTTTCCTGTTCTGGCGGTTTGGGTAAACCACGGCCTGAAGCGTGCCCTGGGGTACTGCCCTCCTCCTTTTCAGTCCGTTTTCGACCATTGCAGCTGCTGCTCAAAGTTCTGTCCGTCCTGGTTCTGACCCCAATTGGGGCAGTCCTTTCTCCAGTGTCCATGCTCACTGCAGGTGAAACCTGCATCTTCTTCTGTGTTTTGTCCATTCTGAGGTGCCTTTTGACCTCAGTAGCTCCTCCTGTCCCTGGCACGCCCTTTTTGCTGCCCGATCATCTGTGTTGGTCCATCACTGTCCTGCACAGTGTTAATGCAGAGTTATCAAGGTCAGCATTCTTTTGCTCGGCCTCACTTTTCATTCGGGCTTAATGGGCGTCTCGTCACAGCTCTGTCAGCTGAAGCTATCTGGAAATTTCCCCCATGTAGTGAAACGGGCCTTGGGTTTACCGCGCTCCGTCTCCGCTGCATGAGATTGCTTTCCTGCAGCACTGTTGACATTTTCAGGTGGTTGTTGTGGGTCACGT
This sequence comes from Neolamprologus multifasciatus, assembly GCF_963576455.1. NCBI lineage: Eukaryota > Metazoa > Chordata > Actinopteri > Cichliformes > Cichlidae > Neolamprologus > Neolamprologus multifasciatus. Next base: position 27,503,641 of record NC_140453.1, read on the forward strand.
TGAAGATGGTAGAGGGGAGAGCAGGAGTCCAGGTCAGCCTCGGCTTCCAGGGCCAGCAAAGCAGCCTGTAATTAAACATAAAGAGAAAAAACAAAAAACAAAACAAAAACAGACGAACAGGAAAATGATGTTGTTTTGGCTGTGTTATTCAGAGAGGGGAGAAACACCAGGCCAGGCCCTGTGTCAGCCTTCTCTCCCCCTTTTCTTTTGTTTTTTCTCACGATATAATCAACTCATAGCCCACCAAGTTGACAGGATAACACTGGTACATGTTTAAATTCTTAAGATCATGTTTAAACTCACAGAAGAGAATTTTCCTTCCTTCAATAATCACTTGTTATTCAGTCAGCAGAAAACCTCTCACAATTTGACTCTTAACCACTAAATTTGTTGTTTCATCACTGGTTGGTCATACCAGTCTCTTTATTTTCTTTTTCTTTGAAGTTAAGTTGTTGTCCTGCAACCCAGAGAGTTTATTTGTTAGTAATGGATACAGTTCATCCTTTAACAACAGGTATATGTTAAATTTCCCTGCCTTAACCTTGCTGAAAAATCTTCACGTGTTCATGAGTGTAAGCTGCTTTTTCATTGCATGTGTGTGGATTTGTAGGCGGGTTAATTCTAACTTTTTCTCCAACAAGGCGTTTCCTTAAAAGGTGCCTTTCTCTCACATTTCTCTGCTTGTGTGTGTTTTTGTTTCACCTTTTGTTGCGATGCTCCGGACGCTTTCCCAACCTCCACAAGTCCGTTGGCCCAAAATCCAACCCAATTTGGTGTACTCTTAAAGGTTTAGTTTCTCCTCTAATTCTCTCCTCGCTGCTGTCGGTTCCACAGCTGCTGATTCTTGCTGGGTGTGGTTCCCATTTCTATAATTTTGCTCCGGCCGCTGTGCTTGTGGTGGGCGGTTGGTCCAGGTCCGTAGCCACCTGTATTAACACACTAAGAGATTTATTTAATATCATTTTCATCACTGTTAAATAGAGAAGCAGGCAACACGCCCCTCCTTTACAGCGCAAACTGCACGCCAGTCTCACAACACATTCCTCTCTGTGCTTCTCAATAATTCTCCACTCTCTCTTTATTCCCCTTTCTCTACGTCAGATTTAAAACCCAACATATTTCACACCACTACTCACCTCTTACCGTTTTTTCTTCTTCTTTTTTTTTTTTACACCACAGAGTATTGCACCCAATTACGCCCGTCTATCTCTATGTGGCTCCAAATTGCCCTCTTTTCCTCTTTCTTATTTAATTTTACACACTCATCAGGGGACAGGCACAAAGCAATCTACAATTTCAAGCACTGAAACGAGGAATTCAACCTTTTTGACTAATATAGAACTCAACCTTAGATGTCAAAATATCTTCTTGTTCTAGTCCAGAATAAATGTAAACCTGTGGTTATTCTGTAGTTATGCGGGGGTTCTCACGTCCCAAGTCACCACCTCAGCTAACCAGATGCCTGAGACCTGCCTGAGCGTCCACAGACAGGGGGGTTGCCACACCATGAACAAGCTCTTTAGGGGTTCCACTCCCAAGGTTGCTACCCTAGTTACCTCCGGGCCGCGTCCGATCTACCGGTTGGGAAACCACTCCCGGAACTAATCCACGAGGTCCACTAGGCGTCAACCTTTGATCATAAAATATTTTCTTCGCACAAGTGTCCTCCAATTCACACATCAACCGTCACTGTCACCATGTTCATATTTCACATGCTGAAACACACAGAGAGCGCGTCTCACACGCAGAAACACACACAGAAACCTCTGAGCTCTGAAATGCAAGCGCACCACAAGCCAGACTCTATTTCACCTCTATTTCATATGCTGAACTTTGGCCGCATCTTAGAAATTTTCCCCGTTTCTTGCAACAGAAGCCAGTCATACACAAAATTAAATGTGGAATGTAATGTGGGCTGCAACTCTAGTCTCAACGTAGAATGTTTTTAGTTTCTTGCTAGAGCCAGTTCCTATGACACTGGAATTCAGCCTCAACTTATGATGTTAGCATCTCGCGCTGAAAACCAGACACCGACAATTTAATGTGAAAATACGTGTAACTCAGCGAACAGATTAATTTAGAATGTCCAATATGCACATTTGGTATTTATAATACAACAGGCTGTGCTTACCTTTTTATATTTGGACCAGTCCTCTGCTCAAAATTCAATTTGAATGTCTGAAATCAAAACTTTGCTATGTGTTAATGGTGTTGTTTACAAGGAAGAATTGAATGGGAATGCACTTGCAATATATATCCATTAGCATTACATTTTACACTTGAACACAATCCTTGAAGTGTAATATCTACTTAATGATAATTCTATTAGCTAAATGTATATTATTATATACTTTCTATCATTAAGTAGGTAATTTATTTTGAATTAACTCAGAAATATAAAGGATTGAAGTAAAAATGGAGAAAAATATATTTTTTGATATACCAACCTGCAGCAACACCAAAACTTTCACTCACATGTTAAAGTGTCATGAACAGTGTTGGGCAAGTTACTTTGAAAAAGTGATTTATTATAGTTACTGGTTACTTCTTCAAAAAGGTAACTGAGTTAGTAACTGTGTTACAAGATTCTAAAAGTGATTAATTAGTTGAAAAGTAACTATTGTGTTACTTTAGAAAAAAATGTTTAACCCTCTGGGGTCCAGGGTATAATTGGCCATTTTTAACAACTTTTGATGTTTCCTCTACATTTCACCTTTAAAAACTATTTACTTTGCCTTGCTTGGTATCATCCTTTTCAGCACAACCTCATGTGTCTGAATTTACAGTTATGTTTTCATTTTGACATACTGTATTAAGACAATTAATCTAAAATCAGACAAAAAACATAAAAACCAAGTAGAAAAAGTTGTATTTTTTACTGTAACAACCACAAACATGTTTTATGAATCATAACTTTAAATGCAAATATGAATTGTCAATTTTAAAATCATATGCACAAGTTTTGCAAACAACAAAGTTATTTGCATGTATTTACCTTTTACCCCTTTTTAATAACAATTTCAAACTATTTACATAACAATCAGCTGTTCTGCATTAAATAAGATGCCACACAAATTATTTGTGCCACTCCAAATATTTCTGTCCACTATAAAGGAGAACATCACAGGACTGATACCTGCAGGTCTGACAGCAGCAGGTGCATCACTCCTGTTTTCTACCTGGAGACAGCAGTCGCCTCATTGTTCTGACACACAACACAAAACTATCCACAACACTACACACTAGCCACACAAGACAACACATTAACCAAACATGCTAAACATCACAAATCTCTCACATCTCAAAACTCGCTCTCTCTCTTTTTCTGCTGTCTTTCTTTCTTTCTCTTTCTTTCTTTCTCTCTCTCTCTCTCTCTCACCGTGACTCCTAAAACTTCCCCCTGTTCCTAAACAACCAAATGTCATGTTGCCATATCATTTTTGATTGGTCGACATGGTGCATTTTTCCACCAACACAAAAGGCTCGGGATTTTGTGTGTGTGTGTGTGTTTTTTTTTTTTTTGGGGGGGGTTTGTCATAAGCAGAGAGCGCTCACTAGCGTTCTCCTTAAACAGTAAACATGACAAAACTATTGACAAAAAACTTAGCGTATATATTGTTTATTATAACTCTGGTTTAACTTGGCCTATCAACACAATTTAAAAACTGGTATATATCACCTTGTTGCTTTGTCATCTTAAAGTGGTCATGTGATCGGCTTACCACGACTACTTTATTCGTCCTAAGTCAAACAGCAGCACTCATGCGATTGTTTTGCCCACTTAGCTCCAGATTTTGTGCCAAAAAGTGATCATCGGGCAGAAAGTGATTTTTGTCCACGGGAGCGCACAGCTGCATAAAGCTGTAGTGCCCAGATTACTTACAGCTACTCCCGTGCAACTGATATAAGATGCGGTAAGGTGAACACAGATTCAACCGTCTGTTGAAAAATAGTAACGTGACCACACCACATTTTATTGTTAGTAACGGTAACAGTGTTGCAGCGATAGAAATAGTAATTAGTTAGATTACTCGTTACTGAAAAAAGTAACGCCGTTAGTAACGCAGTTACTTGTAATGCCATTATTCCCATCACTGCTCATGAATGTATTATTTTTTTCATTCTTCAGGTTTAGATTTTTCCAACTTAGTAAAACTTGCTCAGCCTTCCAGGGAAACTGCAGCCAATTATCAAACCTTGAATACAGGAGAAAAGTAGATTCCGTGCTTATTACCAAATTCTCTGGTCTACTACTACATGTACTACAAGATTATAGGGCTCCAGTTCCAGGGGCTATGAGGTCATTGTATAACCAATGTGAGAGCACAACTCTGGCAAAAAGTTAAGTAGATTTTCAACTGGTGTTTGCCTTCAAAAGGGTCATCCTATGTCTCTGATCCTGCTTCTGATTTTTGTGGACATGATCTCAAGGCGTAGCCAGGCTGAGGATGGTCTGCTTTAGAAGTAGCATCCCTGCTTTTTGTGGATGCTGTGATTCATTTGGGTTTATCAGCGCATGACTTTCAGCATGCGCTGAAGTGGTTTGCAGCCAATTGTGAAATGGATGGCATGAGATTTAGTACATCCAAATTGGATGACATGGTTCTCTGTCAGAAAATAGTGGAATACTCCCACTGGATTAGGGGAGAGAGGCTGCCTTAAGCTAGAGGGTTCAAGTATCTTGGAATCTTATTACTGAGTGATGAGACGGAGTGCAAGTTGGACTGGTGGATTGGTGCAGTGTTTGGACATCTGGTTAGAGTCCTTCAAGGGGTAAATGAAAAGTATAGGTAGGGAAAAGGACATCACAAGTACCCTGCTCAGGCTTCTGCCTCTGTAGAAGCTCTCACTTTGGTTATACAATGACCTCATAGACCCTGGACCTGGAACCCTGTAGTCTTATTGTACATTATACGTATAAAATCTGGATCTGTGATTACTTTTTCATTTAATTAGAGATGTGACAATGATTGGAGCTGGGCCGGATGGTGTTACAGCCTGTAAGACAGATTATTTTCCTGGAATACTGAATAGCACCACAATGGGGCACCTTATTCCTTCTGCTGTGTTAAGCTTGAGTTGAGAGCCAAACACACACCTTTTTTCTAAGGACTTAATGACTGATCATGTGTGGTACAGGACTTCAGTAAATAATAATAATAATAATAATAATAATAATAATAATAATAATAATAATAATAATAATAATAATAATAATAATAATGATTGCATATATATAGCGCTTTTCGGGACCCCTCAAAGCGCTTTACAATTCCACTATTCATTCACTCTCACATTCATACACTGGTGAAGGCAAGCTACAGTTGTAGCCACAGCTGCCCTGGGGCAGATTGACAGAAGTGAGGCTGCCATATTGCGCCATCTGCCCCTCTGGCCATCACCAGTAAACATTAAGCAGTTCAATTTTTATTTTGTTTGAGTTAAATTAAATTCTAAGCCAGTGCATGTAAAATGAGAATTGGTGAAATGAATGACTTTAACAAAAATGATTGTGTTGTCAGTATGATGATTCTGTTGATCTGGGGAGTTGCTGTTCTAATTGGAATTGGCATCAAGATTGTGGGATTTAACCAAGGAAAATGTGAGGAAAGCTGTTTATCAGAAGCTCTAATATCAACCACTCTCGCATTTATTTTCTCCTTTTATATCCCAGTCATAATAATGCTTAGTATCTATTTGAAGATTTTTCTTGTTGCACAGAAACAAGTAAACCGCATCCAGAATACAACATGTCAGAACACACAGTCTGGAGCAACTGCCAGTAAGATGGAGAAAAAGGCCACCAAGACTCTAGCTATTGTTATAGGAGTTTTTCTCTTATGTTGGACTCCTTACTTTCTTTGTATTATCTTTCAGCCTATTGTTATATAATGAAACACCAATTGCAGTTATTGAAACACTTAACTGGCTTACATTGTCAAATTCAATGCTAAATCCATTCATTTATGCTTTCTTTTATAGCTGGTTCAGGTCAGCTTTTACAACAATTATTTCTGGAAAAATATTTCAAGGTGATTGGCTTTTTTTTTAAAAAAAAGCTCAAAATCATTTTAATTGGTGCACATTCATGAAATTTGAAATGATAAAGATTACTAACAATGACACAAGCAGAAGACTAAAAGAAAATGCTTCTATGTATGTTTAATGTCTGTTCCAAATGATACATATTCTGCAACTCTTTTAAACATCATGTTTAATTTGGGAAACACTAATGGAAGGTGAACATTTTATTTTTATCCAAAACAAATGAAAGTTATTCTCATTAATATGAACAAAAGCTTATGCTGTGGTACTTCTGTGCAGGCTTACTGTTTGAATATAAACAGTTCAGTTTTATACATGCAGTGCTTTCAGCAGTCATAAAGATTTGTTTCTACATTTTTTTAAAATCTGTCTTCTGTACACTCCATGGAAGGCCATGGAAGTGACTGGAATACCTGAATTCAATGATTTGGATGGGTGAATGATTTTGACAATATCTGTATTGTTCAATATCTCTATTGTATAAAAGACACATTTTGAAAAGTACCATTGTCATAGAATTAAATTTGTTTTAACAAAATAAGAAATTAACCGCTAAAGTGATTTGATCCTCTTCAGTAGAAACTACAGATTCAATGATACTATTCTGCTGAAGTAATCAGTTTTTGCGTCTTACAGTATGTAATTTAAATAAGTAAGTTGATAATGTAGTCATGGAAATTTGAATTAAAATGTTTAAAAAGCATATCTAAGGAAAATGGTTGAATAATGACAATACCTATAAATTCTTTAAGTAGCATATCAGTTACTGGGTCCGTATAATAAATAAACATAAAAAGACTTATTCTGCTATATAAATACAGGGCTCGCAAAATTTCAAAATCCCTGGTAGCCCTTCGGCTAGGGACTCCTCAGTTTTTGGTAGCCCAAAATAAATTTAAGTAGCCCGGATAAAAAAGAGAGCAATTTTTTGATTGATGTTTTGTTTCCTGTTTTGTTTCCGTTACAATATTATACATTAAAGTATAATATTGTAATGGAAACAAAACATTAATCAAAAAATTGTTGAAAAACAAATTACAACATTGTCTAAAAATTACAATCATCAACTCAAATACTTGGTTCTAATTGAACAGAAATTTCTATGAACTTGTAAGAACTGTGTAGGACATGAATCAGTCTGTGTCAGATCCTGAATTTGAAATTTCCACTGAAGTCACGGGTAAGAGGCAAGTGGAACCAAGATCGAGGCCATTTGCTTTTTGAAGTTTGCAAAGACTGCTAAATTGTGCCAGTGGTAGTTCACTCTTTGCAACATAGTACGCTGTTTTAAACTGATTTTCAGGTTTATTTTTAGTATGTTATTTGCAATTGGTGTTTGTTCTGGGAAAGATATTGCAGACTGAGCAATAATGCATTTCTTGCATTTCTCATGGGTTCTAATGGGGGGCCTTTCTTAAAATGACTGGTCCCAGTAACAAAGGCGCTTGTCGACTCAGAAATCGAGGGAAAACCAACAACACACCCGGCAGAACATTATGTTATTTACATGGGTGCACATAAGTGGTCCGCATGTGCGCATTCGCTGTCAAAATAAAAGACGCACACCAGATAAGAAGTTGCAGCGCGCGTTTGCGTCCATATAAAAGGCAGTGTTTTTGTCCGCTAGAGTGGGATTTTCACGGCACATTCTGCACCACATCTCTGTGCGTTCATCATTTGTTTGAAGCCAGCTCACCTCCTGCAACCACTTTTCCGAGAATACGTGCTTCTTTTGTGGTTCGGACTCCTTCTGACATTTCTTTGGAGGTGGAGGAACACCAAAGTAATTGCTTAAAGGAGCTTCTTCGACATCTTTAAGAGTTCTAAACAAATGTCTGTCCTCCTCCAGAAAATCTTATGTACGCAAACACGCGTTGCAACTTCTTATCTTGTGCGCTCTTTTTATTTTGACAGCGAATGCGCACCTGCGGACGACTTCTGTGCAGCCCTGGTTATTTAGCTCGTCATATTGCAGCCACAGAAATTCTTTTGTCCATAAAACCATAAAGCTGCACTTTCTTTTTGCCTTATAGTCTGATTTGTCATAACTTTTCCGTTTTGTGGTAAGCTTTTCTTTGACTGTCACTTCTTCACCCTGACCTGTCTTATTTGGCTCAGCAGAACTAAAATATATATCCTGCTGCTTTTACACACGCACTCACATAACGCTCAGCGATTCTCTGCGCGATCAACCTCTCACATGTTTAAGCTTGCTGCGGGAGATTTCACTTGTCATGTTTGCATAGTAAGCTAACGACTGATAAGACAACGTCAGAGGAATTGGTGCGCAAATTATCGTCACTCACCAATCAGTACTGTCGCTCTCTATACACAGTTCGTGCGATTGCAAAGTGAAAGCAAAAAACAAGCGCAAATTCAAACGCGATTTCAATATGTCACATATTGACAGTGGCTCACCGATGCCAATTACATAATTATACAGCTACATTTCAGAAAGAATGCAAAAGCATTGACATATATTTTTCAATTCAATTCAATTCAATTTTATTTATATAGCGCCAAATCACAACAAATGTCGCCTCAAGGCGCTTCATAGATACAGAGAAAAGCCCAACAATCATATGACCCCCTATGAGCAAGCACTTTGGCGACAGTGGGAAGGAAAAACTCCCTTTTAACAGGAAGAAACCTCCGGCAGAACCAGGCTCAGGGAGGGGCGGCCATCTGCTGCGACCGGTCGGGGTGAGAGAAGGAAGACAGGATAAAGACATGCTGTGGAAGAGAGACAGAGATTAATAACAGATACGATTCAATACAGAGAGGTCAGTTAATACATAGTGAGTGAGAAAGGTGACTGGAAAGGAAAAACTCAATGCATCATGGGAATCCCCCGGCAGCCTACATCTATTGCAGCATAACTAAGGGAGGATTCAGGGTCACCTGGTCCAGCCCTAACTATATGCTTTAGCAAAAAGGAAGGTTTTAAGCCTAATCTTAAAAGTAGAGATAGTGTCTGTCTCCTGAATCCAAACTGGAAGCTGGTTCCACAGAAGAGGGGCCTGAAAACTGAAGGCTCTCCCTCCCATTCTACTTTTAAATACTCTAGGAACAACAAGTAGGCCTGCAGAGAGAGAGCGAAGTGCTCTAATAGGGTGATATGGTACTACAAGGTCATTAAGATAAGATGGGGCCTGATTATTTAAGACCTTGTATGTGAGGAGCAGGATTTTGAATTCAATTCTGGATTTAACAGGAAGCCAATGAAGGGAAGCCAAAACAGGAGAAATATGCTCTCTCTTTCTAGTCCCTGTCAGTACTCTTGCTGCAGCATTTTGGATTAACTGAAGGCTTTTCAGTGAGTTTTTTGGACATCCTGATAATAATGAATTGCAGTAGTCTAGCCTGGAAGTAATAAATGCATGAACTAGTTTTTCAGCGTCACTCTGAGACAGGATATTTCTAATTTTAGAGATGTTGCGCAAATGGAAGAACGCAGTCTTACATATTTGTTTAATATGTGCGTTGAAGGACATATCCTGGTCAAAAATGACTCCAAGGTTCCTCACAGTGTTACTGGAGGCCAAGGTAATGCCATCCAGAGTAAGAATCTGGTTAGATACCATATTTCTAAGCTTTTCAGCGCCGAGTACAATGACCTCAGTTTTATCTGAGTTAAGAAGCAGAAAGTTAGTGGCCATCCAAGTCTTTATGTCTTTAAGACATTCCTGCAGTTTAACTAATTGGTGTGTGTTATCTGGCTTCATGGACAGATAGAGCTGGGTGTCATCTGCATAGCAGTGAAAATGTATGCTATGTCTTCTAATGATGCTGCCTAGGGGAAGCATGTATAATGTAAACAGAATTGGTCCTAGCACCGAACCCTGTGGAACTCCATAATTAACCTCAGTGTGTGAAGAGGACTCTCCATTTACATGCAGAGAGTCCTTCCTATGATAGCCCGATGGGCAGGACAGAGATATATTTTGGTAGCCCGACTGGAAAAATGGCTAGCCCCGGGACGTCGGGCTAGCGATTTTGTGAGCCCTGAAATATATATAAAAGAATTCCTCTCTTGCCCCCTTGGATGGTCTGTCTCTTTCAAGCCTGGGTCCTCTACCAGGGGTCTGGGAGCTTGAGGGTCTTGAGCAGCATCTTTCCTGTTTCTAGGACTACACTCTTCTGGACACAGATGCCCTTCCTAGAGACACTTCTGAGTTTGGCGACCACTCGGGGACCACTGTTGCCTTCACCGTCGACGTCCACATCTTTATTCAACTAACCATTTTCTTCCATTTATCCTATTTAGGATTGAGAAGGAGCTGAAGTTTCACTAGTCATTTCTAGTCTTTAAATGTTATACAATATTTATTTATACAATATTTAAATATTTAAATGTTAACTATCTACCTTTATCTACTAGAAATATTATCAAATCTAAATAGGGATGTTGTCTGATTTAGTAAATCCTATTTATGAATTATGAGAAAAATGTACATGTTTTTGAAAAATTTCAGACTTCTTTAAGTTACATAAATCTTGGCTGCTTTGAGCTTGTTTTCAGTGTTCAAGGAAGAAATGCAAAGGACAGTAAACTATGGAGGACCACAAGAGCCACGTGCATTGAAATAAAAAATTCTGTGCTTAATTAATGAATTGTAGAGTAAAATCTGCATTTGTAAATTCATTTTTGAATTCCAATTTAATAAACTGATTTTAAAAATGCTTTTTAAGTCTTCATATCAAAAAACATTTTCGAATTCCACTTTAATAAACTTCATTTCAAAAATCTTTTTCGAATTGCACTTTAATAAACTGCATTTCAAAAACCTTTTTTCAATTGCACTTTAATAAACTGCATTTCAAAAACCTTTTCGCTCAGGGATTAACATGTGGATTAGCAGTTGGATTAACAACTTCATTTTAAAAATCCTGCGGCTATTCAAATTCCAGCCTGGATTTTTCTAGCTCATAGCTTCGCCCTGCTAAGAAGCGTGTGCTTGTACAAAGGCCGTTCAGCCTCGGGATTTACACTCGGCCTGACACGGATATGTGAAGAATGAAGGGACCCTGCAGCGAAATGGAGAGCCTAACCTCTGACTGAGTGCCCGTTTACTCAGTCTGACCACCTTGAAGGTGATCATTTTATGTCGCAGCTGTACGAGCTAGCTACGTGTTTTGTAAGCTGCTGTGCTCTTCACAAATAAAGCTGGAAGCAGCTCAGACTATTAGAACCGGCACTGAGGCCTGTTACATTTATACAGTGTTAGAGCAATGGCTGGAACCTACAGCCTTTGAACTAGCGATTAAAATGCTGACAGTAAACTCGTCAGTCCAGCTGAAGTAAACTAAAGTCTAAAATACTTAGTCATTTGTTTAATTGTAATTTGGCATTATATAACTCACGTATAAAACTATCAATTGTAATTTTAAATGGTTTAAAAGCATGTAGAATAGCATATGGAGGCAAGTACATTTCTCCTTTTGTTATCAAGAAGCAAAGACAAAAAGGAAAAAAAAACTGAATCATTCGTCCCCACCAATGCCAAAACGAAATCTACACCCTTGCTCTTAAGTATCACAAAGTAATGTGGTAACATCTGGACTGACGAGTTTACTGTCAGCATTTTAATCGCTAGTTTAAAGGCTGTAGGTTGCAGCCATTGCTTTAACACTGTATAAATGTAACAGGCCATAAAATTATCATAAACTCAGAAGACCTTAAAATAACGGGGCTACGTGCGGTGATGCTAGCGTTAGCCATGTTAGCACGTTACCTTCACAGGTGGTCAGACTGCATAAACAGGCACTCAGTCAGAGGTTGGGCTCTCCGTTTTTGCTGCAGGGTCCCTTCATTCTTCACATATCCGTGTCGAGCCGAGTGTAAATCCCGAGGCTGAACGGCCTTTGTACAAGCACACGCTTCTTAGCAGGGCGAAGCTATGAGCTAGAAAAATCCAGGCTGGCAGACAGCTGGTGTCTGACCAACCAATCAGGGAGCTCCTTACATCCCACAGTGTAGCTAATTTGAATAACCGCAGGATTTTTAAAATTAAGTTGTTAATCCAACTGCTAATCAAACTGCTAATCCACATGTTAATCCCTGAGCGAACAGGAAAGGGAAATGGATTTTGAAATGCAGTTTATTAAAGTGGAATTTGAAAATGTTTTTTGAAATGAAGACTTAAAAAGCATTTTTAAAATCAGTTTATCAAATTGGAATTCAAAAATGAATTTACAAATGCAGATTTTATTCTACAATTCATTAATTAAGCACAGAATTTTTTATTTCGATGCGCGTGGCTCTTGTGGTCCTCCATACTTAAGGTGATTGAGTGGTGTCCAAAAACCAATGAGGGATTTACAGATAATTGGGAAACTTTCTGGAGGAATCCTGGTTTTGTTAGGAGAGACGGGATCCATCCCACTTTGGATGGAGCAGCTCTCATTTCTAGAAATCTGGCCAAATTTATTAAACTCCCCAAAATGTGACTATCCAGACTATCCTCCCATTCTCCCATCAAATCCCCATCCCCTTAGAGACTATGTCAGCTCCAAAACAGACAAAAAACAAACTGAAAAAAAAGAACAAACTGCAAAAAAAAACCAAAAACATAAAAAAATCACAAAGAAAGAACAATGCGGTATCCACATCTACACCAAAGATTAAAACTGTGAAATTAATTATTAAGCTCTCTCTCTTCCAAGTCTCTTTTGGTACATGAATTAATAACTGATCAATAAATCAATTTGCTCAGCCTTACAGGAACCTAGTTCCAGCAGGATGATTATCTTAGTTTAAATGAATCAACACCCCTGAGTCATGCTAACTAACAGAATCCTCTAAGCACAGACCGAGGTTATTAATCAACCAAACATCAAGATATTTGAAAGCTTGATGTCTTCTCCATCCAAGCAGGAAAACTCAAAAACTAGTCTTATTTGTTATCATCTATCGTCCACATGGCCATAAAGTTTCTGTCTGATTTATCAGAGTTTTTATATGATTGAGTGCTCAGCTCAGATAGAATAATTATTGTAGGTGATTTTAAGATCCATGCAGATGCTAAAGATAAAATCCCCAACACGGCATTTGTGAGACTAAATTGGCTCCTCTGAAAATGTAAAATCAGAATCAGAATCAGAAAGACTTTATTTATCCCCAAGGGGCAATTAAGATACAACAGAGCAGCATGACATTGAAGATAAGGACAGGACATAAACAGGCAATAACAGTGAGATAATAAATACACAGAATATACAGTATATACACAGTTTTAAAATTACAAAGTTTTAAAATTAAGGTGACTGAAAGGTGAATAAATAACTGCAAGTGAGTAAAAGTGAGTAAAAGTGTCAGCAGTCTAAAAAGAGTGTAGTTTATGTTTATGGGTTTGGGAAATGTTCTTATTGGCTGGAGTTAAAAAGCAGAGTGGGTTTGGGGACAAAGGTGGTTCTCCTCCTCTCAGTCCTGCAGGAAATGCAGCGGAGGCGTCGCCCAGAGGGGAGCCATTGAAATGCTGGGTGGAGAATGTGAGAGGGGTCATTGATGATTTTGGCTGCCTGTGCCAGAGTTCTGACAGGCAGGCCAATGATTTTAGAGCACCCTGATTTAATGTGCTGCAGTCTGTTCTTGTTCTGAAGGCTGGGGGAGTGGAACCAGCAGGTAATGGAGAATGAACCCACCACTTAAATCATACTCTAGAGTCTAGAGTCTAGACTCTAGATACATGCTTCCATTAGGCACTATCATCAGAAGGCATTGCATACATTTTCACTGCTATGCAGATGACACCCAACTTTATTGTTCAATAAAGCCAGGTAACACACACCCATTAGTTACACTGCAGGAATGTCTTAAAGACCTGATGACCTCCAATTTTCTGCTTCTAAATTCAGATAAAACTGAGGTTATTGTGCTTGGCCTTGAAAATCTTATAAATATGGTAGCTAACCAGATTCTTACTCTGGGTGGCATTACCTTCACCTCTAGCAACACTGTGAGGAACCTTGGAGTGATTTTTGACCAGGATATGTCTTTCAATGCATATATTAAACAATTGGACTGCTTTCTTCCATTTGCACAATATCTGTAAAATTAGAAATATCCTGTCTCAGAGTGATGCCGAGAAGTTAGTTCATGCATTTATTACTTCTAGGCTGTCACACACAGGAATCAAAGGAAGGAGGTCTGGGGAAATCTATATACAGAGACCACAGGTTAGTCCAACAGGCAAGTACACAAAGGGAGATTTCTGAGAAACAGCTGAGAGCATGAACATGGGAGTTTCAATGTTCAAGCGGCGAACTCCTCCATGCCACAGCGTTAAATAATCACAGAGAAATCCAGACAGATCAGCAACAGGTGGTGGCAATCATCACAGCTGCATGGGCCACAGAGCCCAGAGTGAGCTCTGCCCAGGCAGGCACGAGAGCGAGAGAGAAGAGCAAAACATAAACAAAACCTGAAACCAGCATGAGCCAGCCAGAGCACCATGACCAAGACAACTAGAGGCCCAAGATCAAGATCATACGGAGGAAAGCTACCCAACCATCAGAAGACGTCAGCTTTATTTGTATAGCATATTAAAAAGACATCAACTGTCAGCCAAAGTTCTGAAAAGAAGGAAAATCTAGTCAAAATAAATTAAAAAAAATTAAAATACATGAGAGAACAAAAAACCATTACAACTCTTACCACTCTTCGCATCCACCCTGCCTTTCACGTGTCTCAAGTCAAACCAGTCCTCTGTCCTACATACTTGCCTGTATATTGCTTCTTGTCCCCCATTTCACTGCAGTGAAATGGGGGACCCCCCCCCCCCCCCCCCCGACCTTACACACACAACACAGACATTACATGGGGATACAAGTCGGAGATCGGTAGCGTTACAGAAAAACACTGAAATGTACAATACAATGGGAAAGTACAAGAGGAAAAAAAGAGACCCCTACTCGTGCTGTGCTTCCATGGTAGGACAGCATGAGAACAGGAAACAAAAAAACTCCTCTGCACAAAAAGCACATAAATGTCCACAGCACAACATTGTGAAAGACATGACAAACCACAGGATTGGGTGGGGGGTGAGGAGTAATCCGAAGCGAACACAGCAGCCGCCCTGCACAGCGCTACCATTCCAGCGCGGCACACAGACCCGCCGTGTTCCCCCGCAGGAAACAAGCATCGAAGGCGTTTGGAAAGGGAGGGGGATGAGTGTGTGCTTATCAGTGTAAGTGTATGTGTGTGCGTGTCCATAGTTCAGCTGAGACAGTGTCCTTCGCCCTGCCAGACTAAGTAAACAGTCTACCAGCCAACCCAGGTGGCCTTGCATGACCCAGGTGGCCTTGCATGTCTTTTTAATGTGCTATGCAATAAAGCTGAGTTGACTTCTTCTGATTGTTGGCTAGCTTCCCACATGCAACCTTGAGCCTGGCCTCTAGTCTCCATGGTGGGTACTGCTCCTGGTTGCTTTTCATCTCTTAGCCAAGTATCATTAAGACTTGTCTGTTATTTTGCATTCAGATCCTGTAGTAGACCTTCAGGGAGTACTTCACGTACTCTTATTAGTTGACCATGGAGGGTCCAGGTTTCCAGGTTAGCCATCTCTCAGGTCAGCCGCTCTTGCACTCAACACACACACTCAGGGGACAAGGTTCATATTTATATGGGAATCTGAATACTTTATTTATCTCCATGTGATAATTTCAGAGTTGCAAAAATATAACATAGCTGCAATATGTAAAAAACAAATAAATAAAAATAAACTCAAAAAATTATATATATATATATATATATATATATATATATATATGTATATATATATTTATGTGTGTGTGTGTGTGTGTGTGTGAGAGAGAGAGAGAGATAAAATAAACCTTTATCAGTCCCACATGTGTTGTGTCATAGCAGAAAGTAGACAGTGTAAAGTTACAGTAGCAAAAATTAAGAATAAACATTGGAATATGATAAGATAACAAGAATAAGATACCATATGCAATAGAATAAAATATTATAAACAACGGAATAAAATACTACAGTGTCATAAAAAAAAGTGCACTTAGTGTTATTGCACATGTGTGGATGTGTGTGTTTGGTCAGCTGCAAAGTCTTTGTTGTGGAGCAGTAGGAAGTAAAGACCTGTGAAATCTCTCCGTCCCACATCATGGGTGCCACAGCCTGCCTCTGAAGGAACTGTTCAGTGCTGTCAGGGTCTCCTGCATGGAGTGGGAGATGCTGTCCAACATGGATGACAGCTTAGTCACCATTCTCCTGTCACTCACTACCTCCACTGAGTCCAGAGGGCATCCTAGAACAGAGCTGACCCTCCAGATCAGCCTGTTCACTCTTTTCCTGTCCCCAGCAGAGATGCTGCTGCCCCAGTAGACCACACCGTAAAAGATGGCTGAGGCCACCACAGAATCATAGAAGGTCTTCAGGAGTGGGTTCTTTACTCCAAGAGACTGGAGTTTCCGCAGCAGGTACAGGCTGCTCTGCCCTTTCCTGTAGAGGGCATCAGAATTGTGAGTCCAGTCCAGTTTATTGTTCAAATGAACACCAAGGTACCTGTAGCTATCCACAGCCTCAATGTCCACACCTTGGATGTTTAGTGGTTGCAGTGGAGGATGTTTTGTGTCTGAGTAAGTCTACCACCAGTTGATCTGAATGTAGTTCTGCTAACACCAGTCCACAAAGTCTTGGGACAGTTTTCTGTACTCACTGTTGTCCCAGTCAGTGATAACGCCAACTATTGCAGAGTCATCTGAGAACTTCTGCTGGAAGCACTGGGTGGAGTTGTGGGAGAAGTCTGCAGTGTAGATGATGAATGGTAAATGGTAAATGGTCTGTATTTGTATAGTGCTTTTACTAGTCCCACCTAGGGACCCCAAAGTGTTTTACACACCCAGTCATCCACCCATTCACTCTCCCATTCACACACTGGTGGAGGCAAGCTACAGACGACCCTGTCCGACACACAGCCCTGAGTTCTCACATACTGTGGTCAGTTGGTGAGGTAGTCCAGTATCCATGTTGTGAGGTGGTGGTCCAATCCTGAGTTCTCCAGCTTGTCCTTCAGGACTGTGGGAAGAATTGTGTTAAAGGCACTGGAGAAATTAAAAAAACAAAACCAAAACGTGATTCTCATATGCTCCCAGCACTCTCTAGGTGGGAGAGGGAACGATGTTGGTACATTCCAGGTTCCTTAATAATCAGAAACAGTTAACCTACAGTGGGGCAAAAAAGTATTTAGTCAGCCACCGATTGTGCAAGTTCCCCCACTTAAAATGATGACAGAGGTCAGTAATTTGCACCAGAGGTACACTTCAACTGTGAGAGACAGAATGTGAAAAAAAAATCCATGATCCAAATCCTACCATTCACATGGTAGGATTTGTAAAGAATTTATTCGTAAATCAGGGTGGAAAATAAGTATTTGGTCAATAACAAAAATACAACTCAATACTTTGTAACATAACCTTTGTTGGCAATAACAGAGGTCAAACGTTTACTATAGGTCTTTACCAGGTTTGCACACACAGTAGCTGGTATTTTGGCCCATTCCTCCATGCAGATCTTCTCAAGAGCAGTGATGTTTTGGGCTGTCGCCGAGCAACACGGACTTTCAACTCCCGCCACAGATTTTCTATGGGTTGAGGTCTGGAGACTGGCTAGGCCACTCCAGGACTTTCAAATGCTTCTTACGGAGCCACTCCTTTGTTGCCCGGGCGGTGTGTTTTGGATCATTGTCATGTTGGAAGACCCAGCCTCGTTTCATCTTCAAAGTTCTCACTGATGGAAGGAGGTTTTGGCTCAAAATCTCACGATACTTGGCCCCATTCATTCTGTCCTTAACACGGATCAGTCGTCCTGTCCCCTTGGCAGAAAAACAGCCCCATAGCATGATGTTTCCACCCCCATGCTTCACAGTAGGTATGGTGTTCTTGGGATGCAACTCAGTATTCTTCTTCCTCCAAACACGACGAGTTGAGTTTATACCAAAAAGTTCTACTTTGGTTTCATCTGACCACATGACATTCTCCCAATCCTCTGCTGTATCATCCATGTGCTCTCTGGCAAACTTCAGACGGGCCTGGACATGCACTGGCTTCAGCAGCGGAACACGTCTGGCACTGCGGGATTTGATTCCCTGCCATTGTAGTGTGTTACTGATGGTGACCTTTGTTACTTTGGTCCCAGCTCTCTGCAGGTCATTCACCAGGTCCCCCCGTGTGGTTCTGGGATCTTTGCTCACCATTCTCATGATCATTTTGACCCCACGGGATGAGATCTTGCGTGGAGCCCCAGATCGAGGGAGATTATCAGTGGTCTTGTATGTCTTCCATTTTCTGATGATTGCTCCCACAGTTGATTTTTTCACACCAAGCTGCTTGCCTATTGTAGATTCACTCTTCCCAGTCTGGTGCAGGTCTACAATTCTTTTCCTGGTGTCCTTCTAAAGCTCTTTGGTCTTGGCCATGGCGGAGTTTGGAGTCTGACTGGTTGAGGCTGTGGACAGGTGTCTTTTATACAGAGGATGAGGTCAAACAGGTGCCATTCATACAGGTAACGAGTGGGGGACAGAAAAGCTTCTTACAGAAGACGTTACAGGTCTGTGAGAGCCAGGGATTTTCCTTGTTTGAGGTGACCAAATACTTATTTTCCACCCTGATTTACGAATAAATTCTTTACAAATCCTACCATGTGAATTCATGGATTTTTTTTTCACATTCTGTCTCTCACAGTTGAAGTGTACCTCTGGTGCAAATTACTGACCTCTGTCATCATTTTAAGTGGGGGAACTTGCACAATCGGTGGCTGACTAAATACTTTTTTGCCCCACTGTAGGTGGCTAATATGTATATAGGTTTTCACATTTTGCCATTTTACCATTGCTACACAACCATATCAGGTTGTGTCACAATATTAACTCAAAACATCATAATATTTTCTCAGCTTGTTTTCAATTCAATTCAATTTTATTTATATTGAAGCCAAATATTTGAGCCAAATCACAACAACAGTTTTATATTGTACAGTATATTATATTAGTATAGTATTATAGTATAGTATATTATATTTTTCATTACAAGTGGCCACAAATAGTCATTGCAAGTTTAGCTAATTTGTGATGATGATACAAATCATGCATACACACCTGCAAACGCATCATTACTTGTCAGCAACAAGCATAGGTTTCTCTCTTTAATTGGACAAGTGCATAATGTATTACTAATTAGTTGAGAAATGTTGCAGTCATGTTATGATCATTTTAAAGGTCTCTTTTCCTTGTCAGACAGACTGAACATCCTCATCATACAGGTACGTAGACAACTTGGAGACTGATATTGTTTGTGTAGTTTTTTTATGAGAAACAAATTTTTTTTGAATGCTGAAAACTGAAACTTGGTTCAGGGCTGTGACATGGAGTCATGGAGTCATTCAATGTGACTGTTAATACTATGAGCTTCCTTCTCTGCAATTCACAACAGAACAAATTATGTGTGTTATTATATGTTGTCCTCAGCTCATTAATGCTTATTACATATGTGGAAATCTTCTTGTGATAATTTCTATAATTTACTTTAGATATCTCCACACTCCTACTAACTACCTTATCCTCTCTCTGGCTGTGGCTGATCTACTAATTGGTGCTTTAATATTTCCTTTGAGCATGATATTCTCTCTGAACTGGACATGTGTGTGCTTAATAAACTGGCAGATTACAGCAGGATTTTCCTATCCTCGGTCAGAAGGCACAGGTGACTTATATGATGAAAGAGAGGGTCCACAGCAATGATAGTTTAGGTTCCTTTAATCCAAAACATCTCCAGGAGTGAATTCGTGTGAGTATATGTAAGTGTGTGGTTCTGTAAAATAACAGGAATTACAATTAGCAAACAATTAAAGTCAACCAAACTGGTCTAAATAATACAGAAAGGGTTGAACAGAAAATCTAATTCGAAAATGACTAAACCCCACCCCCTGGTGGACACAAATGGGCTGCTGCACAGGGATAGACTCCATCTTAATGTCTCTGAAGGTTCTCAGTCATCCAGGTCATCGTAGTCAAAGGAGCTTGCAAAGAAAAGCGTCTGGACTTCTTTAAGTTACTTGAAGACGTTTCACCTCTCATCCGAGAAGCTTCTTCAGTTCTAAGGTCAAATGGTGGAGAGTCCCAGATATAAACCTAGTGGGAGTATCCCCCCACAGAGGGACAAAAGGACCCCCTGATGATCCTCTAATCGCCTGAGCCAAGGTGTGAAACTGGGTGTGGGTCCCAATCAGCCAGAGTTTCGGGTGAGTTCATTGTGAAACCTGGCCCCACCTTAACATGCGAATTCCTGAGGTCAGATGGCCCAGGATGTGAGTGGGCGTTAAGGCGTCTGGGAAGGGAACTCAAAACTGGATTATAGATGGCAGAGAGTTGGTGTCGTAAACCACCGCCTCTGTTCAAAGATGGTCGCTCACAGTGGACATAGATGGCTTCTTTCACTCCTCTTTCAAACCATCTGTCCTCTCTGTCCAAAATGTGAACATTGGCATCCTCGAAAGAGTGTCCTTTATCCTTAAGATGCAGATGGACAGCTGAGTCTTGTCCTGTGGAGGTGGCTCTTCTATGTTGTGCCATGCGCTTGTGAAGTGGCTGTTTGGTCTCTCCAATGTAGAGGTCTGGGCATTCCTCGCTGCACTGTACAGCATACACCACATTGTTAAGTCTGTGTTTTGGCGCTTTGTCTTTCGGGTGAACCAGTTTTTGTCTGAGCGTGTTGCTGGGTCTGAAATGCACCGGGATGTCATGCTTGGAGAAAACCCTCCTGAGTTTTTCTGATACACCGGCTACATAGGGGATGACAATGTTGTTGCGTCTGTCCTTCTTATCCTCCCTCGCTGGTGTCTGATCTTCTTTTCTGTGCCTCTTTGCTGACTTTAAGAACGCCCATTTAGGATAGCCACACGTTTTGAGTGCTTCCTTTACATGTGTGTGTTCCTTCTTTTTTCCTTCAGGCTTAGAGGGAACATGTTCTGCCCGGTGGTGTAAGGGTCCTAATTACTCCAAGTTTGTGTTCCAGAGGGTGATGGGAGTCAAACAGGAGGTACTGGTCCGTGTGTGTGGGCTTCCGGTAAACTTCGATGTTGAGGTTGCCATTCTCTTCAATGTGCACAGCGCAGTCCAGGAAAGGCAAAACAGTCGTCCTTGTGTCTTCCCTGGTGAACTTGATGTTTTTATCCACAGCGTTAATGTGCGCAGTGAAGGATTCCACTTCTTGTGTCTTGATTTTGACCCAGGTGTCGTCTACATATCTGTACCAGTGGCTGGGTACTCTTCCTTTGAAAGAGGCAAGAGCCTTCCTTTCCACTTCCTCCATGTAAAGGTTGGCTACAATAGGTGACACGGGGGAGCCCATGGCACAGCCATGTTTTTGTCTGTAAAAGCCTTCGTTGTATTTGAAATATGTAGTGGTGAGGCAGAGGTCTAACAGTGTGCAAATCTGATCGGGTGTGAAGTTGGTCCTGTCCTCCAAGGAGCTGTCTTCTTGTAGTCGTTTTCTGACAGTCTCCACTGCTTCCGTGGTGGGTATGCAAGTGAAGAGAGAGACTACATCGAAGGACACCATGGTTTCATCTGGATCCAGGGTAAGTTTCTGGACCTTGTCAGTGAAGTCGGTGGAGTTCTTGATGTGGTGTGGGGTGTTCCCCACGAGAGGAGCAAGGATGGTAGCAAGGTGTTTTGCAATGTTATAAGTGGCTGAGTTTATGCTACTGACTATGGGTCTGAGTGGGACAGTTTCCTTGTGGATTTTAGGAAGTCCGTAAATGCAGGGTATGGCATCCCCTGGGTAAAGGCGGTGATATGTAAGCCATGAGCCAAGGTGGAGAGTCCCAGATATAAACCTGGTGGGAGTATCCCCCCACAGAGGGACAAAAGGACCCTCTGATGATCACTGCGCACATTAACGCTGTGGATAAAAACATCAAGTTCACCAGGGAAGACACAAAGGATGACTGTTTGCCTTTCCTGGACTGCGCTGTGCACATTGAAGAGAATGGCAACCTCAGCATCGAAGTTTACCGGAAGCCCACACACACGGACCAGTACCTCCTGTTTGACTCCCATCACCCTCTGGAACACAAACTTGGAGTAATTAGGACCCTACACCACCGGGCAGAACATGTTCCCTCTAAGCCTGAAGGAAAAAAGAAGGAACACACACATGTAAAGGAAGCACTCAAAACGTGCGGCTATCCTAAATGGGCGTTCTTAAAGTCAGCAAAGAGGCACAGAAAAGAAGATCAGACACCAGCGAGGGAGGATAAGAAGGACAGACACAACAACATTGTCATCCCCTATGTAGCCGGTGTATCAGAAAAACTCAGGAGGGTTTTCTCCAAGCATGACATCCCGGTGCATTTCAGACCCAGCAACACGCTCAGACAAAAACTGGTTCACCCGAAAGACAAAACGCCAAAACACAGACTTAACAATGTGGTGTATGCTGTAACGTAAATTACACAAGAACAACATTAAGCTACTCACGCAGAGTAGTGCTGCTGCCATCATCAGTCGTCATCATTTCTGCTACACTGGCAGGACTAGGGGCCAGGACTGTACTCTTCGGGTTTTTGGGGGATGTTGCTAACTCCGGGTCTGATAACAGGCACCACACCCGCAGTAGATGTGCTCGGTGTGATCAAAAAAAACCGCTATGCGTCGCCAGGTGTTTCATCGGATTTAAGGTGTTACCTCCTTTGCACAGTATCAGCTTAAAGCACTTGTTGCAGGCTGCTGAGTTTGCATCTTTTGACTGCTTCGCCTTGGGCATTTTTAATCTGTAGCTCTGCTCTAAAATAACGTATGTACCTGGACCCGCCTACTATCCTCGGAAACGTAAAATGATTGGCTAGAATCTAAAGTGTATCATTTCATACCAGTTGGTGGCGGTAATGCACCTTTCAGTTGTTTGCCAACCGCCAATACAAATGTAAGGAAGAAGAAAGTGTATCACAGCTCAGGAAAAAAAAGCACCGAAATAAAGCACCGAAATGTGCGCTGCTTTTCGGTCTGGTTACTACCGTTTATGTCGGATACCGGTACCCATCCCTATTTGTAAGGCATTCCTGCGATGGAACATATATGGAGCGACTGCCTCTTCTCTCTCTCTCTCCTGCTGCTACTTCAATCGTGAAACTGATCAATGATCAGCTGATCGGCTTTTCTGTCGTGAGTCCGTCTCTCTTCTTTGTTTTTGGCCCACTTCTCACCAGAAAGAGGAAACCAGCGGCTGAACAACAGCAGCACGTTTAACCTTGATAAGCTGTTAGAATTTATTTAATATTACTTTCTACACCAGGATCTTTTTCTACGTAGCTGACGGCTGGTAACTGTGCAGGGGCGGATCTAGCAAAGTTTAGCCAGGGGGGGCGATAGGGCATGAACAGGGAAAAGGTGGCACAAAGACATACTTTTCTTTCTTATTCTCATTTAAAATGTCTAGCTTTTAATAAATAATTATCCCAATCTTACACCCAAAGTTTTAATCTGATGTAAAATGTATAGAAGTCCATTACTGTATATAGTAACTGTTAAGTCTAATAAACCCTAGTAAGCTATAGTACTTTTTCCTTTGGGAAAGTACCATCTGTGAATTCTGCAATTCTGTTGAAGAAAGATGTTGAATCTATTTAATTATTCTTGAAAAATAATTTATTTCTGTGCATTTTTTCCCACACTGCATCAAATTAAATGTGATTACATCGATTAAGCATCATGAGGTGGAGGGTGGGGGGTGGTTCCCTATTTTTTTTTTGCTGGGAGTTTGCAACCCTATTAGTTAGGTTGCTTAATATTTCTGCTAAGTACTCTTTAAAATACCAGAATAGGGAGGATGGAGTAGGTTTAAGTTTATTAGATTGATCAGTGTTGCTGAACTATGAAATATTTTGGGCGCAGTGTATTTTTTACATACAGGTATAACAGAATAGCTTTAGTGTTGTTATTTATTTAAACTTGAGTATAAACTTATACAAAATGCAGCAAGATATTTAAAAAAAAAAGTTTTATTGATTAAAAAACACTATATCGGATTCATATCGGTATCGGCAGATATCCAAATTTATGATATCGGTATCGGTATCGGACATAAAAAAGTGGTATCGTGCCATCTCTATTGCAGACTACGTCTCAACCGTTTGTGGAAGTAAAATACGTCCGCACATGACTCCATTTACACTCAGCCATTGTTGTGAGTGTGCACAACAAGGGGCTGGACACATTTATACAGACGTACTTCACACATGACTATGACAGGTGGAAAACTAAGTAGTTCCTTCCAATGTACACAATCCAAATGATATAGTTTATTTCCACTCTGTTCTTGTTAATGATAACCTACAAATTTACCCTAAATTACTAAAATATCAATATTTTAATATGAGTATCGATTCTTGAAAATAAATGACTGGTATCGGAGGAATCGATATTTCAGTATCGATCCGCACATCACTAATGTACAGTAAAATTCTTGTTGTTGCACTGAGGCAGGCACGCAGCATCCGTAATAAAACTTGTCAGAACACAAAGTCTAAAGCAGTTGCCAATAAGGAGAGAAAGGCCACCAAGACAATGACTAGGGATGGGTACCGGTATCCGGTGCCATGATGGCACCGGTTCTGACATAAACGGTAGTAACCAGACCGAAAAGCAGCGCACATTTCGGTGCTTTATTTCGGTGCTTTATTTCGGTGCTTTTTTTTCCTGAGCTGTGATACACTTTCTTCTTCCTTACATTTGTATTGGCGGTTGGCAAACAACTGAAAGGTGCATTACCGCCACCAACTGGTATGGAACTGTTGGTTCCATACCAGTGGTATGGAATCATTTTACGGTTCCGAGGATAGTAGGCGGGTCCAGGTACGTACGTTCTTTTAGAGCAGAGCTACAGATTAAAAATGCCCAAGGGGAAGGGGTCAAAAGTCTGGCTGTACTTCACAGCAAAAGATGCAAACTCAGCAGCCTGCAACAAGTGCTTTAAGTTGATACTGTGCAAAGGAGGTAACACCTTAAATCCGATGAAACACCTGGCGACGCATAGCGTTTTTTTTTAAAGCTGAGAAATGCGCTGTATTTGATAGCTTGCTGCGAGACCTCACACCGAGCACATCTACTGCGGGTGTGGTGCCTGTTATCGGACCCGGAGTTAGCAACATCCCCCAAAAACCTGAAGAGTACAGTCCTGGCCCCTAGTCCTGCCAGTGTAGCAGAAATGATGACGACTGATGATGGCAGCAGCACTACTCTGCGTGAGTAGCTTAATGTTGTTCGTGTGTAATTTACGTTGAGTAGGCTAACCACGTTATTACATTAATGCATGTAAGGTGAACTAGCAAACACCATTGTAGTTACATACGGTTGTGTTCTTGTTTGATGGCAGATACTCCCTTCACCCTGGCCAAAAAGGCTAAAATGACCAAAGAAAAAGTGGAAAACAGCTAAACATGAGAGGTTTTGGACAAAGTTTGTGTTTTTTTTCATTGTTTAAGCACTGCTTCCAGCCCATAGTGATACCATATATGCCCTATAGCTGCAGAAAAGGCTAACATTGTTTTATTTTTACAAAAAAACAGCTGAACATGAGAGGCTTTTGGACCAATTTTGTGTTTTCCATTCTTTAAGCACCGGTTTGAGCACCGTTTAAGCACCGGCACCGTTTCAAAAGTACCGGTTTGGCACCGGTATCGGATAAAACCTAAACGATACCCATCCCTAACAATGACTGTAGTTATTGGAATATTTTTAATTTTTTTGGTTCCTGTTTTTCTTAGTTATTCATTTTTTTCTCTCAATAGGTTTATACTTTATGTGCTTCTTGAACCATTTAACTGGTTTTCACTTTCTAACTCAATGATGTTAGCACAGAAATATTAGCTTCTGTCATGACTGATGAAGTTACTAGTTAATAAAGTTTCCAGTAAAGTGTTTAATCGCAGCCACAGATTGACAGCAAATATCTCGATTAGCTTCAGTACATCTGTAATAAATATGTGCAAGTTTCAGTGCTGTATGATACGTATACTGACCCAGGGTCAGTGTAAAATACAATCCTAGCTGTGTGAACAAAGCCTGGCACCTTTAATCCTGCATGACAAACCTCAGGATGCAGGTTATTATTACTCTTTCCTGCTGGTACACCTGTCACACCTGAGAGTCAGCTAGAAACGTACTGTGACGTGGACATCATGCAAAGACTGCCAGACTCTGTAATACTGCAAATGATCAGTGACTCAAGTTAACACTAAACTTTAAACGGTACCTCTATGTCTCTGTGTGCTGAACATTTAGGATTGAGTCAGGCTGCATCAGCTGAAGCTGTTATTTGTATATATCAGTATTTTTTTTAATTCAGGTGTGGGGAAAATACATAAGACTGCAGTGAAGCGATGTACCAGATTAATCCCTGGCCAAAGGTATCGTACTTAAATCAGACTACTGATCCAGCCACATCAGCCTTTTGTGAGGTCTGTTTAAAGTAGACTAAAAATGAACTGCAGGTTCCTGAGAGGTGGACTGTGAGCACAGATACACATTTTCATACATACAGCTGCAGCAAACTTACATTAATTTTAAATAGATTTGTTACTCTGATGGCTGTCTCTGTGTTATTCCTCTGACAGACTGGTGACCTGTCCAGGTGTGCTCTACCTATGACTACTGGGACAGGCTCTAGCCTCTTTAATAGAATTTTTCTGTTATTCTCCTTTGAAGTATTTAAGTCCTTATGCATATGCTTAGTTGTGACACTGTTATAGACTGTTCAGTGAAAGTTTCTAAAACTAGATGAACTTACTTCAGTGTCAGCAGTTTGAGAAAACAACTCCCTTTACAGGTGCTGATAAGGCCAAGGGCACAAAACAGCATAACCACTGATCCGTTAGGTTTCATAGCAAGACACGTGAAGTGTGGTAGGATCAGTTTGTAACTTCCTCCCTCTTCCTTGGAATGCATAAAGGAGTAGGAGCACAACTTCTGTGGCAGAGCTGACATGACTGAACTGTGATGTTTGATGTGTGTTGGCGCAGTAATAAATAGCTTGATCACAGCTCTTTCTGTGTAGCAGACTTTATTTAAAAAGTTCCACGACACCCCCCACCCTCCCACTGTGAACATGAATTGAATATTCAGAAGACATTTGTTTAAATAGTTCTAGAAATCTGAGCTGTTGGTGTGTCCTTGTATTGTGTGGTAATAATATTAGAGCTAGCAATCTTTCTTACTGAATCTCTACTATGAGTCATGTTACCTGAGATTAATTCTATGTTTACCTGTCAGCCTGGACAAATGTGCTGTGTGAAGGAAATTAAATTAAATCAGATCTGAACTGCGTACAAATGTACGCAGTTCAGATCTGATTTAATTTAATTTAGCTTTTAGGTTAGGTTTAGGTTAAAGGAACCTGTTCATATTTAATTGAAATATGAACCAGCGTTTTTTTTTTTTGATTGCTGATTCCAAGATAGTCTTTGTGGAAATCCTGTTTGGCTTTTTGTTATTTTAATTCTCTTTTCTGTTTTCCAGAACAGTTCTCCACACTGTCCACATGGATCATTTGACCAAGAAGCACTCTGCTAATGTGTGGACTCTGACCAGCAACATCCAGCAAGACCCAGACAGCGTTTTCTATCTCCCAGCTGGAGTTTTTTGTTTGTCTGTGACTGGAGAGGCCTTAGTCCATGGGGCCCGGCCGGGCACAGCCCGAAGAGGAGACATGGGCTCATCCTCCCGCAGGCCCACCAGCCGCAGGAGGCGCCATAGGGGTCGGGTGCATTGTGTGCCGGGTGGTGGCCAGGAGCGGAGGCCCTGGCGGACTGACCCCCGGCTGACAAGACTGGCAATAGGGACATGGAATGTCACCTCTCTGGTGGGGAAGGAGCCTGAGTTAGTGTGTGAGGTTGAGAGGTACCGGCTAGATATAGTCGGGCTCAGCTCTACGCATGGCTTGGGCTCTGGAACCAGTCTCCTGGAGAGGGGCTGGACTCTGTCTCAGTCTGGAGTTGCCCCTGGTGAGAGGCGGCGGGCTGGGGTGGGTATTCTAATATCCCCTCGGCTTGCTGCCGGTACGTTGGGGTTTTTCCCGGTGGACGAGAGGGTTTGTTCCCTGCGCCTTAGGGTCGGGGAACGGGTCCTGACTGTCATCTGCATTTATGCCCCGAGTGGCAGTTCAGAGTACCCAGCCTTCTTAGAGTCCCTGGGGAGGGGGGGGGGGGGTGCTGGAAGGTGCTCCACCTGGAGACTCTGTTGTCCTGCTGGGAGACTTCAATGCTCACGTGGGTAACGACAGCAAGACCTGGAGGGGCGTGATTGGGAGGAACGGCCTCCCTGATCTGAACCCGAGCGGTGCTTTGTTATTGGACTTCTGTGCTAATCACAGTTTGGCCATAACGAACACCTTGTT
Organism: Neolamprologus multifasciatus; assembly: GCF_963576455.1. Taxonomy (NCBI): domain Eukaryota; kingdom Metazoa; phylum Chordata; class Actinopteri; order Cichliformes; family Cichlidae; genus Neolamprologus; species Neolamprologus multifasciatus. The sequence goes on from NC_140453.1 coordinate 27,532,090, forward strand.
CGAACATAAGAGTGTCCATAAGTACACGTGGCACCAGGACGCTCTAGGCCGTAGGTCGATGATCGATTTTGTAATCATATCACCAGACCTGCGACCATATGTTCTGGACACTCGGGTAAAGACAGGGGCTGAGCTGTCAACTGATCACCACCTGGTGGTGAGTTGGATCAGGTGGCGGGGGAGGACCCTGGACAGACCTGGTGCACCTAAACGCGTAGTGAGGGTGTGCTGGGAACGACTAGCAGAGGCCCCAGTCCGCGAGATCTTCAACGCACACCTCCGGCAGAGCTTCAACAGCATTCCGAGGGAGGCGGGGGACATTGAGTCCGAATGGACCATGTTCAGCGTCGCCATTGCCGAAGCTGCTGCATTGAGCTGCGGCCGCAAGGTGGTTGGTGCCTGCCGTGGTGGTAATCCCCGAACCAAATGGTGGACACCAGAGGTGAAGGGAGCCACCAGGCTGAAGAAGGAGTCCTATCGGGCTTGGTTAGCCTGTGGGACTCCGGAGGCAGCCGACAGGTTTCGACAGGCCAAGCGGAATGCGGCTCGGGCAGTGGCTGAAGCAAAAACTCGGGTGTGGGAGGAGTTCGGAGAGGCCATGGAAAAAGACTTTCAGACTGCCTCGAAGAGATTCTGGCAAACCGTCAGGCGTCTCAGGAGGGGAAAGCGGTGCTCTACCTGCACTGTGTATAGTGCTGGCGGAGCGCTGCTGACGTCGACTGAGAAAATTGTCGGGCGGTGGAAGGAATACTTCGAGGACCTCCTTAATCCCACTGACGCGTCTTCCGAGGAGGAAGCAGAGTCTGGGGATGAGGGGAATGACCCGCCAATTTCTGGGGGCGAGGTCACTGAGGCAGTTAAACAACTCCTTGGTGGCAGAGCCCCTGGTGTTGATGAGGTCTGCCCCGAGTTCCTGAAGGCTCTGGACGTTGTAGGGCTGTCTTGGTTGACACGCCTCTGCAATGTTGCGTGGAGATCAGGGGCAGTACCCCTGGACTGGCAGACCGGGGTGGTGGTCCCCATCTTTAAGAAGGGGGACCGGAGGGTGTGTTCCAACTAAAGGGGGATCACACTCCTCAGCCTTCCCGGGAAAGTCTATGCCAGGGTGCTGGAAAGGAGAGTTCGTCCGCTAGTCGAACCTCGGATACAGGAGGAACAATGCGGTTTTCGTCCTGGTCGCGGAACACTGGACCAGCTCTTCATCCTCTCGAGGATACTTGAGGGTGCATGGGAGTTTGCCCAACCAGTCTACATGTGTTTTGTGGACTTGGAGAAGGCATTCGACCGTGTCCCTCGGGGTGTCCTGTGGGAGGTGTTGCGGGAGTATGGGGTGTCTGGCCCATTGCTACGGGCCATTCGATCCCTATACAACCGTTGCAAGAGCTTGGTTCACATTGCCGGCAATAAGTCGGACTCGTTCCCGGTGGGTGATGGGCTCCGCCAGGGCTGCCCTTTGTCACCGGTTCTGTTCATAATTTTTATGGACAGGATTTCTAGGCGCAGCCAAGTGGCGGAGGGCTTTCGCTTTGATGGCCTCAGAATCTCATCTCTGATTTTTGCGGATGATGTGGTTCTGTTGGCTTCATCGGGTGAGGGCCTCCAGCTCGCACTGGAGCGGTTCGCAGCCGAGTGTGAAGCAGCAGGAATGAGGATCAGCACCTCCAAATCTGAGGCCATGGTTCTCAACCGGCAAAGGGTGGAGTGCCCACTCCGGGTCGGGGATGAGTTCCTGCCCCAAGTGGAGGAGTTCAAGTATCTCGGGGTCTTGTTCGCGAGTGATGGGAGAAGGGAGCCGGAGATCGACAGATGGATTGGGGCTGCAGCTGCAGTAATGCAGACGCTGCACCGGTCCGTCGTGGTGAAGAGGGAGCTGAGTGTAAAAGCGAAGCTCTCAATTTACCGGTCGATCTACGTCCCTACCCTCACCTATGGCCACGAGCTGTGGGTAGTGACCGAAAGAACGAGATCGCGGATACAAGCGGCAGAAATGAGCTTCCTCCGAAGGGTGGCTGGCCTCTCCCTTAGAGATAGGGTGAGAAGTTCGGCCATCCAGGAGGGGCTCAGAGTAGAGCCGCTGCTGCTCCACATTGAAAGGAGCCAGCTGAGGTGGTTTGGGCATCTGACAAGGATGCCCCCTGGGCGCCTCCTGGGTGAGGTGTTCCAGGCATGTCCCACCGGGAGGAGGCCCCGGGGCAGACCCAGGACACGCTGGAGAGATTATATCTCTCGGCTGGCCTGGGAACGCCTTGGTGTTCCCCCGGATAAGCTGGAGGAGGTGGCTGGGGAGAGGGAGGTCTGGGCCTCTTTGCTTAGGCAGCTGCCCCCGCGACCCGGCCTCGGATAAAGCGGATGAAGATGGATGGATGGATGGATGGAAACAGTAATATTTCAGTGACTGCTGCTTATACCACAGGTTAATACACTCTACTGATAGGAGTCTGGTGGATGTTTGTTTACAGTCTGATGATGGGACATCATGCTCTGCATCTTTAAAGTTTGTCTCTTGATTATTATTCATACCCAATAATGTGAAGTATGCTTATATCTACTATAAATGAACCAACCTGGTGCTCTTCATTTATGGAGGCTGTTGAGTCTGAATTTGGATGTTGTGTATCTCGTGTTCTCTGGGCTTTGTTGTCCTCAGTCTTTTTGCAGGATCAGAAAACAAAACCAGGAGGCGCGTAAATGTTTCTTCTCCATGATGTTTCTTCAAATGTTTCTTCTGGATGATGATATGACGGTGACACGGGATGCCACCTTTGGTCTTGTGATGAAGCAAAGCTCAGGAAAAAGTGTGATTAAATGGTACCCACATGTTGAGAAGGATGTACAGGGGCACCTGCAGCCAAATCCAAGCTTCAGGTTAGTTGTAGTTGCAGAACGCTATAGGACTGAGACATCTGAGGCATCAAATGTTTGATTAAACGGATGAAAAAGAGAAGTTTCTTCCCTATAATTATCACTTCTTAAAATCTGTAGCAACTTCAAGTCTGCCAGCATGCTGAGCATGCTCAGAATGTGACAATATATTTTTGTTCAATACTTAATTTCTTTCAGTTGCAATTGTTAAATGAAAAAATATATATATTCTTATAATTTAGCAAACTAATTTATCAAAAAAAAAATATATACATATATCTGTATTAGTTTTAATAAATTAATTTGACACCTGTATTGAAAATACCATATTGTATTCATACAGAATCAGTATGGTATCATTGTTTGTCTGTTCACTGATTGTTGAAACTAAGAGCTAGTTTGATCTGTTTAGATCTAAAGTATCCAAAGTTGAGCTCTAATGTTTCTTCACCCCTGTGTGTGTGATATGTGATTTCCTACATGCTGGCAGAGCGGCAGTTTGTGCTCACAGATGGTGACGGTGTGGAGAGACGGTAGTGTTTCCTCAGAAGAACCAGCAGAGTCACAAAGGACACCAGTCCATCTCACCACCTTGACTTGCTGACTGATGCTCGTCTGCACTGCACAGAGGAAATCAACTGACCGAGGTTTGTCCAGTGATGTGTTATGAAATGTATATTTGTTTTATGCTTACAGATATGTTTTTCTTGACAGAGGGGCTCTGCAGAGGTTAGACAAAGCAGAGAAAATATGTGCTTTACTGTGATTTATTGAGATATTTGTTGCCTGATGTTCAGCAGGAATGGAGAAATAGAATCAAAGGGAGATGTTTTTGATGTTTTTGTAATGATGTAAGTAAATGTTCAATATTATTTATTTGCTTGGTTATATTAGGAGTGTTTCTGAGTGAGGGGGAGAGGAGTCATCATCCAGTTTAAGTGACGTAGATCAGTGGATACACTTGTCTCCCCTTTAAAGGAGACAATCCAAGTCATCCTTAAATGTTAGTGCTTTCAAATACACAAACATTTTTAAAGGACAAAAATGAACATCCAACTTTGACTGTAATACAAAATAAATCTTTGCGTGTGTTTTCAAACTCTCAGATGGGCAGCATATCAGTCTTGGACTGTCTAACCTGCCGGAGCAGCATTGAATGATCACCACACATGAGCATGTTCCTGCAACATTCAGCATCTGATCTGTCATCTGTGTGCTTCTGCTTTTGGTAAGTAGAGTTACCCAACTCCAGTAACTCTAAACACATGCCATCCATTTCTAACGGCCTGGTTACTTCCTGTCAGTTACTTTAGAAACCATGTGGTCACCTGACCTAACACTGTTTCTTCTTCTTCCCCTTAATGTTGAAGTGTCAAATGTCAAACAGCTGGAGAGGAAACTACACCAGTGTACTGGGATGTTTCAGCAACACATACCAGATGCTGTTCCTTCATGGTGACATCACCAGAGACAGTCCCGCCCACCTCAGGACCCATTGATTATGATGATTATAATGATGACAGCGAGCGGAACTAAGACTGTAAAAATCCACGACCAGAATGTTTAGATGCTTTCTAATTATTAATGAATACTGAGAGCCTCTTTCTGTGTTTTGTCTGTTTTTGGTTTTTACCTCATTTTTTACTAACAAAGTTCACCAAACTCACACAGTTTACATTCTGTATGTTTCCATCAAGGTTTATTTTCTTAGAAATCATAGTTTTTCTCCTTTTCTCTTTTTCTCTTGTGTAATTGATGATAATTCAGTGAATATACTGTGCTGCTTCCTTTTATTGCATCACACATTGCTTTAAGTTTTTCAGTGTCCAGTTATTTTTTACTGCTGTTTGAATTCTCTGTATGTTTGACCCTGTAGACTGTTTGATGGACTGCTTGTCTTCCTGTTTGTAACTGCCGCCTGTTTTTGACTAAAGATTTGGATTTCTGACTTTAACACAGCCTCTGCGTGCCCTCCCTTTGTGTTCTCTTCCTCTGTGAATGTGCTGCATGTGTCACAGATTCATTTTATTAACAGTTTTCCCACAGTGAGTTGCATCAGCATTCATTCACAGCACATTTCAGAAGGATTCAGATTAATACAGTGATCTTATAGTCAGAATTATCCTGACAGACTGCCACTGTAAATTATCTTTCATCAGGTAAATTTTAAAGTTCAGTATTTCAAAGCAGGAGTTATGAAGAATCATATTGGCATTAGGACTCTTCGGTGTGTCGCCGAGGTTGTGGGCGGGTGGGTGCACGGGGGCTCAGCCCTGGCTCAGGGGGCCTCTTGTGCATCGGCCTAACCGGGGGGCTCTTCAACTGGCAGGGAGGTTGTTCCATCCTTGCAGGAGTCCACTCTGCAGATGGGGGAGAGACATAGGAGAGGTGGAGAATAAACTTAACCTGGGTGTCTGTTGTCTTGTGTAGTCTGGGAGATGATTGAATGTTGGGGTGGGTACAGTTTCCTCTGCGGTGGGGTAGGGTGGGCTGCCCCGGGTCCTGTGGGGCTTGGCGGTGCTGCTGCCGTAGGCCCCGGTCTGGATGGGCCTGGGCTCCCTTGCCTTGGTGGATACCAGAGGACGGGCGTGCCTACTGGGGTCAGCGGGGGAGCTGGCCCTAGGAAGGGGCATCCTCCCCTCCCTTCTTTTCCTCCCCATCCCTGGCTACCTCCCTCTTCCCGCTCCACCACACCCACCCACACAGGTAGGGCCTTGGGGTGCGGGTGTGTCACCAGGGTGCAGGGGAGACATTCCCTCCCTCCCCCCCCCCCCCATCCTCTTCTGGCCACCTGTGCCTCAATTTTATCTCACAACTTAGACATCCACATTACTTACACTCTCATAACACACACACATATATATAGGGCCTTGAGGGTGGGCACGTTAACGGCGTCCAGTAGACGGTCTGTGTATTCAAACCTACCTCTGGCGCCGGTGCCCACCTCTCAATTTTAAATCCATGTAGACATTGAGGGTTCTCGGGAGGGGCCGTGTTAACACCTGCTGCTCTCTGGCAGCAGCACCATGCTCTCCCTTGTTTTAAATGCACTTTAGAGCAACACGCAGCAACACTACACTTGAGCGGGAGGAGGGAGGTATGGGGTCTTAACACACCCCCGTTCTCTACTAGCCATCGGGGCGGGGGGGCTGGGAAGAGATGCTGGCTGTCCAATTGGCCTCCCTGATGCTGCGGAGCCTGGGGCGGTCTGCTTGCCTCCACCCCGGAGGGAAGGGTAACATCTCTTGGGTCTGGGTGCCGTTTCCCCCTCTGGGGGCGAGGATACCTGGACCCGAGGTATAGAGTATGTTTGGGGAGTGTGATTGTGTGTACATGTCCATTTACGTTTATTCCTACGTTGGGTAAGTGCTGAGTATTTGTGTATGTGTGCATGAGGGTGGGAATGCATGTCTGTGTCTGTGTGTGCCTGTTTGTCTGTGTCTATATGTCAGGTCGGGTCTTAGACTCCACCTCTCTGGGAACTCCCAGGCCCTCCAAGTGTGGAGGCCTATCTCCCCTCACCACACTCCCTGCCGGTGACTGATGCCCTCAGGGGTCGGTGCATTGTTGGTTCTTGGTGTCCGGGGCTGGGCGCTCAGGTATGTACCAGCTCACTCCTGGTGGCTACTTGGCGGGGCCTGGCGCCTGTTGCTCGGTCAGGCCTCTTCCGGGGTGCGGAGGGCCCTCGGGCCTCCGGCCTCTGTGCCTGCAGCTCGGTTTACTCTGGCACAGCTGGCTGCCGGCAGGCACGCCGGTGCAGCCCCCTCTAGCTTCTGCCCGGTGGCTACTGGGTGACCCCTCGTCTGGGGATCCTCAGCCCTTCCCATGAAGGTGGCACGGATGCCCCTCCGGTGGTCCTCCTTGGGCTCTTGCACTCTGGGTCCTCTGGATGTCTGGGGCCTGGATCTCCTCCATGCCTGCTTCATGCCCTGGGGGACAGGACTATGACTCTCTACATCCTCTTGCAGACCATTACATGGGGAAACCATTTGAATACAAGCGCGCCGATCCACACAGGTGTGCACACGGGTGTTCACTGTTCGTAGACTTAAATCACACCTTTCTTGGCTGCTACTTCAAAGCACATTGTGCGCTGTCTGTCCTGCGTGCTGCACAACAACATTCAATATTTAGTATTTACTGCTGTTTACACTTAGCTAGATTAATGCGATGGTGTTGTTTAGTATGTTGCTTTGTTTTGTTTTTTTTGCTTGTTTTCTATTCTTTTTCTCTCAACAGGTGATCCCGGAGATATTTTTTTCCCCCCTTTCTCACTGTCCCTCTCCCCTTCTGTTTTTCTTTTCCTTCCTCTTTCTTTCTCCCTTTCCTATCCCTCACTCATGTCTGTCCCGTCTGTAACAACTGAAAATAAAATAAAATAAATAATAAAAACAAAGGTCGATCAAATGGACCAATACGGCAATGCCATGATGATCCATTTGGCAAAATAAATCCATTTGGTATCCTTGTTGGTCTTCAGACAACAATTCTGACGGCTAAAGAACCAAATGGGACAGGCAAAAAAAAGAAAAAAAACAAACAAAAAAAACCAATATGTACTTACAAACTTAAAGTTTTTTAATTATGTTAGAATATTGGAAGACAATCAACTTGTAGTGTTTTCCGCATATTAATTATTCTGAAATAGAGACGGTGACCCTAACTGTACAGAAGCACTAAACAACTGACAATCTAACAAACATTGGCCTGAGCCGTCATGCACAGTGAGTCTGATCCTTTGCTGTGAGAGTATGACAAGCATGTTTCTGGTCAGTTTGGAAAAAATAATATCACAATGTTGATCTTTTTTTCAATATTCCTTCTCTTTTACAACATAAACTGATCAAAGCTACTTATGTTCACAGCATGTAATAATACTGACAGCCCAGGGCATTGTGGTCTGTTGAGATAGGGTTAGGGTTAGGGTTAGCAATTCAGACATATGTAATCAATATTAAACGTCTCTGACGTGGGCCACTGTCCGCAGTGTTGGGAAATCCATACCAGGCTGGAACGAGTCAAGGTAGGTGAGCATCCACGAGAAGACACAGCAGATGCATCCTATTAATACTGACAGGACCAGGAGACTCCAGAAACCGAGCATCTTCTCTTCAGTGCCATCCTCTCCTGTCACCCTCTCTGCCCGCAGCTCTTTGAGTATGGGGTAGATAAGGGCACAGAGAAACCCTTATTACTAATTTGTATTATAATTCAATTTTCATGAAATATTCATATTCAGTATCAGTCCTTTTATATTATAACCACGTATCCACCCAGGCTCATTGTGGGGCAGGGCTCTGTCCTGGGATGCTTGACTACAAGGTAATGTACACCTGGCCAGGTATCCAGTCTGTCACAATTGTTTTCAATATTTGGTTCAAAAACATGAGTGACAACAAAAATCCAACTAGGATTCTTGCATATGATGAATGAAGTCTGTCTTTGACTGTATTGTCCAGCTGATCCATCAAACCCCCAGCAGGTGAACCTTATTCATGACATAACACGGCAACAATGTAAAAAATTAAACAGCAACAGTCTAAATGTAAAGTGCATTCTAAAGTCCTCTTCAATAAATTGTATGCAAAGAGTCATTCAGGACTGTAAAACGTGAACTACAGAACCCAGAGTCTTCATCATTAAATCTCTGGTTGCTTCATTTTTCTATCCTATATCAGATACTTTAAAGGTTAGGTTAGGTAAAGTTGCATTCTCATGGTGAGGCAAAGTGCTTTATGTGTGTGTGTGTCATGAATGGCTATAAAAGGCCTATAATTAAAGAACAAAGCGGGGTTTGAGTTCGAGTTACAGCAGACTGTCACTACTTGTAAATGGAACGCAGCCTTCCTACGGCGGACAGCTAATAACAGGAATCGGACGCGCGGTCCACCCTAGTCCACAGCAACCACCATAGCAACCGCCTAACATGACCTTAAAAACATATTCTGTCTTCATAACTATCAAAAACGTGAAATGATTTGCAAAGTGTGAAAGTGTTACAGTTGCAGAGAGCTATGGCAGTATCTTTGGAAGGTGGTTACATAGCTAATAATATACGATGTAACTATGGAGACAGTCAGTCACGCGAGCTAGCGGTGCATGTTTACTACAGTAAATAAGGTGATTGTGTGCACAGCGTCCACACGCTGCAGAGGGTAAAGACATTACTTCAATATTGTTTTATATTGATATATATTTGCCTTCTGTTGACCATCACCTCAGGTTCACCATTACAGTTTCAGCATACAGATGCACACTGTCTAAATATGAACACATTCAAAAACTCATGTCTCAGAAATAAGCACAGCTGTTCATGTTTGTCATTAGTTTTATTTGTAAGAAAATTATGAACTTCATATTGTGTATCAAATAAAAGAACATTTCACAACTCTGAGTCAACAGAAACAGGTAACAGAAATGTCTCTAATGTAGACATGTACAGTGTAGTGTAATCATTAAAAGATCATAAAGGAAAAACTAACATTTATGTGAAACTAATTGTAATAAAAATGAGCAGGTGCTTTATAGATTTAAAAGACAGAATCTGAAAACAACACTTTTTTGGTCTAAGTGATCAAAGTAGAAAACAGAACTGATGTTCAAGAACAAACCATAGCTGCGCTAATATTACACATCTCGATCATTGTAGTGAACAGACATGTTGCTTTTAAAACCACATGCAGTGTGTGACCATGACTGTTCACTGAGACAATGAACGCCACTTCGCTGAAGCATTCTTCTTCTTCTTCTTGCCATTAAATTGGAAGCAGAAGGAGCACGAGCTGATTTGATCTACTGAAAGGAAAAAGCAGAACATCTGAGCTGAAACCAGTCAGCTGAAACCATTAAGACAGGAACAATCATTCAATGCAGTGTCTCAGGTGGCTTAGCCTGTTACAACTGTTGATACAAGCTAACAAGTTAACATACAGTGTCAGGGAATTCCAGTGTGGGAATTCCAGTAGTTCCCACACTGGAATTCCCTGACACTGTATGTTAACCGTATTTAGCTTGTATCAACAGTTGTAACAGGCTAAGCCACCTGAGACACTGCATTGAATGATTGTTCCTGTCTTAATGGTTTGTAGTCATTTAACTTTCATCCATTCATTCATTTAATTCAGGAGGAAGAAATGGCAGGTTGGTGCAGGCTGGTTACATGCATTTGGTCCCATGCTGTCTTTAACTAAATGACTTGGTTCATTTTATGGCTGGGCTGTATGTGGGGTTATATCATGTTATCATGAGCAGGAGTACCTGTCCCCTGTTAGACTTAGAAAGTTTCTCCATAAGTAGAGTTTCTAACTCTTCTAGCACATCTGTGGCTGACAGCTTTTTGGTGGCTCTTTTTACCCCACACTGGTTGTGAGTGTGTAAATAGCCCCACTAGTTCTTTTGGGTTGCAGTTAACTTGGGAGGAAGGGGTGGGTATGCCATGACTAGATGAATAACAATTATCTGGGATACATAAATTTCATAATGCATGCATATATCTCTATCAATTAAACCTGGCCTGAGGGCTGCCATTTTTTACATTCAGTTATTTCTTTGTTGAATCAAAATAATGAATGTGTTACAGTTAAAGTGAAACACTGGTCAGTGTAAATGGCTCATTGGGACACAGAAACCTTTAAATTAAACCTGATATCTAGTGTCAAACAATATCAAAGCTGTAAAAGATGTTTACAGTCAGAATTTATAAAACTATGATTGTAAATAAATTCAAACAAGTGAGCTTTTCTTTGTGCTGAATATCAACACTGTGATTTCTTAGACTGTAAGCTTTACTTTAGCACAACCAGTTGTAGAAGCCGTCACTCCAAATGTCTTTTGATAACAAGAAAAAAATACCTTTTCAGTACACGGCCTGAAGTTCTTCTCCGACATCTTCTGCCATCAGCTTTGTCTGCTGGTTTGAAGACAATAAACCACAAAAAAGATGATTTAGTCACTTTGTCTGCGTCATGCAGCTCGAATGTGTCGTGTAACGATGTTGAATAGCCGTCGTTATCCCTCTGCTGCATCAGTAGGATTGTACTGTACAGCATCTCATTGATATGTGAGGAATGCTAATGTAACACAATAACAGACTTACATCATTAAAATATAAAGGGCAGGAGATATTTAGATATTTTTATATTTATATTATATTTTATAGCTGACAGATATTACTAAATAGATAGAATTTACTAAATAGCTGGATGAACATGAAAAATATGTCTATAATCACAAATGACCATGAGAGCCAGTAGAATTTATTAAACTGGACACTCAAAAGACGTCCTTAAATGCTCTTTAAGTGGCAGAACAGATGAACAAACAGTTAATCGCTTACTTGAGATGAAATCTGCTCAGCTACTTTGAAAACAGCTTCTAACTGGTTCCTCCTTTAACAGGATGACTGCTCAGGGGTAAGGCCATCATGCAATCCAGCAACCTTTATCGTTCTGCTTTGATTCACCAGGAACTATTAGGGAAACCTTCCAGCGCCTCCTGTGAAAGACACAGGGATAAACACAAACATTTATTAACATGTTCCACAGTCTTCCAGTTTGATTTTCTCATCCTGTGGACAACAACATACAGGGATGCTGGTTTATTGTTAACTTTTGTAAGGTTTATTTACTGAACATATCCAGCTGCAGCTCCACTGTGATCCTGAACTGGATAAGCACTTAAGAAAATGTGTCAATAAATGGACATACATCAACTTACTATATTTATCCAAACAGACTGGACCAATAATGCTTCACTGAGTTAGAGACTTTAACAGACTCTTCTATGTAAGAATGTCTCGTGCTGATATACCTGCAAACTTGACAACAAAGGTTTTTCAGACTGCATGTAGCTGTCCTCTATGTCAGCTAACACATTTACATTTATGTCACACTTATTTCTGCTTTCCCATTTTATAATTATTACTTACATTTTGATTAGATACCTTGAGTTTGTAAATGATCAGATTACATAATTGGAATACAATGTATCCAATTCAGGGTTGCGGGAGGATGAAGCCTATCCCAGCTGATACAGGACAAAGACAGGACAGGCTGCCAGTTTATTGCAGGGCTAACACAATATGTGTAACAGAAAATCCACTTAAATGTTTGATATTTCTTATAATAATCATAATTATGACTATTATTTAAAGGTTTCTTTATAAATACATTTTGATTTTTTATAACCCCTAAAATATAAACCTGAGCTGTTTCAGATTCTGACCTCTGACCTCAGTGACCTGGCTGTGTCCTCACTGCAGCTCCCTCTTGGAAGTACGTCTGCTTCTTGTCTTCCCCCAGTGTTGACCGCCTGCCCTTGATATCACGTACTGTAACTGAGGAACAAAAAAGGACAAACACTTGCCTTCATTTAAGAAGTACATTCATACAGAGGTAATCTATGGAAACACACTAGTTCACGCTTTTGGGAGGAATCAGTTCCTGTGAAACATTTCTGTAAATGAACGTCATGTGGAGAATGAATGAAATAAGTTCTTCAGGTGACTCAGCAGTCCCACACTGACAAATGAAATCTAGTTAAACTATTTGGCATATTTGCTCTTCTGAAATCTGTGTTAAACAACAACAAACATAAATTAGTAACAAAAATACAGCTGAGTAGAGGCTTTACAAACCACCAGCAGCCATAATGCTAAATTTCAATCTTCAAATGTTTCTGAGCAGTCTTCAACCTGCTTTTAACACATTAAAGTCCCAATGAATAAAGTCAATGCAGCCTGACTCAATCCTAAATGTTCAGCACACAGAGACACAGAGGTACCGTTTAAAGTTTAGTGTTAACTTGAGTCACTGATCATTTGCAGTATTACAGAGTCTGGCAGTCTTTGCATGATGTCCACGTCACAGTACGTTTCTAGCTGACTCTCAGGTGTGACAGGTGTGCCAGCAGGAAAGAGTAATAATAACCTGCATCCTGAGGTTTGTCATGCAGGATTAAAGGAGCCAGGCTTTGTTCACACAGCTAGGATTGTATTTTACACTGACCCTGGGTCAGTATACATATCATACAGCACTGAAACTTGCACATATTTATTATAGATGTACTGAAGCTAATCGAGATATTTGCTGTCAATCTGTGGCTGCGATTAAACACTTTACTGGAAACTTTATTAACTAGTAACTTCATCAGTCATGACAGAAGCTAATATTTCTGTTCTAACATCGTTTAAACAGTAACAGCTTTACTCCAATATAAGCTAACGTTTACACCGTAACTTTAAGCTAGCACCATAAATGCATCTTAAAGCTTTTATATTAGCACTCGGTGTATTACTAACATAACCACATTAACATTATTGACACTCCCTGACTTTTAATAGTCATTCTATAAATGCTGTTGTAACAGCGGTCTGGGAGGAAGGAGCGGCTAGTAGGTCCAGCGAGCGTGTGGTGTGGGGGTTAGCTGAATAACCCGAAGCCAGTCGGTTAAATCCAATAACAGACCTTTATTCGCCGTCAGCAACATTACACTTTATAATGCCAGGTCTCCTCGGCTGTACTCGTCCGCGCATACATGCGCGGGGATTGGTATCGCCAGTGCCAGCTTGCTACAACAGAAAGGTGTTTTTGGAGAATGGAACACGAGCAGCATGGAATGGCTGCCGCTAACAACACACACCCACTAGGAGACCCCCATAGCTACTACAATAGTTGGGCAACCCCCCCCTAGTGGTGCTATAACTAGGGGTGGGTTTTTATAATCGATTTATCGATTAAAATCGATTCTGGCTTGGATAACGTAAAATCGATTCATTAAAACCCTGAATCGATTTTTTAATATAAATTTATTTTGCCCGAAATGCCAGAATCTCTGGTGAAATCTCACAAAATTTCAACAACCACCAAACAGCTAAGACAGTAAATGAGAGCAGGAACACGGATTCTGCACAAAGACGTAAACACACAGCGCAACCCGCGGATCAGAATCAGTTAGATGTCGCCTTTCTCACGGTCGGGGCTGAAAGCCGACAGCTCGCTGATTCTGATCTGTCGGCGGGTCCGCGCTTTGTGTTCACGCCCTTTATGCGCGGATTCTAAAGCTGTTAGTTTGATGTCTCTCCAAACAATATTGACCGAACCAGCAGCAAAAGAAGATCCAAACTACGCATCACATAAACATCGTCATGTATTCACTCTTACTTTTATTGTTTTGCTTCGACCACGATGCACAGCTCTCTCGCGTGCTCGTGCTCTCTCTCTCTCTCCCCCCCCCTCTCTCTGTACTGTTTTCTGCATTATTCGCTTGCTTGTTACGCACAAGTCTACCGTTGTTTACAGTGCTGTCGGCCGACGTTTTTTTTTCCGTTTTATATACTTCTGAAAAGAAAACCTAATTTCTGCCATTCAATACTGAACAAATTTAAACTTTTTAAAATTATGCAAAATGCAAAACGCTTAGCCGTGTCTCTAATAAAACCGCTGTAACTTCAGAGGTAATGTTCATGTGTTGATTATTGGTTTTCTTTCGTTTTTGATGTACTGCAGAATATTTTATAAAATCCCAGGCCAGGAAAATCACCTTCATGTTTTTCTGTGTTTTATCCTCAGCTACTTTGACACAAAGGCATCTGCTGTGATACCTTTGATAAAGTCTTGCGTGTGTCAGCTTCCTTTTTATAGATACAAAAATATGTAAATGTACTGATCTGAATGATAATATTTCTGACTGTCAAAATTTCCCAGATTCAAATTGAAGTGAATCGAATCGAATTAAATCGAATCGTGGATCGAATCGATTCGGGACCTTGTGAATCGGAATTGAATCGATTCTAGAAATCAGTGACGATACCCAGCCCTAGCTATAACCCAAAAGGGTTGTTACATCACCCCCCCCCCCCCCCCCCCCCGGCAATTAGGAGGCTGTCCTCAGCCGGACCCAGGTAACCCTCCTCCCGCTACCCCCTTTCACTATACATAGCTACTTTAGGTAGTAAGCAGGCTGTGGAGGAATTGTTATACAGCATCGGTACAGTCAATACAATCAATACAATCAATAAACAAAATTAGTGATTGAAGCAAACAATACAGAACATGCAGTGTTACTGGCTACTCATCCTCTGGAGATGGTCCTAGGCAAGGGAAAAACAGTCAAAAATACAACACATCCCGTTGCTTAAATCAGTACAACAGAAAACCAAACCAAAAGCCTCTCACGGGCTGTGGTGACGAGGGTTCAGTGGAACAGAACAAGTAATCATCCCTTACGAACAGAATAATTACATCACATACATCTTGCATGAAACCAACCCTCAGTCAACCTCAAGTTTGTCCGTATGATAACGGTTAGTCCACCAGGTACCCTTCCAACCAGCGGTCATTACGGGGCACCGGCGGGGTTCGTTGGGGAGATGGCCGCTCTCCCGGCTCTCCCGTAGCTCCATGATCCAGACACTTCAGCAGGCTCTTCTGCAGCTCCAGCGAAGCCTGTAAGCAAACTCGTGGCTTCTCGACCTCAGCTTCCAAGTTTACCACTTCAAGGTTGAGGTAAAGAGGTGTAGAGTGAGGGATGATGTACTCTGTCAGGCCAGGCGCCTCAGCATCCGGGTCGCAGCCATCCTCCTCACTCCTCGTGTCTGCGTGGGACGCCATTTTAAAAGTGTGGAAACAACTCGCTCCCACAAAAGTTATGGCGAAGTGAAAAGAGCGTTCACACACAGTACCTAAGCGCATATATCAGTCGGACCGAGAGCGTCCATGCACACTGATGCTTCAATGCTTTACACAAAACAACACGTCCCTCTGAATAAACACCGTGTCAAAGTCACTGCAGCATTAGCTTAGCTTTAGCGCCGCTGATGTCATAACGGTCCAACAGCACTGAGTTGGCGGTCCGACGGACCGTACAGTTACTCTCGGAGTACTCTCCCTCGGCAGGCAAGTGTGTCAAGCGATGGGTCGGCGCTCTTCTGTGCCTGCAAATATCGTCGAAATCGTGGGGAGTTGGCTCCTTCACGGGGTTCTATCGTCCCGGCAAATACAGCCAGACGAAGAGAAAAAAAAAAACACGCCACCTCAGCCGAAGTGTCGATCGTTGAAAAACACGGGAAAAATATCCGAGCCCACCGTCTGTCGGTCCGGATGACGATGAAGATCCAGAGAACAATGTTCGGGCGCCACTTTGTAACAGCGGTCTGGCGAGGAAGGAGCGGCTAGCAGGTCCAGCGAGCGTGTGGTGTGGGGGTTAGCTGAATAACCCAAAGCCAGTCGGTTAAATCCAATAACAGACCTTTATTCGCCGTCAGCAACATTACACTTTATAATGCCAGGTCTCCTCGGCTGTACTCGTCCGCGCATACATGCGCGGGGATTGGTATCGCCAGCGCCAGCTTGCTACAACAGAAAGGTGTTTTTGGAGAATGGAACACGAGCAGCATGGAATGGCTGCCGCTAACAACACACACCCACTAGGAGACCCCCATAGCTACTACAATAGTTGGGCAATCCCCCCTAGTGGTGGTCCGCCTTTCATTTATATCTGGAGAGTCAGACAACATTGAACAAACTGTATAGAATACCCTAAATTCCCATGAGTTTGCAATATCTTTGCCTAATGAACATTTAAACAGTTATAAGTAATGACAAGTGTTCTGTTATCAATAAAGTTGTTTTTTTTTAAGTGAATTTCACCCTTTGACCTTTACAAGTCCTTTCAGGAAGCCAAAGTTTTTCACATCTACTGGAAGATTGCACAACTGAAAGTTCACTTGCTGCAAGAAATAAACACATTTGTAAATTTACACAATATGTACACAACACACTCAACTATGAATTAAGAGCATAACATCAACAGTTAAAACCAAATCTTAAGAGTTTAACAAAATACGTTTCCTTTTGTGTATTGCATTAGCGTGCTTTATGCTTTTTACTGTTCAGGAACACATGCGTAATGCAGGGATGTCACTCCTGGAGGCCTGCTCTTCATTTGATTCAACCGTGCTAAACCAGAAAGAACTAAAACATGCAAAGCAGCTCTCCAGTACAGAATTTGGGCATCCCTGGACTAATGAGAGGGGTGATACTGAGATCTAGATTTTAATAAAGCAATTAGGTCTGGTTTGAGGGCAGTGGTTGAGATGCGTAAAATATCACGCAAGTGGGAGTCACTCATCCTTGATCTCAATCGGTTCTTGTTTAAGTTCATGACAGAGAATGTTTGCTCACACAAATATGTGGAACCAAATAAGCTCAGCATTTTCTTAGCAAGAGATCGCACTTCAGGAAACCTGTCTTTGTCTAGCTGCCGATAAAAGTCAACAAGAGAACACTGCCGGTGTTTTCCGCGGCACTCATCGTCACACTGCAGCTCAATGAGCTCCAGCTGAAGCTGCGGAGGAGCATCATCAGGG
Source organism: Neolamprologus multifasciatus (assembly GCF_963576455.1). NCBI lineage: Eukaryota > Metazoa > Chordata > Actinopteri > Cichliformes > Cichlidae > Neolamprologus > Neolamprologus multifasciatus. The sequence continues at coordinate 27,549,317 of NC_140453.1, forward strand.
TCCACGGAGAAGGGAGATGAGAAAAGCAGCATGTCTTTTTCAATAGCTGCAAAGTCCTGAAAGCGTTTATTAAATTCTCCAGAAAGAGACGCGATAGCTGTTGCGTACCTCTTCATTTGGACATTAATGTCCTCTGGGAAACTGTCAATAACCTCTTTCAAAGCTGGGAAGTGTGCGGTACAGGGCTCTGTTAGGGACAAGTGTCTTTGGAAAAGTTGCAGTTTGGTTCCAAAGGCCTTGATGTGAGCGTATAGTTGGCTCACCACTGCGTCTTTTCCTTGAAGATTAACATTCAGCGCATTCAGAAGCTTCGTAATGTCAACCAAAAAAGCCAGATTTGCCAGCCATACAGGATCAGACAGTTCTTCCATTGGTTGTCCCTTCTCATCTAAAAACTGTCTGATTTCCTCTCTGAGAGAGAAAAATCGCTGTAGTGCAGACCCCCGACTTAGCCACCTCACATCATTGTAATAAATTACGTCACCATATTCAGCCTGGATGTCATGCAGAAACTGCTGAAACTGTCGGTGGTACAGAGCTTTAGAGTGAATACAGTTGATTGTCTTTGCTACTGGTTTCATAACATCATCAAATTTGAGATGTTTGGCACAGAGAGCCTGCTGATGAATGATACAGTGAAGTTTAACAGCGTTACCTGCTTCTTTGCTGACTTTATTGCAGATCAGTGTGGACAATAGTGATGGGATTTCCGGCTCTCTTTAGAGATCCTCTTTCGGTTCGGCTCACCAAAAAGAGCCGGCTCTTTTGGCTCCGAACCAGCTCTTCAGGTTGTTTTGTTGCTTTAATTAATTTATTATTAACAATAATATAAAATTATGCACAAAAGGAATTACTAATGTAAAAAAAAGTGGTTTTATTTATATATGTTTATATATAAATATATGCGGTGGCCCCTAGAGACAAAACACGTACAAACTCCAAAACACATTTCTAGCATGAACTGAACTTCCAAAGCAGAGCTACTAGATCACTTAAATTACACAATTGAAAGCATGTGTGCATTGTTTGTGTATTTATACACAGGCAATCATATATATTCAAATAATTTAAAAAAAAAAAAAGTTCATTTACCTGTTACTACCACACACCAAATCCGGTCGTTGGTACTTGCTGGCTTGTGTAGCCACTAGGTAACAAAAGCTCAACACTGCGCCTAGCATCCTGGAGCACTTCTATTGTCTTTTGTACGGGCTTCGGAGTTTGTACGTGCTTCGGAGTTTGTACGTGTTTTTACGTGTTTTTGAGTTCGTACGTGATTTGAAGTTTTTACGTGCTTTGTCTGTAGGGGCCACCGTAAATATACTTTTATTTATTCACTCCACATAAAATGTAATAAATAAATCATATAATACAAAAATCAACTATTCACATTTCAAATTTTAACTATTTAAATTTTCAGCTTTTTCCTTTTACAAATTTAAAGTGAAACAACACAAGACACTGCAAACCACAACACAATTAAATATAAATTAAAATATGAAAACAAAAATAACATGCATATTCTCTGTCATATGGGCCCGCATGAATAAACTTTCTGAATCCTTTATCATCTGCAACCTAAAATAGTTGTGGATGATTACTATACCTTTCTAATGTGACGTTGTTGACCCTGGCTCTCTTTCTCTCTCTCTCCCTCAGGCTCTGTTCCTGTGCTACTGAGTGTAACTACCGCCCCTCCCCCCTCTGCCCAGCGTAAAGCACAAGGCTCGTGTGCAGAGTGAAGCGGAAAAAAAGTGCGAGAGAGAGGGTGAGAGAAAGAAAAAAAAAACCCCACGTGACGGCTCGCGATAATGAGCCGGCTCGCGTCGTTCACGTCAAAGAGCCGGCTCTAAGAGCCATTTCGTTCGCGAACGACCCATCACTAGTGGACAATCCGCTTCGCTCACCAGCCATGGCAGGTGCACCATCAGTAATGATCCCAGAAACTTTACTCCATGGTAGCTTCATATCATCAACAGCTTCACAAACAGAAATGAATAAATCCATTCCTCTGGTTTGACCCTTAAGGCTTTTGAGATCCAGCAGCTCCTCTGTCACGTTCATCTTGTCATCGACTCCTCGTAAATAAATCAGCAGTTGCGCGGTGTCAGATGCATCGGTACTTTCATCGCAGGCTAATGAGAAATAATCAAAATCCACTCCTCTGTCCCGCAGCTGTCTGTGAATGTCTGACGATAAATCCTCAACTCTTCATGCCACAGTGTTGCGTGCCAAGCAAGCATTCAGAAATTCTTGCTTCTTCTCGGGGCAAATGTTCTCCACCATCTTCATGACACAGTCTTTGACAAACGTTCCTTCAGTGAAAGGTTTGCCATGTTTAGCTATTAACATAGCCACTTCGTAGCTGGCTTTCGTGATATTTTCATGTCTCACAGGCCCGAGTGAAAAATCGCTGTTGCGAAGCCAGAGCAGCTTGGAGTTGCTTCACTTTTTCAGCGCGCTCACTCCCTGTTAGCTTGTTATATGTTGCAGCATGTTTAGTCTCGTAGTGTCTCCTAATGTTAAAATCCTTAAACAAGGCAACAGTCTCTTTACAAATCAGGCAAACACAATTGCCTCGAATTTCAGTAAAAAAATACTGCAATTCCCACCGCTCCTGAAAGCGGCGGCCCTCACCATCAACTTTTCTCTTTTTTCGTACAGTCGCCATGGCAGAAATGAGCAGAGAAGGGCGGGCTCGCAGCACAGGTGCATGTAGCAGAAAAAATGTGCAGCCACCATGTGGTGAAAAAAGGAATTACACATTTAAAGCCAGGATTTATTTATTCAGACTTAGAAAGTGAGCCATAAATTATACATAATTAGACTGAAGCTGTGGGCCACATGAAATCTGACCGCGGGCCGTGATTGGCCCGCGGGCCGGACTTTGGACATGCCTGGTTTAAATGGTCTTACCTGTAAACACTGCTGTATCCACCGGATTCCAGCCATGGATGATAACAACCTTCTGAACAATCTAGCAGGAGACGGCCCATATCTATGGGACTGATTTGTGCTAATAACGCCCATTGTATGGACTGATAACAGCCGAAGCGGGTGAATAAAGTCACCCAGTAGCTAGCTGTGTATATTACCCAGCATACACCTCTCCCTACACAAATGCAATAAATGATACAAAAGTATCGTTCTACCTGTTTTTCAGGTAGTTGTTTACATTATATAATTTATTGTGTTCAGTATACGTCACTACAATGTGATTTCGGAAATATATAAATATACGGACAACAGGCTCTTCCGCGGCAATCTGTTGTCGTCAATAAGCAACGTTAAGGGAGCTCTATAGTATTCAATGAGAGGACCCTGCACGTCAATAGGGCTTTGGAGTTGACGTCACGCCGCAATGCATTATGGGAGCGCAGCGCCATTTTCAGGGTCTACGAATCCAAAGCCCTATTCACTTTGCTGGAACGATGACGACAAGAATCATGCTTAAAAGCAGCTCAAAAGAAAACGGGCGGTATAGAGACCGATTGCGTCCAGAGGCGAAGCAGCGTTACTTGAAAAAAAATAGAGTGCATCGCAAATCTGGACCCGTACGAAATACGGCAGTGGAGTAAAGACCCAGACGACCTACCGCCACTGTCCTACCCCGATGTCTTCGCCTATCTTGTTTGTGGAGTAAGCGCCTACACAGCGAACCAGTTCCGAAATTACAAGTCACTGGAGGCCCACATCCAATTTACCAACGGCTGGGTGCAAGATTTGGGTATTTTCAAGCCGCCAAACTCTGAGTACGTCGTCATTCATACTAAGGTAAGTCAGCTGAAGCGCATCAAGTGTAATAGCCATTTTCCACCCCCCACCATAATTAATGTTATACATTTATCATCAAGCTGCTAAAATATCGTTATCATATTATGTGCCCATAATTGTAAAGTAGATGCAAATTAACACATTGATAATCGGGCAAATTATTAACGCCAATTCGTGTCCTCCCTGTCTCATTTCATTTATTGTCTTTACATCAACCTTGTCCTTGTATGTTACAGGTACTGCACTCCCAAAGATTGAATGAACCTGCATTACGACCATGGGTAATTGTAAGCACCATGGGGAAGGTCGAAGCTGCACACTGCACCTGTATGGCCGGAGTTGCTGAGACCTGCACCCATGTCGCTGCACTTCTATTTAAAGTGGAGGCAACAGTGAGGATCCGTGGCACAAAGACTGTCACAGATGAACCAGCCTACTGGGTTTTGCCGGGGAACACAACCAAGATACAGCCAGAGGTTGGCCATAACATTGACTTTTCATCTTCAGCAGCACAAAAAAAGACTCTTGATGAAAATATAAACGGACCGTCTGTGGTGAAAGGCAGAAGAAGCCGTCCTTCAAAACGAAAGATTCCTTCTGCTACGTTTGAGGAGTTGTCACCAGTGTTAGACACACTTCATAAACACAATAAAGCAGTGTGTTTGTCTGGATTGGAGAAATACTACACATCACACACTGTACAATCTTCCACATTACCAATGTCTCTGGCGTGTTTGCACAACACAGGTGCACAGTCCCTTGGTCTTACCTAGCTGCAACTGCACTGTGTAAAGTACATAAATACAGCAAAAGTTACTGAAGAACAGGCAGAAGCTATCGAGGTACGCACAAGACTGCAACACAAGAGCCCAGAATGGTATGTGTGGCGTGCTGGGAGAATCACAGCTTCGATGATGCACGCTGTGTTTGCCACCACTGTAGACACTGTAGACACCACTGGTGTCTAGTTTTCTGTCAGAAGTGCATTGAAATATGTATAACTTGATTTCAAACCTGCAGCATTTACCATGTAACAATTGTCAAACTGTAAAATAAAGAGTGAAATACAGTTATTTGTTATCTTGCTTTTATTATAACGTCATTTTAGTGAAACAGGTACAGAAATGGTTACATAACGTAATGTCAGTGTGTTCATACAATAACACATAAAAAAAAAAGGTTTTACTAGTACTATGTCTTCAGAGACATACTGAGAGTTTTCACAATTATTAATTAACAAGTACAAGTCTCATGTGTGCCTGGTTTCACTACCACACTAGGGCACATGTTAACCAAAACACAACACACCCTCACAATTTTATCAATGAAGGTAACGTCTTCACCCTCACATGGAAGAAGAGAACGGATTGGCATGGTGGTATGTAGCATTTTGAACTTGTTGCGCAAACTGCCAATTACTCGCTCGACATGGATTCTTAGGTGTGCAATGGCTCGTGTATTTTCTATGTCCTTGGCATCTAGTTGACAGAAGCCCCTTGTAAATGCTGGGATCTTAACCTCCGCACACATCATTCCCACCGCATCTCTGATGTCAAAGCCTCTGTCAGCCAAAACTACTGTACATCCCCTGGTAACAGCTTGTTAAGTATTCCACATTGCTCTGTGATGTGTTTATCTGATGCACGGCCCCCCCACCCCTTAGAAATGAATGAAATTGAACCTTGTGGAGTAATCCCGATCAGATATTTCATGGTGTGTGTACCCTTGTAGTGTGAGTACATTTGAGTACGAGCCTTTAAATTAGATGGTCGTTCTGTACGAATTTCAAAACAGTCTACAATGATGGCTACCCGATTTCCAAAAGTTTCCGTAAATTGTGGAGGCATTGTTGCTTGCAAACAGTGCCTCTCTGGCCAGTGTACAAGTGATCCAAAGCGAGCATACAAAACATCTATTGTATCAGCAAAGATAGAAGAAAGAGTTTTGTGGGAGACATTGAATAGATAACAAAGATGCTGAACAGGAAGATCAAGTCTAAGTCGCATAAGTGTGAGTAAAAGCATTTGGAAATGCGACAGTTTCTTTGATGCTGGTAGAAAAGCTTTTACATTCTCGAACACGGACATAAAAATAGCAAAACAAGTAAAACCAGTGTAATATTTCACTTTTTCCGTATCATCCTTTAAAAAGTTTTCATTCAGCTCTGTCTTGTCCAACTTTGATTTAAGCTTCTGTTCTCCTCCAGCAGCCGGTTTATTTCTACTCTGCTCTGTACACAGCGCACACAATCATTTGTCAGTCTTTGATCTTCTGTCTGTTTCTCTCTGATATCACTGTTTTCTGCATCTGCACCCGTTACCTCTGCTTCTACTTGTCCAAGACAAATTTGTCCCTCAGCCAAAATAACAAGGTTGTTATGGAGTTGCTCTTCTGTGGTGTCCATCTCTGGCTGCTCTTCTGTGGTAACTTCTGCTGGGGCTTCACCTTCACATTCTGTAGCTCCATTGTGAAAGCCTGTCCAATAAAAAGAGTGCAAATACACAAGGGAATTTTAAAGTGGTTTATACATTAAGGCAGTATGAATACTCAAATGTTTGTGTTAATTGACTAAAATCAACTTTTAAAACAAGAGATTGTGGTTGCGGGTGCGGTTGTTGTTTACCTCCTACTAGTGCTTTTTTTTGTTGCCGTTGTGTTCGCCTCCTGTGACGGTCTGAATGTGATGTTCGGATTTCGGAGTGCCCCATGTGTAGCGTTGGTACCCAGTCTGGATTTGTTTGATCCATTTCATAGGCAGGCTTCCCTACAGTTGTGCAAAAGAATTAGCGAATCTTTACATAGCACATATGTCTGCAAAGTCACTCCATTCATGTTTGATCGCAATTTCTATAACTTCCGAGACCACCAACGATAATATTATTCAGCTATAAAGTGTGATATGAACATATCTAGCACTTACCGGAATGAAAATGTCTGGAGCACACCAAGTGATATGGGGAGATGGAACAGAACTTGATATCAGCTCGTCTCACGGCTGCTATCCAGGCTCGACGCCTTCGTTTGGTAACATCCGATACATGAGCTCCTTGATATTGCTTCCAGGTTGGGAAAGCATAAAAAGACAACCCAAGCTTATTCCCGTGCCGATCGTAAGATCGAACATTGCAGCCGACCACACAGCAAGTACGAACCATGGCTGTGCTTTGCTCCTTCGTCGCTTGCTCTTAGACCCCGAAAATGGCGGATCAGGCCAAAATCCTTTCCACGCCCACCCCCGTGACATCACGCTCCAAAGCCCTATTCTCAACGCGAGGGGGGTACCCTGCGCGTCGATAAGTGAAGCAGAGGGAGCCTGACCATGCGTCACACATTTGACGAGTTGGGAGTGAGAACGTGTTGGCCAGTGGGGTAATTCAATTCAATTCAATTCAATTCAATTTTATTTATATAGCGCCAAATCACAACAAAAGTCGCCTCAAGGCGCTTCATAGATACAGAGAAAAGCCCAACAATCATATGACCCCCTATGAGCAAGCACTTTGGCGACAGTGGGAAGGAAAAACTCCCTTTTAACAGGAAGAAACCTCCGGCAGAACCAGGCTCAGGGAGGGGCGGCCATCTGCTGCGACCGGTTGGGGTGAGAGAAGGAAGACAGGCATGCTGTGGAAGAGAGACAGAGATTAATAACAGATATGATTCAATTCAAAGAACTGTTTGTTGCCTGTTCATTCTCCTGCTCAGCTGTCTTTAGCTCGTTTAGCTGCACAGCCGCAAGCTCGTCCAGCTGCACAGGACTCTGTTTCTAGTACGTACGTTTTGCAGAGAGACAAACACGTTAAGAAGGCAATCGTTCCTCAACAGCTGGCTAGTTTAGAGACTGTTACTTGCTCCAGGGCCTCCCCAGAGGCTGGGTTTCGGCCCCCAGCAGACTCTGGACCCCTGGAGGCTAAGAACCCAGCTGAGGACTGCACCCGGCTGTCGCTGCCTGAGCAGGGTCGGTGCTCCGCGCAGCTGCCGTCTGTTCTGCGCCCGCCAGAGGTCCCCACACCTGCTGGTTCTGTTCTGCGCCCGCCAGAGGTCCCCGCACCTGCTGGTTCTGTTCCGTCTCTGCCAGAGGTCTCCGCACCTGCTGGTTCTGTTCCGTCTCTGCCAGAGGTCCCCGCACCTGCTGGTTCTGTTCCGTCTCTGCCAGAGGTCCCCGCACCTGCTGGTTCTGTTCTGCGCCCGCCAGAGGTCCCCGCACCTGCTGGTTCTGTTCCGTCTCTGCCAGAGGTCTCCGCACCTGCTGGTTCTGTTCCGTCTCTGCCAGAGGTCCCCGCACCTGCTGGTTCTGTTCCGTCTCTGCCAGAGGCCCGTGCACCTGCTGGTTCTGTTCCGTCTCTGCCAGAGGTCCCCGCACCTGCTGGTTCTGTTCTGTCTCTGCCAGGGGTCCCCGCACCTGCTGGTTCTGTTCTGTCTCTGCCAGAGGTCCCCGCACCTGCTGGTTCTGTTCTGTCTCTGCCAGGGGTCCCCGCACCTGCTGGTTCTGTTCTGTCCCTACCAGGGGTCCCTGCACCTGCTGGTTCTGTTCTGTCTCTGCCAGGGGTCCCCGCACCTGCTGGTTCTGTTCTGTCTCTGCCAGAGGCCCGTGCGCCTGCTGGTCCTGTTTTGTCCCTGCCAGAGGCCCGTGCGCCTGCTGGTCCTGTTCTGTGCCTGCCAGAGGTCCCCGCGCCTGCTGGTTCTGTCCTGTGTGTGCCAGGGGCTCCAGTGCCCACTGGTTCTGAGACTGTTTTCGCTGGGGGGCCCGAGGAGCCCGTCCAGCCCCAAGACTCGTCAGCTGGAGGGCCCGAGGAGCCCGTCCAGCCTTCTGCCTCGTCAGCTGGAGGGCCCGGGGAGCCCGTCCAGCAACTGTCCTCGTCAGCTGGGGGGCCCGAGGAGCCCATCCAGCCTTCTGACTCGTCAGCTGGAGGGCCCGGGGAGCCCGTCCAGCAACTGTCCTCGTCAGCTGGGGGGCCCGAGGAGCCCGTCCAGCCTTCTGACTCGTCAGCTGGAGGACCCGAGGAGCCCGTCCAGCAACTGTCCTCGTCAGCCGGGGGGCCCGAGGAGCCCGTCCAGCCACCAGCTGCTCCACCAGCGGCCGCATCCACAGTTTCGTCCACGCCGCCGTCGGCAGCCCCCGTGTCTCCACCCACGCCGTCGCCTGGTCCAGCTTCCGTGTCTCCACTCACGGCGTCGCCTGGTCCAGCTTCCGTGTTTCCACCCACGCCGTCGCCTGGTCCAGCTTCCGTGTTTCCACCCACGCCGTCGCCTGGTCCAGCTTCCGTGTTTCCACCCACGCCGTCGCCTGGTCCAGCTTCCGTGTTTCCACCCACGCCGTCGCCTGGTCCAGCTTCAGCTTCACCCACGCCGTCGCCTGGTCCAGCTTCAGCTTCACCCACGCCGTCGCCTGGTCCAGCTTCCGTGTTTCCACCCACTCCGTCGCCTGATCCAGCTTCAGCTTCACCCACGCCGTCGCCTGGTCCAGCTTCAGCTTCACCCACGCCGTCGCCTGGTCCAGCTTCAGCTTCACCCACGCCGTCGCCTGGTCCAGCTTCGCCATCATCTACTTCGCCATCGCCTGGTCCAGCCTCTGCATCAGCGTCGCCTGGTCCAGCCTCTGCATCAGCGTCGCCTGGTCCAGCCTCTGCATCGCCTTCGCCGTCGCCTGGTCCAGATTCAGCTCCGCCTTCGCCCTCGTCTGGTCCAGATTCAGCCTCAGCTTCCGTCTCGTCTGGTCCAGCCTCTGCCTCAGCTTCCGTCTCGTCTGGTCCAGCCTCTGCCTCAGCTTCCGTCTCGTCTGGTCCAGCCTCTGCCTCAGCTTCCGTCTCGTCTGGTCCAGCCTCTGCCTCAGCTTCCGTCTCGTCTGGTCCAGCCTCAGCTTCCGTCTCGTCTGGTCCAGCCTCAGCTTCCGTCTCGTCTGGTGCTGCGAAGGCCACGCAGCCTTCAGGTCCCCAACTGCCGCCTCAACACCGTCGGTCATCTGCCAGGCCGCATGTTGGGCATCTTCGTCACCGTGGCCGGCCTCCGGACTTGCTTTCACGCCGCCGTCACCGTCCGCACGGTCGGCATCTTCGTCACCGTGGCCGGCCTCCGGACTTGCATTCCCGCCGCCGTCCGCACGGTCGGCATCTTCGTCACCGTGGCTGGCCTCCGGACTTGCATTCCCGCCGCCGTCGCCGTCCGCACGGTCGGCCCCCAGAACTGCTTCCTCGCCGCCGTCGCCGTCCGCACCGTCGGCCTCCAGAACTGCTTCCTCGCCGTTGCCGTTCGCACGGTTGGCCCCAGAACTGTTTCCACGCCACTGCCTACTGCGTGGCCGGCCTCCGGACCTGCCCCACTGCCACTGCCATTCGCATGGTCAGCCTCCGGAACTGAACTGTTTTGGCCTCCTGCGCTGTCGGCCCCCTGAACTTGGCCATCTGGGCCTTTTTGGTCTCTGTCCCTCCGTCCTGGACCCCCTCCGCCCGCCCTGGTCGGGTCGTTTTCTGTTTTGTTTTGGTCTGTTTTTGTGTTTCTGCTGGGCTGTCTGGAGCCTGCCCTTGAGGGGGGGGGTACTGTCATGGTCCTGGGTCGGTGACCCAGCGCTTTTAGTTTATTATCATTTTCTAGTTTATTATGATGATGATTATTATTGTTTGAGTTCTATGTGTTATATTCGGTCTGCCTTTGAGTCTGCGTCTGTGTCTCTGTCTGTCTATCGTGTCACCCTGCCTGTTTGGAAAGCTGTCTGTTTAGTTCTGTGTCTTGTTTGGTTCCTCGTGTCTGAGTTTCCTGTTTTATTGTGAAGGTAGAGATGGCTTTTTGAGTAAAGGTTTAACTGCAGCCACCTTGAAGGCCTGTGGTACATAGCCGATTATTAGAGATAAGTTGATCATATATAAGATCGAAGAATTAATCAATGGCAGGACTTCTTTGAGCAGTTTTGTAGGAATGGGGTCTAAAAGACACGTTGATGGTTTGGAGGAAGTAATTATTGAAGTTAACTCAGAAAGATTGATTGGAGAAAAAGAGTCTAACTTAACATCAATGGTACTAAGAGTAGCTGTAGATAATATTACATCTGTGGGATGATTATTGGTAATTTTTTCTCTAATGATAAAAATTTTATTTGTGAAGAAGTTCATGAAGTCATCACTAGTTAACATTAAAGGGATGGTTGGCTCAAAAGAGCTCTGACTTTTTGTCAGCCTGGCTACAGTGCTGAAGAGAAACCTGGGGTTGTTCTTATTTTCTTCAATCAGTGATGAGTAGTAAGCTGTTCTGGCTTTGCGGAGGGCTTTCTTATAAAGCAACAAACTATTTCTCCAAGCTAAATGATGATCCTCTAAATTTGTGACACGCCATTTCCTCTCCAGATTACGAGTCATCTGCTTTAGGGTACATGTTTGAGAATTATACCACAGGGTCAGGTACGTCTGATTAGAGACCTTAGTTTTCACTGGAGCTACAGTATCCAGAGTCGTACGTAGTGAGGAGGTGAAATTATTAACAAGATAATCGACCTCTGTTGGGGTAGCGTTCAGATAGCTGCTCTGCTCTGTGTTGGTACAGGGCATTGACGATGATAACAGTGGCTGGATTATATTCATAAACTTAGTTACAGCGCTTTTAGAAAGACATCTACTTTGATAAAGTCCACTCTCCACTGCTGCGTAATCAATTGTTGTAAATGTAAATGTTATCAAGAAATGATCAGACAGGAGAGGGTTTTCAGGAAACACTGTTAAATGTTCAGTTTCTATGCCATATGTTAAAACAAGATCTAGAGTGTGATTAAAGTGGTGGGTGGGTTCTTTTACAATTTGAGAGAAACCAATTGAGTCTAACAACAGATTAAATGCCATGTTGAGGCTGTCATTTTTAGCATCAACATGGATGTTAAAATCACCCACAATAATTATTTTATCTGAGCTCAGAACTAAATTAGATAAAAAGTCTGAGAAATCAGACAGAAACTCTGTGTAAGGCCCAGGTGGACGATAGATGATAACAAGTAAGACTGGTTTCTGAGTTTCACAGCTGGGGTGGACAATGTTAAGCATCAGGCTTTCAAATGAATTAAAAGTCTGTCTTGGTCTTTCATTAATTAATAGACTGGTGTGAAAAATTGCTGCCACACCGCCCCCTCGACCTGTGCTTCGAGATTTCTGGTAGTTAGAATGACTCGGGGGTGTTGATTCATTTAAACTAACATAATCATCCTGCTGCAACCAGGTTTCTGTAAGGCAGAGTAAATCAATTTGTTGATCAATTATTAAGTCATGTACTAACAGAGACTTAGACGAGAGAGACCTAATATTTAATAATCCGCATTTCACTGTTTTACTCTTTGGTTCAGATGTGGATACTGTATTGTTCTTTCTTTGTAAATGTTTAAGTTGTTTGTTGCTGGTTTTTAGTTTGTTTTTTGTCTTTTTGGAAGCAGACACAGTCTCTATGGAGATGGGTTTTTGGGGGGGTAGCAGGAGGAGAGAAGCTGCAGAGAGGCATGTAAGACTGCAACTCTGCTTCCTGGTCCCAACTCTGGATAGTCATATCCAGAGTTGGGACCTGGATATGACTATCTCCTCCTGACCTGACCTCCTGACCCAATATGAATCTGGAAGGTTCATATTGGGTCAGGAGGTCACTGATGTATTTTGGTCCTAAACCATTCAGAGCTTTATAGACCAGCATCAGAACTTTAAAGTCTATCCTCTGACGGACAGGCAGCCAGTTTAAAGACTTCAGAGCTGGACTGATGTGGTCCACTTTTTTGGTCTTAGTGAGGACTCGAGCAGCAGAGTTCTGAATGAGCTGCAGTTGTCTGACTGATTTTTTAGGTAGACCTGTAAAGATGCTGTTACAGTAGCCAAGCCTACTAAAGATGAATGCATGGACTAGTTTTTCCAGGTCCTGTTGAAACATCAGATCTTTTATCCTTGAAATATTCTTGAGGTGATAGTAAGCTGATTTTGTTATTGTCTTAATGTGCTTTTCTAAGTTTAGGTCTACATCCATCACTACACCCAAATTTCTCGCCTGGTTTGTGGTTTTTTAGATGTATAGATTGAAGTTCTCTGGTGACCTGTAATCGTTTTTCTTTGGCACCAAAGACCTCAGTTTTGTTTTTGTTTAGCTGGAGAAAATTGTGGCACAACCAGTCATTAATTTCCTCAATGCATTTACCAAGAGCCTGTACAGGGCCTTGGTCTCCTGGTGACATTGTGATATATATTTGTGTGTCATCTGCATAGCTATCAAAAAGGTCTTTGAGACTTTTTTGAAAAAACTTGTTGGCAGGACATCTAAACAGCAAGAGGAGGAGTTCAGTTGACCTAAGATGTCCTCTAGGTCTTTGCTGTTAATAGCGTGAAACTGTTTTATGGTGTTGAAACGGTTTTTCGGTGGACACAGTACATATTCTGGATCTGCTGTTGATGTACCAATTGCTTGTCTAATCATTTGGATTTTTTCTGTGAAGAATTTGGCAAAGTCATTGCAGGCCATGGTTGAATGAAGTTCAGCTGCCACTGACACAGGAGGGTTTGTTAGCCTGTCAACTGTAGAAAATAAGGCTGTTTTTAGTGATGATGTCAGAGAAGTAGGACCTTCTTGCACTCCTCAGTTGTAAATTATAATTGTGAAGTTTCTCTTTATAGATGTCATAATAAATCTGGAGGTTTGTTTTTCTCCATCTGCGCTCAGCTTTCCTACACTCTCTTTTTTCAATTTTCACTAGTGTGGAGTTTCTCCATGGAGACTTTTTCCTTCCAGAAATAACCTTCACCTTAATGGGAGGAATTGTATCCATTACATTTAACATGTTAGCATTGAAGCTATTGACGAGCTCATTGACTGACCTTCGATTTGATGACAGGGACACGCGAACGGGTGAAAACGGGTGAAAACAGACAAATTTGCGGCGATCTCCGACATCTGGACACGCTTCAACGAGAACTGTGCTAAGAGTTTCACTCCAGGAGAACACATGACCATAGATGAACAGCTGTTCCCTACCAAGGTTCGTTGTCCATTCACACAGTATATTGCAACCAAGCCAGACAAATTTGGGATCAAGTTCTGGATGGCCACGGATTTGGACACCAAATATGTCTGCAGTGCATCTCCTTACTTGGGAAAGGACCCCAGTCGTCAGAAGGGAGAGAGGCTGGCAGAGAACGTGGTCATGAAACGGATGGAGCCGTTTTTGGATGATGGGAGAAACGTCACACGGACAATTTCTTTACTTCACTGTCACTGTCGCACAGACTGCTGCAGCGCAAAACAACGTTACTGGGCACGGTGAATAAAGTCCGGCATGAACTTCCTCAACTTGCAAAAGATACTGCAAAGCGAGAGGTATTCTCCACTTCAGTGCTTAGAAGTGGCGGTGTCTCCTTGACAATTTATGCACCTAAAAAAAACAAGACTGTGTGTGTTCTAAGTTCCATGCACCAAGACGTGATGAGGTAAGACAGAGGAAACCCAACACGATAACAGACTATAACCACATGAAGGTATGTGAATGTGTGTACAATTTTACACCAGTGCTACAATGTTTTCTGATGTGTGCTATACAGGCCTATAGAAAAAAACATATACTCATGACTCTCTCTCTCTGCTTTTACAGTGTGGTGTAGACGTGTTGGACCAAATGGCGCAGATGTATTCCGTAAGAGCAGCAACACACAAGTGGCCAGTAGCAGTTTTCTACAATATGCTGGACCTGGCGGCGGTGAATGCCTACATTTTGTACAAGGCATGTACAGGGTGGACAGGCAAAAGAAGATTGTTTCTGAGTCTTCTAGCTCAGCAACTTCGTTGCCGATTCATGCAGCTCAAGGAAATATTAGCACAGAGGCAGGCTGCTGAAGCTGCTGCAGCTGCTGCGCCAGGGACTGTAAAGACAACGCAGTGCCAGGTGCAAGAGAGCTGCAACAGGAATCGCAGCAGGTTTACCTGTGCAACATGTCAGAAATTCACCTGTGCGAAATGCATGGATGATGGACACTGGGTCTGCAAACGCTGTAACGTCTGAAACACTTTGAAATAAAACAGACTTGTGTACCCATATATATATATATATATATATATATATATATATATATTGTGAATGTGTATCTTTTGTATGTAGGTTGTAACACAGAGGTTTGGCCTGCCTTGGATCTGAGTAAACAAATGCCAATGTTGCACAAACACACACACACACACCTGCATTTATTTGTCCCACAAGTGGAAAATCTGCATTTTCATTGCAAAAAAGTGGACAGTGCAAGACAAAAGCAGCAAAATAAAAACTGTACAAAGAGCACGGTATAATTTTTTTTAAAAATGTTCATTTACCTGTGTCGGATTATAATATTATTTTATGCCATGTTAGACCCCTAATTAAAGATTGTGAACTATTATGTAGTTTTAGTTTGCATTATTCTCCTGAATTAGAAGAAGGTGATAACTATTACATTTGGTAAACTGATTTGCATTATATTAGACTGCTGATTTATTGTGAATGAATGATATTGTTTTATGATGCATTATACTGTGAGTTATAAGAAATACTGTTCCAGAAACTCATCGCCTTATTTGTCTGGTTAGAAAAGAACAGAGCATACTGCCCCATCTCAGCAGGAGCAGATAAACAGGGAGCCAAGGTCGTAGCTTAGGTGCTGTGTGAGAAAAGAATGTGAATGTTTAGGCTTTTATGATTAGGTGGGGGCCACTAGAGGCTATAAGAGTTTGATCAAGGCTCCACCATTTTGAGATCTGATGCTGTCTGCTGTATGGTGTCCATCTCCCACGCGTGTATTCATTAAATCATCGTTTGACTTGACCCGGCCGGACTAGTGTGGTTATTTTTGGTTTTTCCTCTTGTATCCATCCCCAATATTTGAATCCGTAACAGTTTTGGGGGCTCGTCCTGTGGTATTGGGATGGAAGTTTTGGAGGCTTGGACGGTCCGAGGTGGTCAGACGGGCAGACATTATCCGGCAATCGAACTGAGTGGACAGGCGCCTTTATAAAAGAGGTAGGCACAGGCCTGTTGATTTTATCCGAAGTGTGCTGAATTGGACGATAAAATTAAATGTCTATTCAGTAAAAGTTGCCGGTGAGTGTCTGTTTTGATTTTGATGAAAAAATCTCATGAGAATTGAAGCTGAAGTAATGATAATAAAAAGCAGTTGGACTGCTGAGTGAAAATAAATACCAGTTGGACTGCTGAGAGAATTTAGTTGGATAGGGAATTGGTTATTTAGTGGGTTAAAGTCCCCATTGGTCATGGTTGGACCGGCCTCAGTCATACTCTTGTCTTAGTGTGTTGACTGTTGTTTCAAATTATTATAAATTTTTTAAGAACGACAGTTGGACTTAAGAGGCGCATAGCCTGGAGGTTACGCTCCCTCCTGGCCGCGGACGCGCGACCTTGACCTGTCGGCGAACAGGGTTAGTTCAGTTTGGCTTGACTGTGGGGTACAGGGCATCCTGGAATAAGCTAGGAGTTAGAGTCTCCTTACCGTTTGGAACGGTATCTGTGCTTTTTTGGGCAGCAAAGGTTGGACCTTGGGTGTTGGACACTTTTAAATTGAGTTAGGGACTTTAGAGATGAGGCCAGAAACTGTTGGACAGATACTGGTTAATTGATCACAAAAAAGTTGGACTTTTTCGGTTGGACCGTTAACTTAAATTTGTCAAAATTGTTAGGCGCTAAAACTTTCAGGCCTGAGAGTGATTGTAAATATAAGACGTCTTTATAAATATAAGATAGAGAGTTGAGTGTGAAACGAGGCTGTGTTGACAACAGCGCGCTGCAGCGCTGCGAGCTATTCTTAGACGGTGTGTGAACATGCAAATGAGGTGGCTGCTGTGAAGCCCACAGAGGACTTCCTGTTTAGCGTGTTATTCAGTTTTATAAGTATGATTTGCAAACAATGATACATGCCTGTAATTAAAACGGTGATTTTGCTGATTATAATATTATAAATAAAGTTTTGAATGACTACGGTGAATGTTTAATGTTAGGCTGGGTTTTGATATAGGAGAGACGGCGTTGCAGCTGCTGGGGGTGAGTGACTGGAAATTTGCATGCCCATAAAAGGCAACTGCCTGACTGTGTGAACTATGCACCAAGAGAGAGAGTAAAATCTAGGCAGATGAACCAAATGGATGTTGTAATAAAAATAGTATATTAATGTTTTAGTCTCTTAATACAGGTGGATTTCTCTCAACCTGGAGACCTGAGTACACCAGCAAAAGGATAGATTAACAAAACTGGGACGACAGACAGGCCAAGCTCTGGCTCAAAATTTTTTTCACTGAATTGTTTTTGGCACCATGTGTCCCTGAATCTCATCTAATTCCTGGCTGAAGACATGGAATGCTGTTATTTAAGGTGGGAAATCAAAATTTGGGAAACAAAATTAAAAACACACACAATTAGAGAAATGCCTTGTTGGAGAAAAAAAAAGTTAAAATAACCCACCCACAAACGCACACACGCAATGAAGAAACAGCTTACATTCATGAACACGTGAAGATTTTCCAGCAAGGTTAAAGCAGCGAAACTTAACATACACCTGTTGTTAAATGATAAAGTTTATCCACTACTAAAAAATAAACTCTCTGGGTTGCAGGACAATAACTTAACTTCAAAAAGAAAGACACTGGTTTGACAAACCAGTGATGAAACAACAAATTTAGTGGTTAAAAGAGTCAAATTGTGACATGTTTTCTATTGATTGATTAATATAAGTGATTACTGAATGAAATAAAATTCCTTTTTTGAATTATTAAACATGATCTTAAGAATTTTAACATGTACCTGTGTTGTCCTGTCAACTTGGTGGGTTATGACTTGATTATATAGTGAGAAAAAACAAAAAAAGGGGGGGAGAAGGCTGACACAGGGCCTGGCCCCTCTCTGAACAACACAGCCAAAACAATATCATTTTCCTGTTCGTCTGTTTTTGTTTTGTTTTTGTTTTTTCTCTTTATGCTTAATTACAGGCTGCTTTGTCGGCCCGGAAAGCCGAGGCTGACCTGGACTCCTGCTCTCCCCTCTACCATCTTTGCTCTCCCCTCTACCATCTTTGATGTGACCCTGACTAAATGCTACAGCAGCTGGACCCACAATAACAGCCTGAGAATGTCAACAGTGCTGCAGGAAAAAGATCTCATGCAGTGGAGACGGAGAGTGTTAAATCCAAGGCTCGTTTCACTATACGGGGGAGATTTCTAGACAGCTTCAGCTGACAGAGCTGTGACGAGACGCCTATTAAGCCCAGATGAAAAGTGAGGCTGAGCAAAAGAATGCTGACCTTAACAACTCTGCATTAAAACTGTGCAGGACAGTGACGGACCAACATGGATGATCGGGCAGCAAAAAGGGCGTGCCAGAGACACGAGTAGTAACTGAGGTCAGAAGGCACCTCAGATTGGACAAAAGCAGCAGAAGAACATAAGCTGAAGACACAGGTGTCGGGGCTCAGCCAGGAGCTGACCTCTGAGAAGAGCTGAACAGCAGAGCTGCAGAAGGCCGTGGAGCAAAGCAAGGAAAACATCAATAAACTTCAATCTGACGTGTACGGAAAAGACTCTGAGGTTTCTGCCCTCAGTGAGAGCTCAAGACATCAGAGCAGAAACTGAGCATGGCTCAGGAGGAGCTGGCTGCTAATCGAACCCATCAGTCAGGCTTAGAGTCCCAGATACAGGACTTGAAATCAGGCCGGAGCTTGCTGGAGCAGGAGGTTGCCAAACCTGACGAGAAGCTCCAACAGCAGGAGCAAACCCTGAAGGAGCTGCAGAAGCAAAAAGGGTCAGGTTAAGGAGGAGCTGGACAAGGAGAAGATGCAGGACACTGGAGAAAAGGACTGCCTCAATTGGGGTCAGAACCAGTATGGACAGAACTTTGGGCAGCAGCACCAATGGACGCAAACGGACTGAAAAGGGGGAGGCAGGACCCCGGGCCACGCTTCAGGCCATGGTTTACCCAGAACACCAGAACAGGAAAGTGATGAACACAAACACACACATCTACATACACTGACTCAGAATTAAGAGAAACACACATACGAACACATATGCACTCGTTGATTGACTGAGAAATGACACACACACACGCACATAAATCGAAATGCTGATTCAATTCACGGAGAAGTGATCCACACACACACACATACACATGTTTGTGCAATGAAGAGTGATACACACACACGCTGATGCAATGAAGAATGCTTTACTAACAAATGCTATGCTGATACGCAAAATGCTGCACACGAACGTCCAAATACAGAATTTGTTACAACAACAAGAAGCCATTGATTGTTAATTGGTTAAATGCATTTCATGTCACCCAGAGGACATTTGTGTAGATTTAGGGGACAGGGTCTAAAGCAGTTTGGTTATGAAAACAATGTCTGTGAGTGATGTCTGTTTATGGCTCAAGGCCTCGACTGAATTGTTTACTGTGCTTCGCACAGCCTGATAAGGAGCAGCGGTACAGAGTGAAAATGATGAATTAACGGTGTGAGCCTTATTTCGGAGCGCCACATTTTTGTGATTGAGATTTAATTGAAGGAGGAACACACTAAAAAAAAAGAAAAGAAAAAGAAAAGGGGGCCAGCCCTTGGATTTACGTAAGCATCCCACGTGTATTTAATACAATTGCCTCAGGCTTTAAAGATCTGTACAAAATTCAACAGGAAATCATAGCTTCCCTGTATTTCCTATATTGTTGGCATGCTGGTGAGTGCTGTTGCTCCACAGTAAGAAGGTCCTGGGTGCAAGTCCACAGTCTGGCTAGTTTGCAGGGGGTTTTCTCTGGGTATTCTGGTTTCCTGCCACAGTGAAAAGTCATGCAGCTGTTAGAGCTAGGTTAATTGATGATTCTAAATTATCCGTGAATGTAAGTGTAAATGGTTGTTTGTTTCTATGTGATAGATTGGTGACCTGTCCGGGGTGCACCCTGCCTCGTAACCTATCACTCCAGGGTTATTTCCCAGCCCTCCTGCAATCAGGATAAAGATAGGAGGATGGTAGTTGTTGTAGACCCATTCAATTTTTATGGTAACCAGAATCTAGACTTTGTTGAACCGTATGCAATATGAAGACAACATGTAGTATTTAAGGGACCAAGTAGAAATTTGGATAAAAGTTATTGAATAGTGTTGAAATAAAATGACAGAATTGTGAAGGATTAAAATATTCCAGGAGCTCAACTTGCTCCATCTGAACATGTTTTAATCGTGTTTTATGAACCCAAAATGCACAGGTTTACTGAATATGAAAAGGTTGTGTTGATTTAACTCAGTTGTTTAAGTTTCTACCAAAGCAAAACATTTGTGTGCAACTAGTGTCCACTATTGAATCAAATAAGTCCAACACATTTTTGTTAGTGCAAAAAGAAGTTACGGTACCTGTATTCCTACACAATATTGTCCCGGGACAGAGAAAAACTTTCTGGTGAAGTTTTGGTTGATTTTGGGTTTTGCTTAACACTAGGTTGATTTTATCAGTGAGGTTTGGATTGTTTTCTTTCTCTAAGAGAGAGAAAGGTGGTTTTATGCTTGGACATGTTTCCAACGGGCCCCAGTATTTGTTATTATATGAGTATTTTATTGGTTATGTTTGTTTTTGCTTTTGTTAAAGTGCACTGAAATAAGAACATCTGAGAGGAGTGATCCACCGGTGGTGATATTTTGGTATTTGTGAGTTCCTGATTTAATAAATCAGCTCTTTAATCCAGGCCTGAGTGATTGAACTATAAAGCGCTATAAAACATGATTACTAGAAACAGTCGCAAAGTATTTTTCTCCATAATTATAATGGGCTTGGAGAAATTCACTTATATGGGACATTGATCACATGAGAAGTCCTGAGCCTAAAAGGATTGCAGCGAGTCAATCCAGTGCAAAAAACAAGGAACTGTTTTCCTTCAAAATGATGACGTCATCTTGCTGGCTTGCATCTCGAATAGGTTGCGTGAGAGACTCCATAATCAGCAATATCTGGTATGAATGTGTATGAATGTATGCATGTGACTGGACTGTGATGGACTGACGACTAAAAGTTTTAACTGACTTGATACTGAGACAAGAACGGTACCGACTTTAGGATTAGTAAATGTCCACAAACAATTCACCCAGCCTGTAAAAGAAGGGTGGATGTTTTGTCTTGCTTTGTTTTGTTTTTGCAGGAGTAGAAGGATGACAGAGACTAAAGGGGGAGGCTGTAGCTTCACATGAGTGTGAACTGCAGACTTAACCCTTTGGTTGCTAATTTTGAGCTACTGATGTTTCCATCAAGAAAATTGTGTTTTATTAGCTGTGTTTTGATTAATGTATCACATTATATTGTTGGGAATGTTAAATGCTAAAGTGGAGAGAAGCTTTGATTTCACTCCTGACTGAACATGTTATTATTAACCATAGCAGGCCACTGTAAAAAGCCAATTAATTTTGATAGAAAAAGTAAAAAAAACCCTCTATTGATGTCTATGAATAACAGGGGAATGATAGACTTGTCACATTCAAAATAGAGATATGTAATGACAAATACTGGTCCATGTCATTTAGGTTCTCCATTGAAATAGTCAATAATTTAGAAAAGTAGGATAGAACCGACAGGGGCATGTGCTGAGATGCGGTGCTGCACAAGAACAAGAGCAAAATAAAGAAAAATTATTATGTTTAGTTTTGATAAATTAAAATTAAAATGTACCATTACACTCAGAGGATCAATATGAAATTCAATATATGCTAATTTTGTATGAAGTACGTGACTGATAACTGTTCTGTCCTGAGTTTTTGTTTTTACAGCACCCACTTGACCACACCAACAGTTTCTCGCCACCAAAAGGGGGTACTTGCAAAGAATAGGGAGGAATATCATCAGAAGTGGGAAAGGTAAGCCCCGATGGGGGTGATAACATCATTAATTTCACGTATGGTCAAATTCTTAAAATTTGACCCCTAACATGAAAAATTCTTCAAACATTTAGAGACAGAGTGGAGTTCTAGATAAACATAATGTAGCAAACCACATAAGGATGGAGCGTTGGAGTCAATAAGATGGTGAAAAAACACGCAGAAAAAAATGTTGATCATGTTGATTATGTTTATTCCAGTGTGCAGAGATTGGCTAATCCAGGAAATGTTATAAAATGGATTGTCGGAACAGTCAGCGTTAAAGTCACCTTTGACAGTCCAGACTAAGATGGCGTTGGACATCTTCAGGGCGGAAAAGGGTTGGTGTGACCAAGGTGTGGTCTGGCTTGTTGTATGTATATTTCAAGATGATATGGCTCTAGATGGACCAGTTACCAGGGCATGGAAGGAAGACAGACTCATTAAATGAGGAGAAGGAATTTTCTGGGGTTGAAGATCCTCTGGGTGAGTGGTTGACTAAAAGCATGCATAAAATAAAAGCTATTTTTTGTTATTGATTGGTAATAGATTGATAATTGGCCACATTTACAGCTGTATTGACTTGTTGTGGACGTAGTCTACTTCATGTTTAAACACTCTAATTAGCAGATTGAAAATAGTGACAGTAAAGGAAGAATATGCAGCACCACCCTGTCAGATGCCAGTGCCGGTAGGGCTCAGTGATGAATCAGGTGAGCTGGATTCATGGCTGAATTAAAACATAGATACCCCTGCTGTGGTCAGTAAGGGAAAAACAGGGGGAAATAAAATTGAAAACAGGCATCTATAAACGTTTATGTGTGAAGTTTATAAACGGGATAAAAAGGGGGTGTTTTACTGTTATTGTAGCATCAGCATTATTGTTACATCAGAATCATATAACAAGCATTGCATTGCATTTATTGAAGCTATTGACATTACATTAATATTTGTATTACAGTGATTGTTATAACCTCATGTTAGTCTTCTATTTACAGGTGTCAAAAGTAGTCAACAAGTTTATGTTGAAGTGAAGTTCATATTAATACAGGTTTTGTTTGTAGACACTTGGGAAGACGCAGGCTCTGGGCGGAGCCAGGAGTTGAACAGATCTAACATGACAATTAAATTGATTTCATTCCCTAATACAGGATAACAAGACCGGAGCAACGACACTGGATAGGAGAAAGTCTGATACTTTCTAAGATACGAGGTCACTAACCTTTTCTTTTAATTTTCTAGCCTCGTTGAATTGACACATGTTAGAATTAGAAATGGCTAATTTGTTTTTGATGTCTTTTATTAGAATGAGTGGTTTTAATCATTTTCATACATACCTTGCAAATGTGCTTATAATGAGTTGGCACTCGGTCTTTTGAAGGTCATAAGCTTCGTTCGGCGATAGTCCGGACTGATAAAGTGTAGGAAATGCCAGTGCAGCGGGCTAAATGCAAACACGCTTACACATACACTAAATTAGGATAAGTCCTTGGGACATTCTGAATCTTCTAAACCAATTCTGAACCACCAAAAGATTAGTAGAGAGCAACATTAGATTGTTAGAGCTAGGAAGAGAGGTGTTTTGGTTTTCTGTCTCTTACAGAGAAAGGAACAGACACCAGACGAGGTCACAGATATACGAGGATCCTTCGCAGCAGAGACAGACACGGTGACTGCGGAAACATCAACTGGGTTCAAGTGTCATGGCATTTTGGGCTCCAGTTAGTCACCTCAAAAGGATGGATCCCATAAACACAGCAATAACCATGAAGGGGTTGACGGAAATCCAGGAACACCAGACCAACAACGTTCGAGAGGCTCTTGGTCATAAGGGGGACACGTTCCTGTTCCTTTTTCTGGGGAACACAGCTGTGACCCCAGAATACACAGATCATTGTTTGAAATTGGGGCAGAATAATCCCCTGATCTGTGCAACGACTGAAGGGTTGTCTAACCCCTGAGGTTGAAGGAAACAAGAGCAGAGGATCACCCGACTGGAAGACACTGGTGCCTACAGCAATAAAATAAAGGTTAAAAGCTCCTCGGACAGAGGTTCTAGTCTGAGTACGTTTGGAGGGTATAAGGTAGCACCGAAATAAAGCTGTGGGAGAACTGGGGAGTGATGGGAGTAAGAAAAACTTTTATTACAACAACAACAGTAGGTACTACTGTTGTTGTTGTAATAAAAGTTTTTCTTGCATCTGAACTGCGCAAACACAGAGGTCATCTCACATATGGTTCACCCAACAGGGGGACAAAGGGCCTCAGGAGTAAGAAGAAATGAACCCGGCAACACTGGATTGCAGGGTGTAAGTGAGCTCTTTAAAGAGCTCATCAGGGGGAATTGTCGGATTATAATATTATTTTATGCCATGTTAGACCCCTAATAAAAGATTGTGAATTATTATGTAGTTTTAGTTTGCATTATTCTCCTGAATTAGAAGAAGGTGATAACTATTACATTTGGTAAACTGATTTGCATTATATTAGACTGCTGATTTATTGTGAATGAATGATATTGTTTTATGATGCATTATACTGTGAGTTATAAGAAATACTGTTCCAGAAAGTCATTGCCTTATTTGTCTGGTTAGAAGAGAACAGAGCATACTGCCCCATCTCAGCAGGAGCAGATAAACAGGGAGCCAAGGTCGTAGCTTAGGTGCTGTGTGAGAAAAGAATGTGAATGTTTAGGCTTTTATGATTAGGTGGGGGCCACTAGAGGCTATAAGAATTTGATCAAGGCTCCACCATTTTGAGATCTGATGCTGTCTGCTGTATGGTGTCCATCTCCCACGCGTGTATTCCTTAAATCATCGTTTGACTTGACCCGGCCGGACTAGTGTGGTTATTTTTGGTTTTTCCTCTTGTATCCATCCCCAATATTTGAATCCGTAACACCTGTTATTACCACACACCAAATCCGGTCGTTGATACTTGCTGGCTTGTGTAGCCATAAGGTAACAAAAGCTCAACACTGCGCCTAGCATCTGTCACGGTCGGACGGTCCTCCCCGGACGACCTGCTTGTTTATTTGTGATGTGTGTGCGCCTTCCTCTCTTTCTCTCTTCCTCCCTATTCTGCGGGTCGGGCTATGTCTAGGGGCGGCGTCTCCGAGAGAGCGAGAAAGGCCGACCTCTGACCCGGAAGGGTAACCTTCAGCTCCAGCTGCCGCTAATCATTCCTCACTACACAGAGGTATTTAACGGGGTGTCCAGACGGCAGTCGACGCTGGATTGTACTCGGAGCTCGGTAGATAAGTGTGCTCGTGATCTTATAACCCGCATAGCAAGGCAAGCCTTCTTATCCGCTGTTGTGTTTGCTCGTCTCTCAGGTGGAGAAGTACGGGACGGAGAAGTGGAGAAAAGGGGTTCACTGGTGTTTTCGGGAGGAGGAATTCACACGGAAGGAGTGCACACCGACCTCACGGGGAAACTCGCCTTCACCACTTTTGGGATTTAGAGAAAGGACATTGTTGGATATCTCACTGTTTGAAGACTGTATTTCTAGCACTGTAAATAAACGCACTGTCGGCATCAACCCAGAGCTCCGTGCCTGAATCCATACCGCTCATTAGCCCTGACAGCATCCTGGACACTTCTGTTGTGTTTTGCATGTGTTTTGGAGTTTTTACGTGCTTCAGAGTTTGTACGTGCTATGGAGTTTTTTTACATGTTTTGGAGTTTTTACGCTCTTCGGGGTTTGTACGTGCTATGGAGTTTTTACGTGTTTTGGAGTTTGTACATGCTTTGTCTCTAGCGGCCACTGTAAATATACTTGCCTTTTGCACACAGCCTGTAAAATGTCAACAACAAAAGGAGTGTGTAAAGCATCTATATTGTAGTGATGGCAGTATACTGTGTATATTTATACTGGCAGTATGGAAAATGATCAAATGCTTAAATGGAAATGATCATTTAGGTGAGGTGTAGTTGGGGTGTGGACAGTGGTTCTGCTTTTGTAACGTTGAGGTATGGACAGCTACACCTGCCTGTTCATATTTTACTCTGTAAAAACTACATTTTCACTGCTTTTATAACCTTTTTAGTGGGGAGAACATAGCTCCCACTAGGATTTAATGATTTAACAAATCTTTTAAATCCTTTGTCCTCCACAATGCTAAATGGCTGGGAGTCCTTAATCACCATGCTAACCAGTTTTTCATCTATTTGAGATTGTCCTCCTGAGGAAAGACAACAAAAACAAAGCACAAATATAAATATCACACACGTAACTTATTACAGTTGTATAATATTGTTATATCATTTAGTAACATTACTGCATGCTATATTATCATGGCATTTGATGGCTCATCTGGTCTTGCTCCACAATCGGTGTTTCCCCTATTCTCATGCAAAGCTCTGTAGTGCCTAAGCATGGATGAGGTGTTGTTGTTATATCCCAGCTCCCTGGCACATAGCAAACACTTCACCTTGTACAAAAGTAAAGCCGCTTAACATAAATTGTATTGCACCATCAGTATTATGAAAATACATCTTCTGTAGAAATTTACATACCTTGTTGGGAGGAATAAAATCAAAATGTTCCCACACAGGAGAGGACATCCTCCTCTTCTTAGCTGGCTCCATTCTCTTCTGACTTTCTCTCCTCACTCTCCTAAACCTCCAAACTCTCTCCAAACTGTGTCCAAACTCTGACTAACCGCAACTCGCCATCAAACACCTACATTTTGAATGAAGTCTGAGGGGTTTATATTGCTGTCATAGCTCGCGGCAAAGTTCAAACCACTTCTGGTATTCCAGAGTCTGCCGGAGAGGACCCGGAGAGGACCCGGAAACGACCGTGAGAAGCTTCATTAAAACCCACCTGAAGCTGCCGGAGGACACGGTGAAAAACATAGGGTTTGAAAGAGTGCATCACATCGGGGCTCCGAAGACAGGAAGCGTCTTAGTTCAAACAGCTGCAAAACCTATTTGCTCAACACGGGGATATGTAATTCTATAAGATAAATTCATAAATATGTGTGTCTGAGTCTTCTATCAAAAGTTATAGCTATTTTTATGAAGTTGTACAAAAACGCGTTCTGTCGCAACGACAGTGCGTTTCTCACCATTACATGCATTTGAATGCGTTTCTGACTATTACATGCATTTGAATGGAATTCTCGCCCGGAACAAAGTATAGGTTTTCATCTTGTGAATAACTTGGGCCTGTGTTCATGGCTGAGGCCAACTACATTTCACCAGGGCCTGTGTTCGTGGCGGATGCCATCCACATTACACAAAGGCCTGTGATACTGGTTGATACCATTCACATTACACCAGGGCCAGTGTTCCCTATGAGGCCATCTTCACGATACCAGGGCCTGTGCTACTGTCTGAGGCCATGTACATTTCACCAGAGCCTGCGTTGCTGGCTGATGCCATCCACATTACAGCAGGGCCTGTGCTACTGGCTGAGGCCACCTACATTTCACCTAGGCGCATGTTGATGGCTGAGGTCATCTACATTTCACCAGGGCCTGTGTTGCTGAATGAGGCCAACTACATTTAAACAGAGCATGTGTTGCTGGCTGATGCCATCCACATTTCACCACGGCCAGTGCTCCCTGTGAGGCCATCTTCACCAGAAAAGGGCCTGTGCTGCTGGCTGAGGCCATCCACATTACACCAGGGCCTGTGATGCTGGCTGAGGCCATCCACATTTCACCAGGGCCTGTGGTGCTGCTGGCTGATGCCCTTCACAATACACAAGGGCCTGTGCTACTGGCTGATGCCATCCACATTACACCAGGCTCAGTGCTTCCTGTGAGGCCATCTTCACCACACCAGGGTCTGTGGTGCTGCCTATTACCATCCAAATTTCACCAGGGCCAATGTTGTTAGATGAGGCCATCCACATTACAACAGGGCCCGTGCTACTGGCTGAGGCCACCTACATTTCACCAGGGCGGATGCTGCCGGCTGAAGCCAACTACATTTCACCAGGTCCTTTGTTGGTGGCTGAGAGGCCATTCACATTGCACCAGGACCCGTGCTCCCTGTGAGGCCATCTTCACCACACCAGGGCCAGTGGTGTTGGCTGAGGCCATGCACATTACACCAAGGCCTGTGCTGCTGACCAATACCATCCACATTTCACCAGGGCCTGTGTTGCTGGCTGAGGCAATCCACATTACACCAGGGCCTGTGATGCTGGCTGAAGCCATCCACATTACACCAGGGCCAGTGCTCACTCTGAGGCCATCTTCACCACACCAGGGCCAGTGGTGTTGGCTGAGGCCATCCACATTTCACCAGGGCCAGTGTTGTTGGCTGTAGCCATCCAGATTACACGAGAGCCAGTTGTTCCTGTGAGGTCATCATCACCACACCAGGGCCTGTGCTGCTGGCTGAGGCCATCCACATTACACCAGGGCCTGTGATGCTGACTTATACCATCCACATTACACCAGGGCTTGTGCTGCTCGTTGATGCCATCCACATTACACCAGAGTGTGTGGTGCTGAGCAATACCATCAATATTTCACTAGGGCCAGTGTTGTTAGATGAGGAAATCCACATTACAACAGGGCCTGTGCTACTGGCTGAGGCCAACTACATTTCACCAGGGTGTATGTTTCCAGATGAGGCCAACCACATTTCACCAGGGCCTGTGCTACTGGCTGATGCCATCCACATTACACCAGGGCCAGTGCTCCCTGTGAGGCCATCTCCAAAACCAGGACCTAAATGTCCGGCTTATTCGGGGTGGCTGTAGCTCAGGTGGTAGAGCAGGTCATCTACTGATCGGAAGGTTGGTGGTTCGATTCCTGGCTTCCCCTAGTCTGCATGCCAAATATCCTTGGGCAAGATACTAACCCCAAATTGCTCTCCGATGCATCCATCGGAGTATGAATGTGTGTGAATGTTAGCTATAAAGCACTTAGAAAGATGTGCTTGTGCGAATGGGTCTGAATGGGTGAATGCACAAGTTGTGTAGAGCGCTTTGAGTGCTCAGATGAGTAGAAAAGCGCTATATAAGAACCAGTCCATTTACCATTTACCATTCCATCAACAATACACTGCGAACAGTGCTTTTCTCGCATGAAAAAAAGAGTGTGTTTTCATCCTGTGAATAACTTGAAAATTTTGAATATTTCTTGAACATAAAAAATATGTGTGTGTGAGTCTTCTATCAAAAGTTACAGCTTGCGTTTTTGTACAACTTCTTATAGGAAGTTGTACAAAAATGCTTTCTTTCGTCAAAACAGTGCGTTTCCTACGATTACATGCATTTGAATGGAGTTCTCGCCTAAAACAAAGTATAGGTTTTCATTATGTGAATAACTTAAAATCTTAGGTCAAACAGCTTCAAAACCTGTTTGCCCAGCACGGGGATGGATATTGAAAATCCATAAGAGAAAGCCACAGTTGTATGCTTATTCTATCAAAACTTACAGCTATTTATATGAAGTTGTACAAAAACGCTTTATTTCGTCAAGACAGTGCGTTTCCTACGATTACATGCATTTGAATGGGAGAATTCGCCCGAAACAAAGTATAGGTTTTCATTATGTGAATAACTTGAAAATCGTAGCTCAAACAGCTTCAAAACCTGTTTGCCCAGCACAGGGATATTGAATTCTATAAGAGAAAGCCACAAATATGTGTGTATGCTTCTTCTATCAAGACTTACAGCTATTTATATGAAGTTGTACAAAAACGCTTTATTTAGTCAAGACAGTGCGTTTCCTACGATTACATGCATTTGAATGGGGAGCTCGCCCGAAACAAAGTATAGGTTTTCATTATGTGAATAACTTGAAAATTTTAGCTCAAACAGCTGCAAAACCTATGGGCCCAGCACGGGGATATTGAATTTAATAAGATAAAGCCATAAATATATGTGTCTTAGTCTTCTATCAAAAGTTACAGCTATTTATATGAAGTTGTACAAAAACGCTTTATTTCGTCAAGCCAGTGCGTTTCTTACGATTACATGCATTTGAATGGGAAGCTCGCCCGAAACAAAGTATAGGTTTTCATTATGTGAATAACTTGAAAATCTTAGCTCAAACAGCTTCAAAACCTGTGTGCCCAGCACAGGGATATAGAATTCTATGAGATAAAGCCATAAATATGTGTGTCTGAGTCTTCTATCAAAAGTTACAGCTATTTATATGAAGTTGTACAAAAACGCTTTATTTCGTCAAGCCAGTGCGTTTCTTACGATTACATGCATTTGAATGGGGAGCTCGCCCGAAACAAAGTATAGGTTTTCATTATGTCAATAACTTGAAAATCTTAGCTCAAACAGCTGCAAAACCTGTGTGCCCAGCACAGGGATGTTGAATTCTATAAGATAAAGCCATAAACATGTGTGTCTGAGTCTTCTATCAAAAGTTACAGCTATTTATATGAAGTTGTACAAAAACGCTTTATTTCGTCAAGCCAGTGCGTTTCTTACGATTACATGCATTTGAATGGGGAGCTCGCCCGAAACAAAGTATAGGTTTTCATTATGTCAATAACTTGAAAATCTTAGCTCAAACAGCTGCAAAACCTGTGTGCCCAGCACGGGGATATTGAATTTAATAAGATAAAGCCATAAATATATGTGTCTTAGTCTTCTATCAAAAGTTACAGCTATTTATATGAAGTTGTACAAAAACGCTTTATTTCGTCAAGCCAGTGCGTTTCTTACGATTACATGCATTTGAATGGGGAGCTCGCCCGAAACAAAGTATAGGTTTTCATTATTGATTCTGATAAGATAAAGCCATAAATATATGTCTGAGTCTTCTATCAAAAGTTACAGCTATTTATATGAAGTTGTACAAAAACGCTTTATTTCGTCAAGCCAGTGCGTTTCTTACGATTACATGCATTTGAATGGGGAGCTCGCCCGAAACAAAGTATAGGTTTTCATTATGTGAATAACTTGAAAAATCTTAGCTCAAACAGCTGCAAAACCTGTGTGCCCAGCACGGGGATATAGAAGTCTATGAGATAAAGCCATAAATATGCGTGTCTGAGTCTTCTATCAAAAGTTACAGCTATTTATATGAAGTTGTACAAAAACGCTTTATTTCGTCAAGCCAGTGCGTTTCTTACGATTACATGCATTTGAATGGGGAGCTCGCCCGAAACAAAGTATAGGTTTTCATTATGTGAATAACTTGAAAATCTTAGCTCAAACAGCTGCAAAACCTGTTTGCCCAGCACAGGGATATTGAATTCTATAAGATAAAGCCATAAATATGTGTGTCTGAGTCTTCTATCAAAAGTTACAGCTATTTATATGAAGTTGTACAAAAACGCTTTATTTCGTCAAGCCAGTGCGTTTCTTACGATTACATGCATTTGAATGGGGAGCTCGCCCGAAACAAAGTATAGGTTTTCATTATGTCAATAACTTGAAAATCTTAGCTCAAACAGCTGCAAAACCTGTGTGCCCAGCACGGGGATATTGAATTTAATAAGATAAAGCCATAAATATATGTGTCTTAGTCTTCTATCAAAAGTTACAGCTATTTATATGAAGTTGTACAAAAACGCTTTATTTCGTCAAGCCAGTGCGTTTCTTACGATTACATGCATTTGAATGGGAAGCTCGCCCGAAACAAAGTATAGGTTTTCATTATGTGAATAACTTGAAAATCTTAGCTCAAACAGCTTCAAAACCTGTGTGCCCAGCACAGGGATATAGAATTCTATGAGATAAAGCCATAAATATGTGTGTCTGAGTCTTCTATCAAAAGTTACAGCTATTTATATGAAGTTGTACAAAAACGCTTTATTTCGTCAAGCCAGTGCGTTTCTTACGATTACATGCATTTGAATGGGGAGCTCGCCCGAAACAAAGTATAGGTTTTCATTATGTCAATAACTTGAAAATCTTAGCTCAAACAGCTGCAAAACCTGTGTGCCCAGCACAGGGATGTTGAATTCTATAAGATAAAGCCATAAACATGTGTGTCTGAGTCTTCTATCAAAAGTTACAGCTATTTATATGAAGTTGTACAAAAACGCTTTATTTCGTCAAGCCAGTGCGTTTCTTACGATTACATGCATTTGAATGGGGAGCTCGCCCGAAACAAAGTATAGGTTTTCATTATGTCAATAACTTGAAAATCTTAGCTCAAACAGCTGCAAAACCTGTGTGCCCAGCACGGGGATATTGAATTTAATAAGATAAAGCCATAAATATATGTGTCTTAGTCTTCTATCAAAAGTTACAGCTATTTATATGAAGTTGTACAAAAACGCTTTATTTCGTCAAGCCAGTGCGTTTCTTACGATTACATGCATTTGAATGGGGAGCTCGCCCGAAACAAAGTATAGGTTTTCATTATTGATTCTGATAAGATAAAGCCATAAATATATGTCTGAGTCTTCTATCAAAAGTTACAGCTATTTATATGAAGTTGTACAAAAACGCTTTATTTCGTCAAGCCAGTGCGTTTCTTACGATTACATGCATTTGAATGGGGAGCTCGCCCGAAACAAAGTATAGGTTTTCATTATGTGAATAACTTGAAAATTTTAGCTCAAACAGCTGCAAAACCTGTGTGCCCAGCACGGGGATATTGAATTTAATAAGATAAAGCCATAAATATATGTGTCTTAGTCTTCTATCAAAAGTTACAGCTATTTATATGAAGTTGTACAAAAACGCTTTATTTCGTCAAGCCAGTGCGTTTCTTACGATTACATGCATTTGAATGGGAAGCTCGCCCGAAACAAAGTATAGGTTTTCATTATGTGAATAACTTGAAAATCTTAGCTCAAACAGCTTCAAAACCTGTGTGCCCAGCACAGGGATATAGAATTCTATGAGATAAAGCCATAAATATGTGTGTCTGAGTCTTCTATCAAAAGTTACAGCTATTTATATGAAGTTGTACAAAAACGCTTTATTTCGTCAAGCCAGTGCGTTTCTTACGATTACATGCATTTGAATGGGGAGCTCGCCCGAAACAAAGTATAGGTTTTCATTATGTGAATAACTTGAAAAATCTTAGCTCAAACAGCTGCAAAACCTGTGTGCCCAGCACGGGGATATAGAAGTCTATGAGATAAAGCCATAAATATGTGTGTCTGAGTCTTCTATCAAAAGTTACAGCTATTTATATGAAGTTGTACAAAAACGCTTTATTTCGTCAAACCAGTGCGTTTCTTACGATTACATGCATTTGAATGGGGAGCTCGCCCGAAACAAAGTATAGGTTTTCATTATGTCAATAACTTGAAAATCTTAGCTCAAACAGCTGAAAACCTGTTTGCCCAGCACAGGGATATTGAATTCTATAAGATAAAGCCATAAATATGTGTGTCTGAGTCTTCTATCAAAAGTTACAGCTATTTATATGAAGTTGTACAAAAACGCTTTATTTCGTCAAGCCAGTGCGTTTCTTACGATTACATGCATTTGAATGGGGAGCTCGCCCGAAACAAAGTATAGGTTTTCATTATGTCAATAACTTGAAAATCTTAGCTCAAACAGCTGCAAAACCTGTGTGCCCAGCACGGGGATATTGAATTTAATAAGATAAAGCCATAAATATATGTGTCTTCGTCTTCTATCAAAAGTTACAGCTATTTATATGAAGTTGTACAAAAACGCTTTATTTCGTCAAGCCAGTGCGTTTCTTACGATTACATGCATTTGAATGGGGAGCTCGCCCGAAACAAAGTATAGGTTTTCATTATTGATTCTGATAAGATAAAGCCATAAATATATGTCTGAGTCTTCTATCAAAAGTTACAGCTATTTATATGAAGTTGTACAAAAACGCTTTATTTCGTCAAGACAGTGCGTTTCTTACGATTACATGCATTCGAATGGGGAGCTCGTCCGAAACAAAGTATAGGTTTTCATTATGTGAATAACTTGAAAATTTTAGCTCAAACAGCTGCAAAACCTGTGTGCCCAGCATGGGGATATTGAATTTAATAAGATAAAGCCATAAATATATGTGTCTTAGTCTTCTATCAAAAGTTACAGCTATTTATATGAAGTTGTACAAAAACGCTTTATTTCGTCAAGCCAGTGCGTTTCTTACGATTACATGCATTTGAATGGGGAGCTCGCCCGAAACAAAGTATAGGTTTTCATTATGTCAATAACTTGAAAATCTTAGCTCAAACAGCTGCAAAACCTGTGTGCCCAGCACGGGGATATTGAGTTTAATAAGATAAAGCCATAAATATATGTGTCTTAGTCTTCTATCAAAACTTACAGCTATTTATATGAAGTTGTACAAAAACGCTTTATTTCGTCAAGCCAGTGCGTTTCTTACGATTACATGCATTTGAATGGGGAGCTCGCCCGAAACAAAGTATAGGTTTTCATTATGTGAATAACTTGAAAATCTTAGCTCAAACAGCTGCAAAACCTGTGTGCCCAGCACAGGGATGTTGAATTCTATAAGATAAAGCCATAAACATGTGTGTCTGAGTCTTCTATCAAAGGTTACAGCTATTTATATGAAGTTGTATAAAAACGCTTTATTTCGTCAAGCCAGTGCGTTTCTTACGATTACATGCATTTGAATGGGGAGCTCGCCCGAAACAAAGTATAGGTTTTCATTATGTCAATAACTTGAAAATCTTAGCTCAAACAGCTGCAAAACCTGTGTGCCCAGCACGGGGATATTGAATTTAATAAGATAAAGCCATAAATATATGTGTCTTAGTCTTCTATCAAAGGTTACAGCTATTTATATGAAGTTGTACAAAAACGCTTTATTTCGTCAAGCCAGTGCGTTTCTTACGATTACATGCATTTGAATGGGGAGCTCGCCCGAAACAAAGTATAGGTTTTCATTATGTGAATAACTTGAAAATCTTAGCTCAAACAGCTGCAAAACCTGTGTGCCCAGCACAGGGATATTGAATTCTATGAGATAAAGCCATAAATATGTGTGTCTGAGTGTTCTATCAAAACTTACAGCTATTTATATGAAGTTGTACAAAAACGCTTTATTTCGTCAAGCCAGTGCGTTTCTTACGATTACATGCATTTGAATGGGGAGCTCGCCCGAAACAAAGTATAGGTTTTCATTATGTGAATAACTTGAAAAATCTTAGCTCAAACAGCTGCAAAACCTGTGTGCCCAGCACGGGGATATAGAAGTCTATGAGATAAAGCCATAAATATGTGTGTCTGAGTCTTCTATCAAAAGTTACAGCTATTTATATGAAGTTGTACAAAAACGCTTTATTTCGTCAAGCCAGTGCGTTTCTTACGATTACATGCATTTGAATGGGGAGCTCGCCCGAAACAAAGTATAGGTTTTCATTATGTGAATAACTTGAAAATCTTAGCTCAAACAGCTGCAAAACCTTTTTGCCCAGCACAGGGATATTGAATTCTATAAGATAAAGCCATAAATATGTGTGTCTGAGTCTTCTATCAAAAGTTACAGCTATTTATATGAAGTTGTACAAAAACGCTTTATTTCGTCAAGCCAGTGCGTTTCTTACGATTACATGCATTTGAATGGGGAGCTCGCCCGAAACAAAGTATAGGTTTTCATTATTGATTCTGATAAGATAAAGCCATAAATATATGTCTGAGTCTTCTATCAAAAGTTACAGCTATTTATATGAAGTTGTACAAAAACGCTTTATTTCGTCAAGCCAGTGCGTTTCTTACGATTACATGCATTCGAATGGGGAGCTCGCCCGAAACAAAGTATACGTTTTCATTATGTGAATAACTTGAAAATTTTAGCTCAAACAGCTGCAAAACCTGTGTGCCCAGCATGGGGATATTGAATTTAATAAGATAAAGCCATAAATATGTGTGTCTCAGTGTTCTATCAAAAGTTACAGCTATTTATATGAAGTTGTACAAAAACGCTTTATTTCGTCAAGCCAGTGCGTTTCTTACGATTACATGCATTTGAATGGGGAGCTCGCCCGAAACAAAGTATAGGTTTTCATTATGTCAATAACTTGAAAATCTTAGCTCAAACAGCTGCAAAACCTGTGTGCCCAGCACGGGGATATTGAATTTAATAAGATAAAGCCATAAATATATGTGTCTTAGTCTTCTATCAAAACTTACAGCTATTTATATGAAGTTGTACAAAAACGCTTTATTTCGTCAAGCCAGTGCGTTTCTTACGATTACATGCATTTGAATGGGGAGCTCGCCCGAAACAAAGTATAGGTTTTCATTATGTGAATAACTTGAAAATCTTAGCTCAAACAGCTGCAAAACCTGTGTGCCCAGCACAGGGATGTTGAATTCTATAAGATAAAGCCATAAACATGTGTGTCTGAGTCTTCTATCAAAGGTTACAGCTATTTATATGAAGTTGTATAAAAACGCTTTATTTCGTCAAGCCAGTGCGTTTCTTACGATTACATGCATTTGAATGGGGAGCTCGCCCGAAACAAAGTATAGGTTTTCATTATGTCAATAACTTGAAAATCTTAGCTCAAACAGCTGCAAAACCTGTGTGCCCAGCACGGGGATATTGAATTTAATAAGATAAAGCCATAAATATATGTGTCTTAGTCTTCTATCAAAGGTTACAGCTATTTATATGAAGTTGTACAAAAACGCTTTATTTCGTCAAGCCAGTGCGTTTCTTACGATTACATGCATTTGAATGGGGAGCTCGCCCGAAACAAAGTATAGGTTTTCATTATGTGAATAACTTGAAAATCTTAGCTCAAACAGCTGCAAAACCTGTGTGCCCAGCACAGGGATATAGAAGTCTATGAGATAAAGCCATAAATATGTGTGTCTGAGTCTTCTATCAAAAGTTACAGCTATTTATATGAAGTTGTACAAAAACGCTTTATTTAGTCAAGCCAGTGCGTTTCTTACGATTACATGCATTTGAATGGGGAGCTCGCCCGAAACAAAGTATAGGTTTTCATTATGTGAATAACTTGAAAATCTTAGCTCAAACAGCTGCAAAACCTGTGTGCCCAGCACAGGGATATTGAATTCTATGAGATAAAGCCATACATATGTGTGTCTGAGTGTTCTATCAAAACTTACAGCTATGTATATGAAGTTGTACAAAAAAGCTTTATTTAGTCAAGACAGTGCGTTTCCTACGATTACATGCATTTGAATGGGTGAATTCGCCCGAAACAAAGTATAGGTTTTCATTATGTGAATAACTTGAAAACCTTAGCTCAAACAGCTGCAAAACCTGTTTGCCCAGCACAGGGATATTGAATTCTATAAGATAAAGCCATAAATATGTGTGTCTCAGTGTTCTATCAAAAGTTACAGCTATTTATATGAAGTTGTACAAAAACGCTTTATTTAGTCAAGACAGTGCGTTTCCTACGATTACATGCATTTGAATGGGTGAATTCGCCCGAAACAAAGTATAGGTTTTGATTATGTGACTAACTTGAAAACCTTAGCTCAAACAGCTGCAAAACCTGTTTACCCAGCACGGGGATGGATATTGCATTCTATAAGATAACGCCATCAATATGTGTGTATGCTTCTGCTATCAAGACTTACAGCTTTTTATATGAAGTTGTACAAAAA
This sequence comes from Neolamprologus multifasciatus, assembly GCF_963576455.1. Lineage (NCBI taxonomy): Eukaryota > Metazoa > Chordata > Actinopteri > Cichliformes > Cichlidae > Neolamprologus > Neolamprologus multifasciatus. The sequence goes on from NC_140453.1 coordinate 27,586,420, forward strand.
CGCTTTATTTAGTCAAGACAGTGCGTTTCCTACGATTACATGCATTTGAATGGGCGAATTCGCCCAAAACAAAGTATAGGTTTTCATTATGTGAATAACTTGAAAACCTTAGCTCAAACAGCTACAAAACCTTTTTGCCCAGCACGGCGATGGATATTGCATCCTATAAGATAACGCCATAAATATGTGTGTCTGAGTCTTCTATCAAAACTTACAGCTATTTATATGAAGTTGTACAAAACCGCTTTATTTAGTCAAGACAGTGCGTTTCCTACGATTACATGCATTTGAATGGGTGAATTCGCCTGAAACAAAGTATAGGTTTTCATTATGTGAATAACTTGAAAACCTTAGATCAAACAGCTTCAAAACCTGTGTGCCCAGCACGGGGATATTGAATCTGATAAGATAAAGCCATAAATATGTGTGTCTGAGTGTTCTATCAAAAGTTACAGCTATTTATATGAAGTTGTACAAAAACGCTTTATTTCGTCAAGCCAGTGCGTTTCTTACGATTAAATGCATTTGAATGGGGAGCTCGCCCGAAACAACGTATAGGTTTTCATTATGTGAATAACTTGAAAAATCTTAACTCAAACAGTTGAAAAACTTGTTTGCCCAGCACAGGGATATTAAATTCTATGAGATAAAGCCATAAATATGTGTGTCTGAGTGTTCTATCAAAAGTTACAGCTATTTATATGAAGTTGTACAAAAACGCTTTATTTCGTCAAGCCAGTGCGTTTCTTACGATTACATGCATTTGAATGGGGAGCTCGCCCGAAACAACGTATAGGTTTTCATTATGTGAATAACTTGAAAAATCTTAGCTCAAACAGCTGAAAAACCCATTTGCCCAGCACAGGGATAGAAATTCTGTGAGATAAAGCCATGAATATGTGTGTCTGAGTGTTCTATCAAAAGTTACAGCTATTTATATGAAGTTGTACAAAAACGCTTTATTTCGTCAAGCCAGTGCGTTTCTTACGATTACATGCATTTGAGTGGGGAGCTCGCCCGAAACAACGTATAGGTTTTCATTATGTGAATAACTTGAAAAATCTTAGCTCAAACAGCTGAAAAACCTGTTTGTCCAGCACAGGGATATTAAATTCTATGAGATAAACCCATAAATATGTGTGTCTGAGTCTTCTATCAAAACTTACAGCTATTTATATGAAGTTGTACAAAACCGCTTTATTTAGTCAAGACAGTGCGTTTCCTATGATTACATGCATTTGAATGGGTGAATTCGCCCGAAACAAAGTATAGGTTTTCATTATGTGAATAACTTGAAAACCTTAGATCAAACAGCTTCAAAACCTGTGTGCCCAGCACGGGGATCTTGAATTCTATAAGATGACGCCACAATTATGTGTGTATGCTTCTTCTATATAGACTTACAGCTATTTATATGAAGTTGTACAAACACGATTTATTTCGTCAAGACAGTGCGTTTCCTACGATTACATGCATTTGAATGGGGGAATTCGCCCGAAACAAAGTAAAGGTTTTCATTATGTGAATAACTTGAAAATCTTAGCTCAAACAGCTGCAAAACCTGTGTGCCCAGCACAGGGATATAGAAGTCTATGAGATAAAGCCATAAATATGTGTGTCTGAGTCTTCTATCAAAAGTTACAGCTATTTATATGAAGTTGTACAAAAACGCTTTATTTAGTCAAGCCAGTGCGTTTCTTACGATTACATGCATTTGAATGGGGAGCTCGCCCGAAACAAAGTATAGGTTTTCATTATGTGAATAACTTGAAAATCTTAGCTCAAACAGCTGCAAAACCTGTGTGCCCAGCACAGGGATATTGAATTCTATGAGATAAAGCCATACATATGTGTGTCTGAGTGTTCTATCAAAACTTACAGCTATGTATATGAAGTTGTACAAAAAAGCTTTATTTAGTCAAGACAGTGCGTTTCCTACGATTACATGCATTTGAATGGGTGAATTCGCCCGAAACAAAGTAAAGGTTTTCATTATGTGAATAACTTGAAAATCTTAGCTCAAACAGCTTCAAAACCTGTTTGCCCAGCACGGGGATGGATATTGAATTCCATAAGATAATGCCATAAATATGTGTGTCTGAGTCTTCTATCACAACTTACAGCTATTTATATGAGGTTGTACAAAACCGCTTTATTTAGTCAAGACAGTGCGTTTCCTATGATTACATGCATTTGAATGGGTGAATTCGCCCGAAACAAAGTATAGGTTTTCATTATGTGAATAACTTGAAAACCTTAACTCAAACAGCTTCAAAACCTGTTTGCCCAGCACGGGGATGGATATTGAATCCTATAAGATAACGCCATAAAGTTGTGTGTCTGAGTCTTCTATCAAAACTTACAGCTATTTATATGAAGTTGTACAAAACCGCTTTATTTAGTCAAGACAGTGCGTTTCCTACGATTACATGCATTTGAATGGGTGAATTCGCCTGAAACAAAGTATAGGTTTTCATTATGTGAATAACTTGAAAACCTTAGATCAAACAGCTTCAAAACCTGTGTGCCCAGCACGGGGATATTGAATCTGATAAGATAAAGCCATAAATATGTGTGTCTGAGTGTTCTATCAAAAGTTACAGCTATTTATATGAAGTTGTACAAAAACGCTTTATTTCGTCAAGCCAGTGCGTTTCTTACGATTAAATGCATTTGAATGGGGAGCTCGCCCGAAACAACGTATAGGTTTTCATTATGTGAATAACTTGAAAAATCTTAACTCAAACAGTTGAAAAACTTGTTTGCCCAGCACAGGGATATTAAATTCTATGAGATAAAGCCATAAATATGTGTGTCTGAGTGTTCTATCAAAAGTTACAGCTATTTATATGAAGTTGTACAAAAACGCTTTATTTCGTCAAGCCAGTGCGTTTCTTACGATTACATGCATTTGAATGGGGAGCTCGCCCGAAACAACGTATAGGTTTTCATTATGTGAATAACTTGAAAAATCTTAGCTCAAACAGCTGAAAAACCCATTTGCCCAGAACAGGGATAGAAATTCTGTGAGATAAAGCCATGAATATGTGTGTCTGAGTGTTCTATCAAAAGTTACAGCTATTTATATGAAGTTGTACAAAAACGCTTTATTTCGTCAAGCCAGTGCGTTTCTTACGATTACATGCATTTGAGTGGGGAGCTCGCCCGAAACAACGTATAGGTTTTCATTATGTGAATAACTTGAAAAATCTTAGCTCAAACAGCTGAAAAACCTGTTTGTCCAGCACAGGGATATTAAATTCTATGAGATAAACCCATAAATATGTGTGTCTGAGTCTTCTATCAAAACTTACAGCTATTTATATGAAGTTGTACAAAACCGCTTTATTTAGTCAAGACAGTGCGTTTCCTATGATTACATGCATTTGAATGGGTGAATTCGCCCGAAACAAAGTATAGGTTTTCATTATGTGAATAACTTGAAAACCTTAGATCAAACAGCTTCAAAACCTGTGTGCCCAGCACGGGGATCTTGAATTCTATAAGATGACGCCACAATTATGTGTGTATGCTTCTTCTATATAGACTTACAGCTATTTATATGAAGTTGTACAAACACGATTTATTTCGTCAAGACAGTGCGTTTCCTACGATTACATGCATTTGAATGGGGGAATTCGCCCGAAACAAAGTAAAGGTTTTCATTATGTGAATAACTTGAAAATCTTAGCTCAAACAGCTGCAAAACCTGTGTGCCCAGCACAGGGATATAGAAGTCTATGAGATAAAGCCATAAATATGTGTGTCTGAGTCTTCTATCAAAAGTTACAGCTATTTATATGAAGTTGTACAAAAACGCTTTATTTCGTCAAGCCAGTGCGTTTCTTACGATTACATGCATTTGAATGGGGAGCTCGCCCGAAACAAAGTATAGGTTTTCATTATGTGAATAACTTGAAAATCTTAGCTCAAACAGCTGCAAAACCTGTGTGCCCAGCACAGGGATATTGAATTCTATGAGATAAAGCCATACATATGTGTGTCTGAGTGTTCTATCAAAACTTACAGCTATGTATATGAAGTTGTACAAAAAAGCTTTATTTAGTCAAGACAGTGCGTTTCCTACGATTACATGCATTTGAATGGGTGAATTCGCCCGAAACAAAGTATAGGTTTTCATTATGTGAATAACTTGAAAACCTTAGCTCAAACAGCTGCAAAACCTGTTTGCCCAGCACAGGGATATTGAATTCTATAAGATAAAGCCATAAATATGTGTGTCTCAGTGTTCTATCAAAAGTTACAGCTATTTATATGAAGTTGTACAAAACCGCTTTATTTAGTCAAGACAGTGCGTTTCCTATGATTACATGCATTTGAATGGGTGAATTCGCCCGAAACAAAGTATAGGTTTTCATTATGTGAATAACTTGAAAACCTTAGATCAAACAGCTTCAAAACCTGTGTGCCCAGCACGGGGATCTTGAATTCTATAAGATGACGCCACAATTATGTGTGTATGCTTCTTCTATATAGACTTACAGCTATTTATATGAAGTTGTACAAACACGATTTATTTCGTCAAGACAGTGCGTTTCCTACGATTACATGCATTT